>NC_140594.1:383264646-383269646 GCF_964204655.1 Triturus cristatus
TCCTTGAGATCTTATCCCCCAATTACAGGCTCCGCCTGATCCATTTCAAATACATACATATGACGTATCGCACCCCTAGCCGGCTATACCGCATGGGCCTGAGAGAAACAGATAATTGTTGGCGCTGTCATGTGCGCGGAACTACTTTCTTGCATATGGCGTGGGACTGTCCCGCATTGGCGTCCTTCTGGCCCAGGGTGCTGGAGAAAATATGTGCAATCACTGGCCTACTGATTCCATGCACACCGCAGGCTGCGCTATTGGGAATTTTACACATGGTCGAACCCAATTTCCGTAAGTTGCCAGCGATGCTACTATTGCTGGCCAAACGACAAGTTGCAATCTATTGGGGTGTGGCTCAGTCGCCAAGCATTAGGGAATGGGTTAAAAGCGCTGTCTATTGCCAGACACAGCTCGCCTTATACTGGGAGCTCTTGCCGATGAGATCGCGACCGAAGGATATATGGGAGCCCTTCACACTCTGGTTGGCGCAAACTACGCTTCAAGCGCTGTAATTCGAGGCTCTTCACTAGGACTGGCTGGAGACGGATGTACTTGAGGTTGATTGTGGGGCACTCTGGCAGGGAACGAAGAGGTGGATCATGTGCGGGGAAGGGGAGGAGAGTTGGCGGATGGGTCACGCGCGTGTTGCTCCGCGATATTGAGATGGTCTCTCTCAATCCTGTCATTGGCGTTGTGCTGGTGGGGGGTTGTGTCGTCATAACTTGTCATATGTACACAGCAGTGGGTAGTTTTGTGTTAATTTTGTTGCTAAAAATGCAAATAAAAAGAATTAAATAAAATAAAAATAAAAATTTGTGGCCTCCTCAGCCAAAAATAACATTGATACAGCCAATTTTGGAAACATACCGGATGTATACGAAATCAGCAAAGAACTGATAACAAAGAAAAGTGACTACTCCAAAAAAGTCACATATTGGAAATACCCAAACGAAAAATATAAATGTGACTTGTGTGGAGACATATTGGGAACTTTCAAAGAATTGAGGAACATGTCTCCAACAAGCATAAAGGCTTCTATCTCAAAACGTACTGTTCAAAATGTGACAAAGAAGCCGAATACCACAATATTGCATGCCACTATGCAAAATGTAAAGGAAGACCTCAAAAAGGAGAGTTGCCATTCCTGTGCAGCTTCTGTGACCTCAGATTTGGAACAAAGATTGGAGTCTCACAACATGCTCGGCACGCGCATCCAAGAGCGCAAAATGAGGCTAGACTGGCAGCTCTAGCAAGCAGCAAACCATCAAAACTATGGTCACAGGAGGAAATACTGCTATTAGCAGAATTGGAAAAAGTGTACGAGAACAAAAGAAACATTAATGTGCTGATGGTCCCACATTTTGACAATAAAAATAGTAAACAAATTGCAGAAAAAAGAAGAGATAGAAGAGATAAGAGCAAAAAATCGACAAAGGATGTACTGCAAGCATCCAATATGTCTGAGAATGACTCCTGCGATGAACCAGAGATTGCAGTAGAAGTAACAACAGAAAGGCGCAAAGACTTTATCAATCGGAAACGAACGCCAAAAATAAAAAACTTTGATGAACTGAATGGTAGAATCACAGAAATCGAGAAGTACACCAAAAACATCCAGCATCACGATGCTGCTATGGATCTGATGCATGAGATAGTGACTTATATATAAGAAAACACCAATGATATAAATCCTGTACCATCAAATCGTACCGAACCAACGAGCGAACCCGATAATGAACCTATGAACTCTGCTCAAGATGAGCAACAGACTGCCTCTGTACAAAACAAGATACCAAAGAAAAATAAGAAAAATGGAAGGCTCAATCAGGCACACAAGAAAAACTATGCAAAAGCAAAGGGCAGTTACAAAGAATACCAGACAATGTTCCAAAAAGACAAAAATAAAATTGCCCAGATAATCACTGATGGGGCAGAAGATGCCACCTGTCAAATCAGTGCTGATGAAATCTTCCAATACTATAAAGGCATAATTGAAAAAGAAAACAAGAAAAATACCAAATTCATCCCAATTGACCGGATCCCAGATGAATGGGAAATTGGAAGTCTATGTAAAGAAATTACACTGCTCGAAGTGACTAAAGCCTTTGATGAATCAGATTTAAAGAAAGCAGTGGGGCCTGATAAGATTGGTCTAAATGACTTAAATAAAGTGCATAGCAGGGAACCAAGACTACCACCCAGAATCTTATCGTCTTGGTTATTGATGAGAAGAGTACCAGACAGTATTAAGAAGAACCGGTCAATACTAATACCCAAGAATGTACCGATTAGCGAACTCAAAAAGATAAGTAATTGGCGTCCAATTACCATCGGTATGGCATTCATGAAGTTGTTCACGAAAATATTAACTAAAAGACTCACATTTTTCGTTGAAATAAATACGAGACAAAAAGGCTTCATGAAGGTGAGAGGTTGTCTCGAAAATCTGACTCTTCTGCAAAACATTATAAAAGGGGCACGAAAGAACAGAAGCTCGTTGGCAGTGGTGTTCGTAGATATCTCAAAAGCTTTTGACTCTGTCAGCCATGGCCATATTCTACAGAGTCTTGAAAGACACAGAGTTCCTTCATGCATCAGAGACATAATAAAAGACTTATACACTGACTCAACAACATTTTTCAAGGGAAAAAACAATGAAGCAACTCCAGAAATAACAATGAAGTCAGGAGTTAAGCAAGGTGACTCTTTATCCCCACTGCTGTTTAATATTGCCATGGATCCTCTGATCTGTGATCTTCAGAAAGAAGGCAAGGGCTTCACATTCGGCTCCAATGATCTCATCAAGCAAATCACCGCTCTGGCCTTTGCTGATGACATCGCAGTACTCAGCAACACCTGGGAAGGAATGAGTACAAATCTGAAAATCATTGAAAAATTCAGTAAAACAACAGGATTAAAACTTAATGTGAAAAAAACACATGGATTCTATATAAGTCACCATAAAGATAAGATCATGGTAAACAACTGTAAACCATGGCAATTTGAAAAACAAAACATTGAAAACATCCATCCAGGAGAAAGTGTGAGATACCTCGGACTGAACTTTGATTCACACACTGGCCATTCAAGCAACAACAAAATTAATGAGGTTCTTGGTGATTGGGCTCAAAAACTCGACAATCTACCACTTAAGCCCACACAGAAAATAGAAATATTCTGTCAATACTTGATCCCTAAACTGTCATTTAAACTGGAAATGACAGGAACAGAAGCGAAAACTTTAAACATTCTGGATCAAACAATTAGAAAGTATGTCAAACATTTTCTACACCTACCTGCATACACATGTGATGGTCTCCTGTATTCGAAAAGATCCTTTGGGGGCCTCAGTATTCCAAAGTTATGTACGACAATTGGTCTGAACAATGTTAATAACTTATTGTATCTCAGGGAAGCTCCAGATCTGTACATAGCTCATTCATTCATGTATGCAGGAGAAGTAATCAATGAAAAAATTGATAGCATCATTAAAACACACAAACTCAACATTTTAGACAGTAGATTTCTGAGTCATGAATTGAATTTGGTAGCAACATATGATTGGAGGAAAGAGGAATTTGAGAAATGGGCAAATCTCCCTGTCCAAGGTGATGGTATAAAATACTTAGCAAGTAATCCAACCTCAAATATTTGGATCAGAAAACATAATAAAATAAAAGAAAATCAAT
This sequence comes from Triturus cristatus, assembly GCF_964204655.1. Taxonomy (NCBI): domain Eukaryota; kingdom Metazoa; phylum Chordata; class Amphibia; order Caudata; family Salamandridae; genus Triturus; species Triturus cristatus. The sequence goes on from NC_140594.1 coordinate 383,268,339, forward strand.
ACATAGCTGCGCTAATGTTGAGAGCAAATGTCCTGTATACTAGAGAAACCATCACTAGGGGAAGAAATCGTACATTTGCTACTTGTAGATACTGTAAAGATGTGTGTGAAACAATTTCACATATTTCAGGTGCATGTCCTAAAACCAAGGACATAAGAATAAAAAGGCATAACAAAGTGTTGGAATTGCTAATTGATAGAGCAAAAAGGTGTGGGTGGATGACATACAGGGAACCTCATGTCAAAAATAGTCAAGGTGAACTAAGAAAACCAGATGTAGTGTTCACCAAAAATGGTACTGCTGTAGTGGTTGATGTTTCAATTCGTTATGAAAACTCACAGAATTCCCTTGAATTAGCGTATGAGAGTAAAGTTAAATACTATCAGGATCTATCACAGCAAATCAAAGATCTTACCAACTGTAAAACTGTAAAATTTCATGGCTTTATTGTAGGATGTCGGGGTATTTGGCCTCAATGTAATGATGTTGCTCTGGCTGATCTTGGTCTGCAAATGTCGTTCCCATTCAAGAAGAATGTTTGCCTGACTACATTAATGGACACTCTAAAAATGTGCCAAGTATTCATGGACAATTAAATTTCAGGTCAAACACTGAGATGTACACTATTGTACAGCACACGTCACTTTTACAAAATATTAGCCTAAATGTTGATTCACTAATATTTACATGTGGTTCAACAGTCACGTAATAGTTAATAGTTGACACAAGAATTAGTATAGATGTGGATTTTATAGATGTGAAGTTTATAGAAATGTATTTTCAAACTAGATGAGCAATTTATAGATGTGTATTTTTTATAGTTGTGTGCTTATAGTATAATGATTTAGATACAAATGTGTACATCATGATTATTGAAATGTCTTGAATAAAATAGGTCTCAAATAACTACATACACATAGTCACTACTTATTGCATTGATTATTGATGTCCTGCTAATCAGGACTGTTCGTAGACAATTTTATATTGTTGGAATAGTACTGCAGGGTGTACTATCTCTGGGCTATACGTGACCCCAGTTCCAGTGAGGACAGCTTAAAGTGTGGCTGTACTCCGGAGCGAACAAATGTTGTATTGTTGGAAGCAAACCCGATTTGACGCTGATGGGCATCATAATAACCCAGAATCAGCCACCGCGAGGTGGTACAGATAGCCAAATGCCTCGTCATCTAATTAGTGACGCGCATGAATGGATGAACGAGATTCCCACTGTCCCTACCTACTATCTAGCAAAACCACTGCCAAGGGAACGGGCTTGGCAGAATCAGCGGGAAAAGAGAACCCCTTTGA
>NC_140594.1:383274646-383622146 GCF_964204655.1 Triturus cristatus
TGGTGCGGGAACCTCCCTGTCCTGCAAGCCAGCCGAGGGTCCGGGCGCTGGGGAAGGGTGTCCACCGGGGCCCAGGGAGGCTCTCCCCAGCCTGGCTAGGGTTCGGAAGCTTGGCCCGGTTCCAGGGCTTGTGCTCTGTCCCAGAGGTCCCATGGTGTGGGAGCCCCCCGTCCTGCAAGCCAGCCGAGGGTCCGCTCTCCCCGGCCTGGCTAGGGTTCGGAAGCTGGGCCCGGTTCCGGGGCTTGTGCTCTGTCCCAGTGTCCCAGGGTGCGGGAGCCCCCCGTCCTGCAAGGCAGCCAAGGGTCCAGGCGCTGGGGAAGGGTGTCCACCGGGGCCCGGGGAGGCTCTCCCCGACCTGGCTAGGGTTCGGAAGCTGGGACCGGTCCCGGGGCTCGTGCTCTGTCCGGCGGGCCCCGAGGTGCGTGAGCCCCCCGTCCTGCAAGCCAGCCGAGGGTCCGGGCACTGGAGACAGGGGTCCACCGGGGCGGCTCTCCCCGGCCTGGCTGCTTTCAGAAGCAGGGACCGGGCCGGTGAGCAGGGGTGGCTGACTTTATCTGCTACGCTGGCGGAGCGTAGTTTTCTGCCCACCCCTACCAGTTTTACACCTCAAGCAATAATTCATAAAATGAAACATCTGTAAGATTATATAGCCGCCAAAACTATTGTTACTGATGGCAAGTTACTTTTAATTATTCTTGCTGCTGGGTCATTGTGTTTTTTCTGCAACCTCCACACAATGCATTGTATTGAAAACTCTGAATCAAAGCACACCTCTAAATCTGAAAAACGAATTGATAATCGCGGGTAGAATGCAATACTTTCATAGCACCCACAATCTTTGCTGTAACAAAACCTTTACACAGCCCCACTCTGTACATATTTTGCACTGAAGATCTAAAATGCCATCCCCTTAGTTATTAGGTTTTCTCTTTATTTTTTTTAAACAGTTTTTATTAACAGCATTGGAGGACATATACATTACACGTAATTAATTTATATTTCTGATACAGGTTACAGTATTAAGTCGGGAGCATCACACTGCCTAGGCTTGACCCATTTCCATTTATTTTTAATACCTCTTAGAAAATCATCTACATGTGAAACTAATATTGAAGCCTGAATATATTGTTTGCTTTCGCTCAACACTAAAAACAGCTACTCACCACAAGTACATACAACATTCCGCTACTTGGAAACCTGTCTGGTGGCTACACACAAGCGCTTCAGCAGTTGCCAGCCTGTACATGTAAATTGTACTTGTAATTTGTCATGCTCTTTTAACCCCATCACCGCTGGAGTGTGTGCACACCTGGCAAAAGTCATTGTTTTGATCAAACGAATGTATGACTTTGGTTTGCTTTTGCTCCCATATAAACGATGACACATATTTACTAATACTTTAAGCAAATATCTACACAGAGTGGTCTGCTGCTAGTGTCATCTCCTACACTTGAGCATAATGAGACGGCCTTACATGGTGCGTGTGTGCTACCTAACTTGGGATTTGTACTGGAGGCATACCCTTCTAGTGCACATTCAAACTTAGAAAGTTCCCCTACATTCGATGTGCGCTATATACTGCAAGATGCATACAATACTGTGGGGCAGATTTACATGCCCCTTGCGCCACTTTTGCGTCACTTTTCCCATGTTAAAAGTGACGCAAAAGTGGCGCAAGGGGCTTGTAAATCTGCCCCTGTGTTTTTGTAGACCTAAACACATTTGCCCAAGTTTGCGCCTGCTTTAAGTAGCAGTAGGTTTTGGGGCAGAGCCTGGCCTCAGAGACGTTTTAAGGCATGGGCAAAGTGTGGCCCTGGCCCAGGGCCCCAGCCTATCAGGTGCCCCCTCCTGATAGTACCAGCTCTATTCTGCAGTGAATTTTGCCCTGATAACCTTGAAAAATTATTAAACATTGTTTTAAATACTTTTGCCCTTTAATTTATTTATTTATTTTCTTTTTAAATATCTTTTTATTATTTAAGGCAGAACGAAAAAACAAATTAAACAGTTCGACCAGTTTGACAGATGTTGAACAGACAAGACAAATCAGATGCAATAAACGCAGTGTTGACATTCACCAAATTAATACACATTACAGAATTAACGATCGTGTAACCCTAAGCTGGGTCAAGGGGACAACGCCTCTTCCTCAGGGGTGTGTACAGGTGCCGCACAGATCCCTCCTCTATAAGCATTCCACCCAGACCACACCGCTGACCACTTTCTGGGGCACCCGCGTGCTACGTATACAGTCTTTTCTCTAAACATGCACCAGTCAAGACTCTTTTCCCAAGCGGCAAAGGTGGGTGGTGCCTCCGCTCCCCATAGACGGGCTATCTCTCGCATGGCCACCATGGCCCCCAGTGTGGCCCACACCTTCTCCCTGCCTGTCAGATCAGTGGGACCCCACATGTTCAAGAGGCATCGCTTTGCCTCCAGACGAATGTCTTTGTGCAACACTTCGTGCATTACATTGTGTATCTCCCGCCAGTACCGTTGTATCTGGTCGCATTCCCAAAGTATGTATACCTTTAATTTATTTTTAATGTGAGTTGCTATCCCTGAATATTAGTTGTAACAACTTTAGTAGTTGGACGATTGCGCTTGTGTACTATCAGTAACCTGCATGAAACAGCTGAAACTGTATCATAAATTCAAAGCTGCTCCGAACAGGAGCCCCAAAAATACATTCGGCTCGGGCCCCCAAAATCCTTAAAATGGCCCTCGGAATTCTAGGTAAGCAAAAATGGAGGCAGCCTCGCAAGCTACACAAGCTAGGACTCCTCCAGGTGCCTAGTGTTAAAAATGCCTATGATTGGTATGTTTCCCTAGGTGCCAGATTACCCAGGTCCAAATATGTGTTTCTGTGCCCCAGAGAGGAACTAGTGCTACTTAGATTTTTTTATGCGGGTTAAGAAAAAATTCAAACAGTGCCCCGGCTTTTTGATGGAGCACAGACTTGTCTCTGCATTTCAGCAAGGAGGCTCTGGTGTTAATCCTATTATTTACTAATCCCTAAGAAGTACAGAGATCTCCTGGTAATTTTGGACCTCAGAATTTTGAACTCCTGCCTTCAGACGTTAAAAAGTAAGGAATTGTGTAAGTACTTGGAGCACGAGGGCTGGATGGCGTCTTTGGATGTGGAGGGCTTGTGCATACTTTACGCTGCGTGGCACATGTAGACCCTTATATAGAACTTGTGCAGAGGGCCCAGCATGAGGGGTTCCTTAGGACAAGATCTTCATCCCCGAGGCTTTTCAGGACTTGCAGTAGTGGATTAGAGACACCAACCTGACATGTAGCAAGCATACTGTTATGGCTTTCTCCCTGAAAGGCAACATTGGTGGAGGTGTATTGTCACCTCAGCTGTAGAGGTCATCTTGTGGTCATCTAGACAAAGACGAGATCTGGGGCATTTAGTCTCCATCAGAGCAGTTGCACCACAAAAACTTGCCGAGTTTGTGCTATTCATCAAGCCCGTATGGTATATCTGCCGTCTTTCAAAGGCAGGTCAATCCAGGTGCTTAGGAACATGACTCAATCCAGGGGCTCAGGGACCTGACTGCCAAGTAGTACTGCAGTTGTCTTTTTCTCTGGGAGCAGTGAGGCCGTGGTTGGAGCCCAGCGGAATTTTGATAACAGGGACCTTAATCTGGCCTTGACCTCCCTGAGGTGCCTGCCAATTGAGCCACTCTGTAGCTGCACTTTGCAGCTTCTTGCATTGAAAACTATAGGGCATATTTACAAGCCCCTATCACCAGTGGAACGTCACTTTTAAAGACGTTCCTGTGGCGATATGAGCTTCACCTTATTTACAAGGCAGCATTAACATGTCTTAACGCTGCCTTGTAAATAAGGCACCCTTTCACGCTATACTTAGCATGAAAGGGGTGGGTAATGGGTGTTCCAGTGGGCGTCAGGCCGCAACACCCATTGATTTTGACACTGCCCCATATTTACAAGGGTGGTGTAAATATTGGACAGTGACAAAATGAAGACCAAAAAAAACCTGGCGGCAGATCTACAAGAAACTAAAGCAGCGCGGTGCAACAAGTCATTTTGCTGAGCCGCGCTGCGTTAGTTTCGAAGCACAGGGATGCGACATATTTACAATATGTTACAAGGATGCCTGCGTCGTGGGGAGATTGTTTTTGTGCAGGAAGGGGCACTGTCCTGCGCAAAAACAATACATTTAGGCGATTTCCTCTTCCAATGTGTACTATAAAATGCAGCACGCATTGAAAGAGGAAAAAACGAGGAGAAATGAAAATATTTCTCCTTGTTGCACCTCGCTACGCTAGGGTGGCGTAGCATTCTGACGCATTTCCAGATTTACGATTTCTTATAAATCTGGAAATGCATCAGTGGACATGGGTGTTGCATGGGAACACCCACAGCAACACCCATGTCACACCCTTAACACGCAAAGTGTTGCTTGAACAGGGGCGATATTTACAAGCACAGGTTAAGTCACGCAGGGTGACTTTACCTGTGCTTGTAAATATCACTCAGCAGGCTGCGCCACGGGTGCTTCACGCAACGTGATGCACCTGCAGCGCAAGGGGCGTGTAAACCTGCCCCCTGGTCTTGGGAGAAATGATTTATTTCTCCTCATTTTGCTGTTTCTATATGTACTTCATTGTGCAGCACACATAAAAACAGCAAAATACCATGCATGATTGTTTATGTGCAGGAAGGGACACCTTCCTTTACATAAACAATCACTCCCACAACGCAGACACCCTTGCACTATCGTGCAAGGGTGCCTGCGTTGGCGCTAAGCAGCTGTAATTAGCACCAGCACAGGGGAAAACACAGGGCTGCACCGTAATGTTGTAAATATCGTGTAGTCCTGCGTTTCCAAAGTGACAGAGCGCGGCGTTAAGCCAAGAAGGAGAACGCCGCGCTGTGTCACTTCCCTTGGAAATATACCTTTATGTTCCTTATTGCAATCGCTTCTGCACTGTGCGTGAATGTGCTGCAGGCCTTGTTGTTCAATTTCCATATACTACTTCTGTCTGACAAACTGGCTCTTTGGGGATGTGCATCCTGTCTTCTAAAAGAGGTGTCACACTTTAGTGTGGGACAGTCCCTTATGCTTCCCACCACCTTCTGTCCATCGCAGCTATCTAAGAAGGAAAACTTACACCAGTTGGATCCAAGGTCCATAGTTTTTATATTGACAGGTTTAAGGAGTACCCCATTGAAGATCAACTTTTCGTCGGCTTCACTGGTGTGAAGAAGTGGAAAGCGGTCAGGAAGCGAATTTTATCCCGATAGATTGTCTCCTGCATCCAATTGTGGTATGCTCTGATTAAAAAGTACCCACCCTCATGCGGTCCGTTACACCTATTCCACTAGAGCAAAGATTGTGACATTGGGGCCCAATCGCCAAGGAATTATTTTAGTATAATATGTAGTAATCCTGCAGAACTCTTTTATTTACTCTTACATGCTTTTGTGAATTGCCCCAAAAACAACGAAAAATAGGAAGGAACTCTTTGAATGTTTACTAATAGAGAGTTGGATGTTTCGTGGCGTAGACAGAGTATCCACGAGAAACCGCATTACCAAAGGCAAGTAACCTAGTCATTTATTCCATTTACTGGACAAACCACTGTTTGCACAACATTTACTAACAACACACATTTGAAGGGTTTTAGTCTATTAAAAGAAACCGTAACAACAACCACAAGCGAGTGATATAATTAAAATGACCATTTTGAGGGGCAAAAAAAGAAAAGGTTATAAATGTTATGAAGGTTTGAATGCCCCTACATCAAAAAAGATCTATAAGTGAAGATAGTGGTTTAGATGGATACCTCAGTCAGTTACCAAGTCCATGAATTAAAATGCCATTTTCGGGGTCTAAATATATCAGGTAATTATATCCCCAAATTACCCATCATATTATTCTTATTACTCGTTTATTCCCCATGGATCATTAAACCAAGCAGTAAGTCAAGATTGTTACTGAAAATGCAAGTCAGACTTTGCCAGTGATTGTATTAGTCAGGGATCCATTACACAATTATAGTTTACTTTATTGACCTTTACTTTTTGGTTTTTTAGCCCTAAGCAAAACTTTATCAGTCGAGAACTGAGTCGTCTTCTAGGTTGTTCCAGAGTATAAGATTCTGGAAAAGAATTGGTTCCTTTTAGCATATGAAAAAAGCAAGCGAGGAACAAGCCGTTCTTTTAACCTAACTTGCTAAAGTGTCTAAAACTTGCAAGAGAGCCAGTAATTATTGTTCTTCGAGACGATGACCTCAGGAAATTGTCCCGGAAATTAATGGCACAAAAAAAAGTCTAACCAAGGGATGGACAGTCAGACCCACTTTAAAACTGAGCTCATCCTATATTTATTTGTACACCTCATTTATAATAAAGGTCTAAACTAATTGTTTATTGTTTGTCTTGCACTTACTGCATGAAACTTAAACAGAGCTTTAGGCCAAGCTGCACGCAGGTTTGAAGTGACCGTCGGTGCGTTCTGGAAAAAGACGTCTTTGTTTTTGGAAAACTATGCGCACCGTTTTAGTTTTAGAATTTGCTTTTATTTATGGCCTATTTTACAAAGCCTGTAAATTTTGCTGAATGTGTGGTTATCTGGTAGAGATATCTAGCTCCAGATTCCTTCCCTGTGAACTTCCAGGCGTCAGGCTGGATCCAGCAGATTTTTCTTAAAGTACACCTGTGCGTCGGTGGGTGACGTTGGTCGCTTCCGCTGGACGTCGTATGGCGTCGAGCTCATCGTAAAGCAGTCTGCGTCATCTATATAGGCGCCACCCCGGCGCACTAACGGCAGTTCTTTTCTTTCCGTGCCAGTCAGCACAAATTCATCGAAGAAAGGACCCCCTGTCATTTTTTGACAGACGTTTTGTAAACTTTTTTTCAGTATCTAGGATGTTCAAGAGACTTTGGGGTTCAAACCGTGGGGCTCCTGTCACCGAGCCATGTGCTTTTGGTGCCTGGAGCGCGACCACTACCCGAAGTCGTGCTCCCACTGGCTGGGTCATGGCACCGAAAGCTTTGAAGGAGCTGTCCCTAAAGCTGCTTGCAGCCTGGCATTAGGAGCTTCGGAGATCTCTTCAGAGATCTCATTCCTGTTCCCAGTCTCGGTTGAGAGGAAGGTCCGAGCACCACTCCAAGGTATCTAAGTCTTCGTCCTCCCATTCAAAATCTTCAAAGATGTCAGCTAAGAAGCACCATAAGAAACACAAGAAGTCAAAGTATGCTTCGACTTTGCCCCGTTCGTCATGTGATGAAAAGGAGTCTCTGCTTTCGAGGCCCTGCTCTGTGGAGAGGGTGCCTGTCTCAGTTCCACGTTCCCCTCCTTTTCCGGGGGTCGGGAAGGTTCCCTGCCCAATTGAAAGCCTACTGTGACAGTCAAGACCAATGTCTTGACAGAGGTTCTGAAGCCTGGTGTCTCCACCTCAGAAGCCTTGCTGCCATTTAATGAGGCCTTGACCGATGTTCTTCTGGGTACCTGGTCCAAACTCAGCACAGGGGCTTCTGTGAATAGAACAAACACCTTCCGCCACCGCCCTGCACAGGGCAACCCAACTTTCCTCACCTCCCACCAAACCCTGGAGAGCTAGGTGTACCAAGCCTCTACTTCCCGTAGCACAATCCCTTCCGCAACCTGGATAGGGAATCCAAGAAGCTGGATAGCTTTGGAAAGAAAATGTTTTCTTCCACCAGCCTAGTACTGCGCTCAGTAAACACTGCATGCCTATTGGGCTGTTACTCCCACTCCCTTGGGAGACGGTTGCGCAGGTGCTGCTACAAGTCCCAGAGGAGGCCCAGACTGCAAAGTTTACTATACGCTGTCGCCTTGACGCGACAGACTTGCTGGGCAGAGTGATTTCCTAGACGGTGGTAGTTAGGCGCTACACTTGGTTGAGAAAGTCTGGCTTCTCGGGGGATGTCTGTGAGAAGTTGGTCTGATATATGCTGTCCACTAGTTATAGTGGGCACCCTGTATCAGTCCAAACAACCCCTTAATGGTAATAGGTTAAAGAAAACCTTAATTGAAAGCTATCCTAGTAGTAGCTATGGAGAGCAGCCTTCAGGCTAAGTCTTTTTTTTTCCTTTTTTTTTGGTCCTCATTCTGCCGATTAACTTGTTGGCAATACTCCTTTTCCCTTAGCGAAAGCCAGACGAGAATTGAGTCGTTCCACACAAGAAATCTAGCTGCTTCCACTCCAACCCTTCTCAAACATGCGATAGAGGAGAAGGAGACCAGGACCAACAGCTATTTATTGGCTTAATCATTGGACCCCATTCTTCTGACACCAATCAACCGACATAGTCCAAACTTTCTTCCGACTTCCTGGATCGCATGCCATATCCTGTTGGCTAATATGTATGATATTGTTTATAAACTCAGAGAAAAGAGGTGGAGTTGCTGATTTTCAAGCTCTACAGATCTCTCGTCTTCCCAATAAAATAACATAGAATATTAATCTTGCGATTCTGTTGCTTGAAAAAACAATATTCTCTTGGCGTATTCCAAAAAATATGAGTAAGGGGGTTACTTCTATCTGAATTCCAGTTACGTCTGACAAAAAAAAAACTTAAATCCAACCAATATTTAGTAATCTCTGGGCAAGTTAAAAACATATGGTAATCATCTGCTAGGGGATCTTGACACCTTGAACAAACATACTGAGTTCCGGTAAATTTTGTTAGTTTTGCTGGAGACCAATATACTCGAAGTAGAGTGAAAAGATGGTTCAGTTTTAAAAAAGGAGGTTTGACTAACTCTCGAAGCAGTGCAAATGAAACCATCCGAGCCTTACTCAAGTTAATATTAGTAATATCATCGCTCCAGATCTTTTGTATATCCTGATCTATATTACCTTCCGCTTCAATAAGGATTCAATACCACAGAGCAATTTCGTTTTTAATATGACTAGGTTTCATCGCTTGTATTAGCCAAGAGTCATCAATCTGTTCCACCCAGTTTTGCCTATCCCACCAGGCAGAGAGTTGATAAAATTTAAATCTGGTTAGTTGTCCCCGTGTAGATAGTGTCAAAGTTTCCCAAGCCACCAGATCCGTACCTATTCTCAGATCTCCCCATCGTGAGATACCTGCCTGCTTCAATGGTAAACTAAGCATATCATCCAAACAAGCAGGAGTGCCAGGGGATGCCCAAATTGGAGCATAATCCGAATAATAAGATATTCCACGTTTTTTCCAGATATAGACCCAATTCTTCAGTGCCTGCAATAAGATCTTCAATCTAACTTTAAAAAAAAGATTTGGGTCCACAAACTTAAAAAGGAACTGCCCTTGTTCATCCCCTAGATCACTAAGTATTGCCCCATATCAGATACCTAATGGAGAACCATCTAGTCTATTTAATAACATCCGAAAGTTCTTAAAATGGAAAACATGCAAATATAACCGCAAATATAACCACAAATCCGGAAGAGCCAATCCCCCTTCTCCATCTTTCTCCTTAACCTTTTCCAGGATATAGAGGAACCCTTCGAGGCCCAAATAAAACTACCAATCTTACCCTGTAATTTTTCTACCTCGCCCTTAGCAAAAGGGAGGGGTATAGTATTAAAAAGAAAGGTAAGATTTGGAAGTACGATCATTTTAATCAGGTTGACCCTGCCATATAGATTAAGAGGTAGATTTGCCCATCTGATCAATAATTTCCCTACCTCCTGACTAATCCTCCTCCAATTAACCATAGGGACATCCTGTAACTTCTGGGTGATTATGATACTCAAATATCTCATTTGATTTTTTATGCCAGAGATCTGAGAGGGTTGATTCCACTCCATAATTTCGGTTTTGTCTCTATTTACACTATAGCCCGACACCTTCCCAAATACTTCTGCCTTAGTCATTAAACTGGGGATAGCCTCCTTAGGATTAAGGGTATACAAAATAAGGTCATCCGCATATAGAGCTAATTTAACCTCGAAATCTTTGTATCTAAAGGGGAGAATAGAAATATCCTGTCTAATTAGAGCAGCAAAAGGTTCAATATAGATATTAAATAGGAGGGGGGACAACGGGCATCCCTGTCCAGTTCCTCACTTAATGCTAAATCAATCCGTTAGCTCATTATTAACTAACACTCTAGCTCTAGACACTGTATAATAGCTGGACTACTTTAATTAAATTCTTAGGGAATCCAAAGGTTCTTAAAGTCTCCCAGATATAGGGCCAATGAACCTGGTCAAACGCCTTGGCGGCGTCAACTGCCACTGCTGTCACAGGAAGATTAAAAGTTTCAGCCAGATCAATTATGCTGAGCATTGTAAAAGTTAGTTCATTGAGTTGTCTTCCAGGAACAAAGCCCCTCTGATCACTATGAACTACACTCTTGATGGTCTTTGCGACACTGGCTGCTAATATTCCTGTGAACACTTTGTAATCTGTGTTCAACAGGGATATAGGCCTATAAGACTCTGCAAGTAGCGGGTCCTTATTTGGTTTTAAGATTAAGACTACTGTTGCCTCAGCCCAAGAAGTCAGGGGATCCTCCCCCTCCCTCAAGATAGTATTAAAGAGCTTTTTAAATACAGATACTATACTATCTTTGAGAGATTAGTATATTTCTATTGGGAGGCTGTCTGGCCCGCCGGCCTTCCCTCTTACCATCCGTCTCATTTGTATCCGAATCTCCTCTTCGCTTATCTCAGAAGCAAGAGAATCTCTTTGATGTACTTCCAGAGAGGGAAGTTCCACAATATCCAAAAATTGGTGTATATTTTCCACCCCAGGCGTAATATCGTCTTTATATAACTTGGCCATATAACTACAAACTTCAGCCCCTATTTTTGTATTAGTATCAACTATATGGCCTGTTACGCTCTCCTTTAAGCTTCTTATTTGGTTTCGGGCTTTATCAATTTTAGCTTTCCAAGCTAGAAGCCTACCACTCTTCTCACCATATGAAAAATTCAGAAGTTTACTAACCCTCCATCTATTTAATAACATTTTATCCAAAAGTCCTTTATATTCTTGTTGGAGATGTTCTAACTCTTTAGTAAGACAGGGAACTTTACTAGAAGATGCCAAAGTGGCCTTTTGAAGTTCTAACTCCTTTATTTGAATATCTTTCAAAAGATTGTTCTCTCGCTGCCTGGAACTACGATTTTTCCCTACCATAATAGAAGTACCTAAGGCTCTCAAGAAAGCCTTAAAGGCCTCCCATATTACCTGAATATTTGCAGACTCATTATTATCTTTAAAAAAAAGTTGAGACCTCTTCACGCATCTTAGATTGAACATCCTCATCTAATAAAATTGTCCTATCAAGGGTCCATCTTATTATAGTCCTCTGTTCCTGAATTTTCAGGGAGAGACAGACTGCAGAGTGATCAGAGAGGATGGCAGGGAGATGATAAACCTTTTTGACTCCCTCAAGTAAGGATTGATCTATTAAAAAAAAAATCAACACGGCAGTGGTGTCCATATGTTTTGCTAAAAAAAGTATATCCCTTCTTATCCCCCCACTTGACTCTCCAAACATCCACTAAATTTAATTCCTGGATCATAGTTTTAAGTATTGCCATTGAGTTTGAAGGAATGACATACTTTACTTTAGATGTTCTATCCAAGTCAGGTCTTTGAACTAAATTAAAATCGCCGCCAATAATCACTGCACTATTATTTGACACAAGGGCGGCCTCTAATTTGATTAATGCATCTGGGTTATCCTGATTCAGACCATAATAACTAACACACATTAATACCTTATTCTGTATTTTGATATTGGCCAATATCCACCTCCCCGATGTGTCTGTATTGTAACTTTCCAATCTAATACCACTACCTGATTATAGCTTCCCCTCTTGTACTCCCTCATTGGTTAGAAGAGACAACATCCTGGACCCAGCGCCACCTTTTGAACATACTTAAACATTCACTATTTTCTAAATGGGTCTCCTGTAAGAGAATTACGTTTGCCTCAGATTTTCTAATAAATTCCATGATACGGGCCAGTTTTCTCATAGATCTCACTTCATTCACATTCCATGAGGTGAGATGCACCAAATTGTTACTCATTTATTAGATATAAAGAAAAAACTCCCTCCTACCCTAAAATACATAAGGTTCATTAACACAACTTTAATAGGAATGACCAAGATTGGCAAGTATTCAGTCAAAAAAAAACCTAATATATGGCAGATAGGGGACACTCATTTTTTCTTTTTTCTCCCATATGCTGCCAACACCCTGTGACCCCTCTCCCCATCCACCCCGGGGAGCCCCCCATCTATCTCTTGTGGCGCAAACGCCTTTCGAGATACCCCTGTGTTAGCGAGGCAAATCCAGATATCCCAAAGCTACATTACGCAACATAAACTTGAGACATAAGTAGCGTTGCCATAAAGAAACAAAAAATATATATGTAAGATGTAAGTGTATCCTAATATAAAGTGTAGAAGGACAAGCCTCAATATACGTTTATTTACAGAAAGAACGGGTTTTACATATAAAGGAAGAATGGCGCTCAGCAAGTTAACGTCAATGTGTCTCTAATTCAAACAAATTAGTATGGTGACACTCTGATCGCAGTTACTACGACGTTTCCTCACTTCCGTTTACTTTTTTGCCCACGAGTCCTATGGGACTCGGTCTAGTTGTTTTTTGTTGGTAGTGTATATCTACACTTTCGGGTTGCTGCGGCTTCACTCCAGGATTGCAGTGGAGCCGCCAGGACGTTTCGATCCCATTTAACAAAAGTAAGTTTCTGGACTTTTTTGCTGTACCGTTAACTTTTTAACTTTTCCCTGTATGCCGAGCCTTTTGGTGTGCGACTCTGATATCTCTTCTTGTTTCTTTTTCTCCTTTGTTTTGGCCCATAGGTGGGTCTCATAGACACAACACACATGTCTTACCTTGATTGACGCTGTTACCACCAACTTAACTCTTGTAAGTTTATCTCTACTCGCATGTATTTGGAACTTTTATTCATGATGCAACTTCTGACTTTAATCATTCTAAATTGCCCCCCCCCCTTTCTTCTTGTTTTCGTGTCATTTTATAGATCAGGACTATAATACATGGGAGGATTCCGTCCCTGTTTTCTGATTGTACTGGCGTGCCTTTTTACAGCAACATTCTCATTTATTTAGGTGAGGTTGCTGTTGTGATTATCTTTCCTGCACCTTTAATACGAGCCATCCTTACCTCGAATTGAGTTACATTCTTCAGATTTTCAACAACATTTTTTTTCACTCCCCACAGACCGCTTTTGTCTTTTCGACAATATACCTGGTTACTGACTTACGTGTTGCCGTCTTGGAGTTATCACCGACTTCGCGGTGAGATTGCGTTTCTGCTCCCCATTTTACTGTTTAGCGCTTTTTGGCCCTATTAATTGCATTTAACTAATTTTTTACGTATTCTTTCTTTCTCACTTATTCCACAGTTCGTGCCATCTGTGGCCTTCACCTGACAGTTTCCTTTGTTTAGCATAACAGAGTCTTCGGCACTGACTGACTAATGCCCCACCGGGTTGGAATTATCACCCGTTCAGGGGTAAGGATTTGCGGTGTTTCTAACATTTCAATTAGATTCAATTTATAGCGTGTTTTAACTTCCCCTTATGGCTACTGAGACTTAGTGACCCCCTCCTTTATCTTTTCCATGTGGTTATTCTTTAGATCAAACTGAGCTTGGATTAGAGCAAACAGGTATTTAGATAATGCACTTTCGACTAGCGTCTTTTTAACCTGACATGTCTTTTACTCTTTGCTTTTGCATCTCACTTGCTGTACTTCTTTGCATCACTTTCATTCAGGTGGTGGTGGGTTCTTGGAATAGATTTCTTACTTCAGATGAACTTATCTTCTGTAGGTATTATAGGCGTTGTACCTTTGAATTGTGCAAATTGATTTGCAACTGTAGATTTATTATCTTTTTATATGATGAACAGCATAGGAGCATGCCCCAAACCAAATGTTTTTGGGTTCCTTTCTGTTATTTGGTCTCCACGAGTGATGGGTGTTGTTTAATTTTGTTTCATGAGAACATGTGTTCCTGATTGTTGACTGTGTTCTCAGGTCATATTTTGTATCATTCCCAGCCCTGAAGATTCAGAGACCACTGTCTTTCTGATGAAACACGTGTCGGCTGGCTGCTTTGTTAACAACCTATTAAAGAAGACTAAGAAATCTCCGCTGGATTTTGCTCAATCTGTTTTTATGCATTGACTTTGCCTGTTATAATATTGTATGTGTACACGGGTTTTGTTGGTCTATAAGTTTATTTACAAGCTAATTACACTGTGTGACTTTTGTACAGAAGTGATATAAGTCAGAGATCCGAGATTTATTCTGATCCTCCCATCTGATTTAATAGGGCATCAACTTCTTCCGGCTCATGGATATTGTACATTTTGTTCTGCCACATAATCCTCAGCATGGCAGGAAATTTCATTTGCACTTGCGCACCTCTTGCACGAAGGTCATTCATTTTCTAACCTAAAAGCCACTGCCGCTCAGCTGTTCTTTTACCCATATCGGAACGTATCGACTATGCGGAGTCTCCGTATGTTAACGACCGTTCTTTTAATGCCCGGGTCAAGACAAGCTCCTTGATGGAATAGTTAAGAAACTAAATTAAGATCTTCCTCTGGGCTTTCCTCCCTGTTTGTAGCCTGTATGGATCTCTTTGTACTCTTTGGAGCTCTTTTCCCCAGTCTATATCTGTTCTATCCGGAAACAGCTCACCAAGCAACCTACAGACAAAAGCCTTTATATCCGCCCCTTCTGCGTTTTCATTGATTCCCAGAAGGCGAAAAAAATTTCGTCTGGCCTGGAGCTCAAGTCTTTCCAGATCCTGCTGCAATACCTTATTCCCTTGTTAGAGTCTCTGAATTTCACTGGAATTACTGGCAGTGGCCTCCCCTAAAGTTTTAACCTCTTCCTCCAGACTCTCCGTGCATTTAACTAGACCGTCTAGCTTCTGTTCAAGTATTTCCCCTTTATTTTGAATATCCTTTTGATTACTTTCGGAAGTCTCAAATTTAGCTAGGAGCTCCTGTCTCAAAGTGTTTATCAGACCTACCAGCTGGTCTGCTGAGGCCGTTGTAGAAGCTTCTTCCCGAACAGGGTTCAATGATTCAGGGCTCAGAGCATCATTCGAAATTTCTTTATTTGTATCATTGATGTCATTTGTATCGTTGATATCTGAAAGAAACACGTTAGTTAGATCCCTTACCTTAGAATATTCCCAGGCGTCAGGCTGGATCCGGAAAGATTTGTCAGCAATGCCCTTGCGCGTCGCTAGGCATCGTCTGCGGCTCCGTGTCCGTCGTTGGCGTCGTGATCGCCGGGATGACGTTGGAGTACTTAGACGCCGCCCTCGTGTGCTGACGTCAGTTCTTCTTTTTTCCATGCAAGTAAGCGCAGATCCGGGAAGAGCATACCCTTTTAGTCACTTTTTGACTAAACATTTTGAACTTTTTTGGTTCCCATTTCGAGTCGACCTCGACTCCTGGTGCCGGTAGGGATGCCTGAGTTCAAGCCGTGCGACGCCTGTCACCGCCTGATGTTGGTCACGGATCACCACCGCCGGTGTCTCTATTGCCTTCGGGCCGATCATGATGCCGAGTCGTGCCTCGACTGCCGGGCCTTGACCTCGAAGGTTAGGCGGGAGCGGTCCTGCAAGCTGCTCGAGATCCGGCGCCGCTCAAGGTCCCGATCGAGGAGGAGGTCGAGGGACCGGTCGCGGAGCTGCAGCCATCACCGCTCATCGGGATCGAAGTCCTCGTATTCCGGTAGGTCGGGGCACAGTAAGAAGAAGTCGAAGAGGTGACATCGCTCTTCTGACTCCCCTCGCTGGTCGTGTGACTCGGCTGAGGGTTTGGGTGGCACCACTCGCGCAGCTCCTTCGGAGCTGCAGGAGTCGCATCCGGCCCCATACCCTCCGGTGCCTGGGCTTGATGCGACTCCGACGGTTTAGTCCGGTCCAGGCCCGGCGTCGGAGTGGCACCGCCCGGAGCCGTCTCCGGCACCAAATGGATGACAGATTCATCTACCGCCCGGCTCCGACCTTTCAGCCTGTCTATCAGGAGTCGGATGACGGGGACGACTGGGAGGGGTCTGAGGACCCTCTGGCACAGCAGTGCCAGTTGAGCCAGGACTGGGCAGAAGAGCTGGGGGATGCCAGTGGTCTTGACACCTCCCCTGACACTGGCTTCATCGCTCCTCCCTCCGTGGCTACGGAGGAGGGTGCTACCTATTCTGTGGTGCTGCGCAGGGCTGCCGAAGCCCTTCATCTGGAGCTCCCTGCAGTGGCCGTGAGGACTAATCTCCTCACAGAAGTGCTTCAACCGCCAGTAAGCTCCTCGGAGCCTCTACTGCAGTTCAATGAGGCACTGATGAACGTTATGATGGGCACATGGTCCAAACCCTTCACAGTCCCTCCTGTGGACCGGAAGGTGGCCCGGCGCCACCGCCCCGGGCGACTCCAGCTTTGCGTCGGTGCACCCCACCCCAGAGAGCCTGGTTATCCAGGCCTCTAGCTCCCAGACCGCCTTCCCGTCCGCTCCTCCGGATCGGGAAGCCAAAAGGTTGGAACAGTTTGGGAAGAAACTGTTTTCCTCCCTTAGTTTGGGGTTGCGGTCTATCAACACAGCGTGCCTTTTGGACCGTTACACCCACTTTTTGTGGGATACAGTGGCGGACGTGCTGCCCCAGTGTCCGGAGGAGGTCCAGACACGGCTCTCCCAGGCTGCCGAGGGGCGGGATGCAGCACGGTACTCAATACGATGTGGGCTTGACATAACGGACTCGCTAGGTAGGGCAATTGTGACCACGGTGGCGATTCGTCGCCACGCCTGGCTGAGGTCCACGAATTTCTCCGGGGATGTCCAGAGCACCCTCATGGACATGCCCTCCGATGGCCGTCGCCTTTTCGGCGACAAAGCGGATAGTGCGCTGGAGCGCTTTAAGGACTCCAGGGCTACGGCCAAGTCCTTGGGCCTCTCGGCCCCGCGCCCGCAAACTTCCACTTTTCACCCCTTTCGTGGCCAAGGAAGGGGCACCCCCACACGTCCGTCTAGCCACAGGCCGCAGAACCAGCATCAACGCGGTCGCGGATGTGGATTCCGCCGAGGCGGAGCCGGGGGACAGAGCCGGTCAGCCCACATCTGCCCCAGCAGCATCTGCCTCAAAGCCTTCTTAGTCCGAGCTTTCAGGCCCATTCGACGCCAGTGGGAGGCAGAGTTTGCCATCACCTGCTCCACTGGCGTACCATCACATAGGACAGGTGGGTGCTGCAAATCGTCCGAAGGGGCTACTCCCTGCCGTTCGAGGCGACCCCTCCAGCCATGCCACCACAGTGCCACCGTATGTCGGGGGATCACTTGCAACTTCTGCAGGAGGAAGTTACGGCCCTCTTGGCCAAGGGGGCCATCGAGCGCGTTCTTGGCCCAGAAGTAGGTCGGGGTTGTTATTCCCACTACTTTCTGGTTCCCAAGAAGGGCAAAGGGGGCATACGCCCTATCTTGGACCTCAGGAGCGTCAACGCCTTCCTACGGAAGGAGAAGTTCAAGATGCTCACCTTAGCTCAGGTTCTGGCTGCCCTAGACCCTGGAGACTGGATGGTAGCGTTGGACTTGCAGGACGCATATTTCCACATCCCCGTCATGCCGGCCCACCAGCGTTACCTGCGGTTCACGGTAGGCCACGAGCACTTTCAGTTTACCGTGCTCCCCTTCGGCCTTACCAGTGCCCCTCGGGTGTACACGAAAGTGATGGCGGTGGTAGCAGCTCATCTGCGCAGATTAGGGGTTCCAGTCTTCCCCTATCTCGGCGACTGGCTGTTGAAGGCGGGCTCGCCCCAGACAGTCGTTTCCACCTCCAGACTACGGCCGACCTCCTGCATTTGCTGGGGTTCTCCATCAATGTGCCGAAGTCGCATCTGAGTCCCTCCCAGAAGCTCCTTTTCATCGGAGCGGTTCTGGACTCGGCGCAGTTCCAGGTCTATTCTCCGGAACAGCAGGTTCGGGATATTCAGGCTCCGATTCCGATCTTTCAGCCTTTATCTCGAGTTTCGGTCAGGTTGGTGCTGCGGCTGCTGGGTCTGATGGCCTCCTGCATCCTGCTGGTACATCACGCCAGATGGCGGATGCGGGCTCTGCAGTGGGACCTGAAGTTCCAGTGGGCCCAGCATCGGGGCAACCTGTCCGACCATGTTCTGATCTCAGAGGGCACTGCAAGACAGTTGCAGTGATGGCTCACGGACCGCGATTGGGTCAGTGGCAGATCCCTCTCCCCTACCCCAACCGGAGCATGTTGTGGTGACGGATGCGTCCTTCCTGGTATGGGAGGGCCACATGGGAGAGGCGGAGATCAGAGGTCTCTGGTCTCCGGCGGAGTCCCGGCTCCATATCAACCTATTGGAGCTGCAGGCGATCCGGCTTGCACTGAAAGCATTCCTTCCCTCTGTTCGGGGAAGTGTAGTGCAGGTGTTCACGGACAACACCACCGCCATGTGGTATTGCAACAAACAGGGCGGGGTGGGGTCGTGGACCCTTTGTCAGGAGGCTCTGCGCCTCTGGACATGGCTGGAACATCAGAGCATCACCCTGGTGGTTTAACACCTGGCGGGCTCTCTGCATGATGGATCACGAATGGCGTCTGAACTTGGACGTGGCGCAAGGCCTCTTTCAGCAGTGGGGAGAGCCTTGGTTAGATCTATTCGCCACCGAAGAGAACGCGCAATGTCATCAGATCTGCGCGTTGGAATTTCTAAGGCGGCACTCGCTCAGATGCTTTTCGTCGTGAGTGGAGTCGCGGTCTGTTGTACGCCTTTCCGCCTATACCACTTCTGCCCAGAGTGCTTTAGAAGATCAGGCGCGACCGGGTCCAAGTCATCCTTGTGGCTCCGGATTGGGCACGAAGATACTGGTATCCCGAGCTACTCAGTCTATCAATCGATCCCCCGATTCGACTGCCTCTTTAGGAGGACCTTCTGTCGCAGCAGCAGGGGACAGTCCTCCACCCAAACCTGTCCAGCCTCCACCTCCATGCGTGGAGATTGAGTGGAGGCAGTTGATGCCATTTGACTTGCCTCCTGAAGTCTGTGATGTCATTCTGGCAGCCAGGCGTCCCTCCACTAAAACGGTATAGTGCCCCTCGGGTGTACACAAATGTGATGGCGGTGGTAGCAGTTCATCTGCGCAGATTAGGGGTTCCAGTCTTCCCCCATCTCAGCGACTGGCTGTTGAAGGCGAGCTCGCCCCAGACAGTCGTTTTCCACCTCCAGACTGCGGCCGACCTCCTGCATTTGCTGGGGTTCTCCATCAATGTGCCGAAGTCGCATCTGAGTCCCTACCAGAAGCTCCTTTTCATCGGAGTGGTTCTGGACTCGGCGCAATTCCAGGTCTATCCTCCGGAACAGCAGGTTCGGGATATTCAGGCTCCGATTCCGATCTTTCAGCCTTTATCTCGAGTTTCGGTCAGGTTGGTGCTGCGGCTGCTGGGTCTGATGGCCTCCTGCATCCTGCTGGTACATCACGCCAGATGGCGGATGCGGGCTCTGCAGTGGGACCTGAAGTTCCAGTGGGCCCAGCATCGGGGCAACCTGTCCGACCATGTCCTGATCTCAGAGGGCACTGCAAGACATTTGCAGTGGTGGCTCACGGACCGCGATTGGGTCAGTGGCAGATCCCTCTCCCCTACCCCAACCGGAGCACGTTGTGGTGATGGATGCGTCCCTCCTGGGATGGGGGGGGCCACATGGGAGAGGCGGAGATCAGAGGTCTCTGGTCTCCGGCGGAGTCCCGGCTCCATATCAACCTATTGGAGCTGCAGGTGATCCGGCTTGCACTGAAAGCATTCCTTCCCTCTGTTCGGGGAAGTGTAGTGCAGGTGTTCACGGACAACACCACCGCCATGTGGTATTGCAACAAACAGGGTGGGGTGGGGTCGTGGACCCTTAGTCAGGAGGCTCTGCGCCTCTGGACATGGCTGGAACATCAGAGCATCACCCTGGTGGTTTAACACCTGGAGGGCTCTCTGCATGATGGATCACGAATGGCGTCTGAACTTGGACGTGGCGCAAGACCTCTTTCGGCAGTGGGGAGAGCCTTGGTTAGATCTATTCGCCACCGAAGAGAACGCACAATGTCATCAGATCTGCGTGTTGGAATTTCTAAGGCGGCACTCGCTCGGAGATGCTTTTCGTCGTGAGTGGACTCGCGGTCTGTTGTACGCCTTTCCGCCTATACCACTTCTGCCCAGAGTGCTTTAGAAGATCAGGCGCGACCGGGTCCAAGTCATCCTTGTGGCTCTGGATTGGGCACGAAGATACTGGTATCCCGAGCTACTCAGTCTATCAATCGATCCCCCGATTAGACTGCCTCTTCAGGAGGACCTTCTGTCGCAGCAGCAGGGGACGGTCCTCCACCCGAACCTGTCCAGCCTCCACCTCCATGCGTGGAGATTGAGCGGCGGCAGTTGATGCCATTTGACTTGCCTCCTGAAGTCTGTGATGTCATTCTGCCAGCCAGGCGTCCCTCCACTAAAACGGTATACGCCTGCAGGTGGAACAAATTTGTGGCATGGTGCACAGCATAGGCTGTGGATCCCCTTTCCGCCCCTCTTTCTGAGGTTCTCCTCTTTCTTCTTTCCCTGGCCCAGCAGGGCACTGCTCTGGGCACCCTCAAGGGATATCTCTCAGCTGTTTCTGCTTTCTTACGGCTTCCTGATCAACCTTCTGTTTTCAAGTTCCCTGTTGTTGCTCGATTCTTTAAAGGCATTACTCATATGTTTCCTCCTGACCCTTTCGTAATACCTCAGTGGGATTTGAACCTGATGTTTTAACCTATTTGATGTGCGCTCCTTTTGAGCCACTTCATAATTGTCCTCTTCGTCTTCTGACTCTTAAGACTGCTTTCCTGGTTGCCATCACCTCTGCTAGATGGGTGAGTGAGCTCCAGGCTCTATCTTCTAAGCCTCCTTTCCTCTCTGTCCATCCGGACAAGGTTGTTCTCAGGACTCGTCCTTCCTTTCTCCCTAAGGTGGTAACTGCCTTTCACATCGGCCAGTCTGTCACATTGCCCACCTTCTTTCCGCCTCCGCATCCCTCGAAAGAGGAAGAGAGGCTCCACCGTCTGGACCCAAAATGAGCGCTGTCCTATCTGGACTGCACGAAACAGTTCTGGGTGGATGACCAACTCTTTGTTGGCTACGTGGGCGCTAAGAAGGGGCAGGCAGTGCACAAGTGAACCATCTCTCGGTGGGTCATTTTGTGCATTAAGGCCTGTTATTCTTTGGCTAAGAAGGAACCTCCTTTGGGGCTGAGGGCCGATTCCACTCGGGCCACAGCGGCTACTACTGCCCTGGGTCGGGGAGTCCCTTTGCAGGACATTTGTCAGGCAGCTACGTGGGCCTCGCTGCACACGTTTCCTAAGCATTACTGCCTGGACAGCCAAGTCCGGAGAGACGGCTTCTTTGGCCGTTCCGTTCTCCAGGACTTCCTGGTGTGATCTTGGTTCACAGACCCACCACGGGGTTGGTATTGCTGGGGTATCTATTCTAAGGTAAGGAATCTAACTAACGTGTTTCTTTCAGATGAACAAGTTACTTACCTTCGGTAACGATATATCTGTAATAATAATAATAATCAAATTTATAAAGCGCATGGTTACACTAGGCTAGTGTGTCCCCGAGCTGCGGAAACAGGCCCATGACACCCCTGTTGAAATACAATCCCTACCCGTGTGAGCTCCCTGCTACTCTATTCAGAGGGGAAAAGATACGTTTTCAGCTCCTTACGGAAGGTCATCTCTGAGACCTCCGTCCTGAGCCCCCACGGGAGTTTGTTCCATTGTTGTGCTGCCACAAAGCGAAAGGAGCGCCCGCCCATCCTTGCTCTCTTGATGGTAGGTATGATGACCAGCCCCTTCCCGCTAGACCTTAATTGACGGGTAGGGGCATAGGAGGTTATGGAGGTAGGTGGACCCCTTCCTCTGTACAATTTGATGACTCACACAGAGCGCTTTGAACAGAATTCTCTCCTTAATCGGAAGCCAATGCAGGGTGGCCAAAGCCTTCTTGGAAGGGGCTCTCTTGGGCAGCATCAAACCCAGGCGAGCTGCCGCATTCTGGATGCGTTGTAGCCTCTGAATGCACTTAGTATTAGCTCCCAAGTAGAGGACATTTCCATAGTCCAGCCTTGATGTCACTAAGGCATGGACCATGGTTTTCCTGACTGTGGTAGGTAGCAGGTCCAGCGTCTTCCTGAGTCCCCACAGGACTCCAAAACAGGTGCCTGCCACCCGTCTTGTATGGTGTTCAAACGAGAGCTTATTATCAAGCCACACCCCTAAATTCCTAACCTGTTCACTAGGTGTGGGTGTGGGGTCCAGTGTCTGTGGCCACCATGCCGATGTCCACACTGATGGTGCCTTGCCTATGACCAACACCTCCGTTTTGTTTCCATTCAATTTGAGGCAGTTACTAGCCATCCAGGACGCCAACTCCTGCAGACATGTTGTAATATTACTGGCTGCCATCTCATCTGGTTGAGTAAGAGACACAACCAGTTGCGTGTCGTCAGCATACGACACAACCTTGACCCCAAATTTCTCCATAATCTCTGCCACCGGTGTGACATAGAGATTAAATAGGGTCGGACTGAGGGTGGACCCCTGTGGGACCCCCTGTTTCAATTTGATAGGTTTTGATCTGTGGGGTCCCTGTGCTACCTGGAAGCTGCGGTCTTGCAGAAAAGATTCCATCCATTCCCAGGCTTTACCAACCACCCCTCCCTTTCTGAGACAGTAGCAACGTGTGATGGGCCACAGTGTCGAATGCGGCACTCAATTCTTAAATAATTAAAGCCACCATTTGTCCCTCATCCACAAATTTCCGGATGGTCTCAGTAGACAGAAGCAGGGCTGATTCAGTAGAATAAGATGCTCGAAAGCCTGATTGGGTCGGGTGGAGAAGATTATGCTTACTAATGTGAGCCGTCAATTGGATATTGGCTACCTTCTCAGCGATTTTCGCGAAGTAGGGTAGTAGCGACATAGGGCGGAGATTGTCCAAATGATCCATGCTGACATTGTGTTTTTTCTTCAAAGGGAGAAAAACAGCCTCCTTCCATTTTTTTGGGGACGATGCCTGAGGTAAAGGATAGCTCTAAAAGATATCTGATATAGGGCTCGAGAGTCTCAATACTCTCTCTCAGCACCTTGGGCGATGCAGCGTCTCTGGGACAGCCAGACTTAATGTTGGTGGCTATCTTATTTAAGGTGAAATGGGATGGAACAGTGAAAGAATCAAGGCATTCTGTCCCCAATATGTTAGTGAATACAACAGCATCCATGCACCCATCCCGAGCCGAAGCCGGGAAGGTGGAGTAAATCTTTTCTACCTTCTCTGAAAAGAAGTCTGCCACTCGATTACAGGACTCCACTGAGCCTATCATAGGTGCAGCAATAGTAGACAAGGAGGATATCTCTTTAAAGACATTAAACAAATCCTTGACAGAGTTCTCCGCTGTCTCTATCCTCCCCTATAATATGAAGCTCACGTCTTTCTAATTAGGGCATGATATTCCTTAAGACTGGCTTTATATTCACTCCTACCGATAACCGAGAAGTCTCTTCTCCACTGTCTTTCCAGGCGTTTACAAGCTGCCTTAGCCATTCTAAGTTCCACCCCACACCAGGGGGCAGACTTTTTTTGTCTTCCTGATACTTTGGTGGACCAGGGTGCATTATTATCGAGACCCTCCATGATGCGTCTATCTAAGGCATCACAGGCCGACTCAATATCCAAACCGTTTGGAGGCCCACCCTGTATAAGGGCCATGTTGAAATTTTCTGAAGAGAAGCCCGCCCACCACCTACGTTTCTCCTTACTTTCCACCTTCTCCTGTACCTTAATTACAGGCATCCTAATTTTGAAAGGAATCAGGAAATGGTCTGACCATAAGACCGGCAGCGGTGGCTCTATTTCTAGTGCCCCCCAATTCGCAAAAATAGGGTCCAATAGATGACCCAACTGATGAGTGGGGAGCTCCGATTTTAATATCTGTAATGCTGCCAGTTCTTGGCAGATCTCTTGAGCCCCCACATTAGAAGCATCATCAAAGTGGAGATTCATATCCACTAGTAGCAGTAATTTCTCATACCTAAGTGCTGGTTGGATATGACACTCTATCAAGCTAGGGGCAAACCGTGTGGATGATCCAGGGGGTCTATAAACCAAGAGCCCCTTTATGATATAATTATTGGGTGCCATAATGGAGAAGAAACCAGCTTCTCTGTCCGAGATATCCATAGGCTCAAGGGTGCACTGTATGGAGTGTTTGCGAATTATTGCAATCCCCCCTCCCCTACCGGTGGGTCTATCCACCCTAGTAATACCATAGCCATTGGGGAGGGCTTCAAGAATTTCCGGAGCTGAGTCCTCATTTAGCCACGTTTATGTGAGGAAAAGCACGTCCACTTGACCATCTAACAGGTGGTCGTGGATATCTACTCTGTGCTTCCTCAGTGATCTACAATTAATCAGCGAGAGGCTCAGTACCTGGCCTGCGTCCCTGGGCTTCAGCTGATTGCTGACAGAAAAAGAGCAGTGACTACATGCCACGCTATTATTTCCGACCTTGATACTATGCCTACAATCTACGCCCATCAACGGGCAGAGCGCATATAACTGTTGGGAATTATATTGGAATCTGGGGCCAGAACTGGCAGGGGGTTTGGCCCCTGGCCCCGGTCGGCCGCGGACAGGCGCAGATGGGCTTACCTTTGGTGCGCCAGCTGCGCGCATCCGCTGCGCGCACGGGGAGCATCTTGTTTAAATGCTTTCCGTCTCCCGCCACCAGCCCGACAGCCAGCCGGAAGTGGGGTGGAGTTAGTGTGTGGTGGGTGTGGCCTGCAGCGTTTCTCCATCCAAGCGGCACTACAGTCATGACGGAACGGAAACGCCGTCAAAGTGCAAGTAATCAGTAATCCTATTAAAAGCAGCGTTTTAACAGAGCCCACTTTTAAAAACAAGATTCCCAATCTTTGAGTTCCCCAGAGCAAATGTGCAAATAAGCAAATACACGTTATTTCAAGCAGCAAGTCAGTTTAAAAACAAACTGTAAAAGATTTCCCCGTCTTTCCCAGTCTTTACTATCAAAAGCCCCAAGCCCGCCAAACACCCAGCAGACCTTCTATCTGTAAGAAACATTAGTTAGTTAGATTCCTTACCGCCCCTCCCATCCTCCCCGTTCCTCAAACTGATATCTAGGGTTAAGGTCATCCCTTTCAGGGCTCTAGATCCATGGCACCAGTTTCGGTCTCTTGCATGGCTCTGCGTTCCTGGCGCGGAAAGCTATGTACAAGAACTGACGTCAGCGCGCGAGGGCGGCGTCTAAGTACTCCGACAACGTCATCCCGGCGATCACGATGCCGACGACGGACTCGGATCCGCAGACTACACCTAGCGACGCGCAAGGGTATTGCTGACGAAAATCTTTCCGGATCCAGCCGGACGCCTGGGGATATTCTAAGGTAAGGAATCCAACTAACTAATGTTTCTTACAGATATATCGTAACCGAAGGTAAGTAACTTGTTCTTCCGACCTCATATCATTCTGAGGTAACTCGGGTTGACTTTCGTGTACCTCTACTAGCGGAGAAAAACAATTCAAGCCTCAGTGGAATACTCTGCGAAAAAGAGGATGCCGTTTTCTCTGCTAGATTTTGTAGAGTCTCACTCTCTCCCACAACTGACTGAGAGCCTGCGACCTGCTCCATTATTTTGAAATATGACCTAAGGGAAGGCGGAGGTTTAGGTAAAGATCAAACCTCTTTTGACCTGCACTTTAAAAAATTTTTAATTCTTCTTTACCAGGGTTTTAGGAGTCACCACTAAGGAGAGTTTATCAGCTCTATCCTCACCTGTCCTCTTCTTTAAAGGGGTCGATCTGAGCTGATATATATTCCTTTCTGACAAGGAGCTCCTCTCTTTAATATTAGTGTTGATGTTCTCACCCTGTGAACTCAGCCCCTCTGGAGGAACTTGACCTGGTAAGAATGCCCTAACCCCCCCTTCACTTAAGGTCATGGGGTAGTGAACATTAGGAGTCAGGGCATGAGTGTGGGACTCCCTCTCCATGCAATCTTTCCCCGCTTTTATGTGTGTACTAACTGTGAGGCAATATTGTTGAGAGATGCAAAAGGGGAAAGTAGTCCTCAAAGGATAGTGGAAAACAGTTTAGAAATGTCGACCTCAGCGGTTCCACTTTTATAGGGTTTGTTACTTTCTCGCTTAAATGTGATATTAACCCTGCCCCCAGTTAGAAGGAAAACGCTCTTACCAATATGAAGTTTTCTCTCGGCTGCTAGGAGTCTCTTCCAACACTCGACCGCCCGACTCCAACCCGTCAAGGGGGCGGAGCCGCGTCTCTAGGCGGTAGAGGAATCGGTTGAGAAATCGGTCTTCAAGCCCATGGGACCTTACCGGGTCGCTTTTTAGCTATTTCAGGATCACGGTGACACTCTGCCAAACTATACAAAACTGGAAAACTGCAGAGCTGTAAAAACCGCGAACACGCACAAAGCTGCTACTTCCAAGCCCGTTCTCCTCCCTTCTCCCGATCGCGGTCAGCTCAGTATGCCCGGTCCCCGCTAGAACTACATCAAATAGTTGCGCGCGCGCGCCTCTTACTCCAAGAGGTAGACAACACTACTCAAACTGCCATCACTGTGCACCGCCTCCTACTTCCATCCGCTAGATTCCGCTGGATTCCTCTCGCCTCACAGACGGACTCTCCCGACTGGCGTCAACCAGCCGCCATGTTCCCCGACCACGTGACCAAGTCGAAAACCATCAAAACACCAGGAAAAAAGTGGGGGCAACCATGCAGTCAGATTCCACCTTCCTATATAAACCCCCCCCCCCCCAAACGAAAGGAGATAAGGCTAACCTTGCCCAGTTGAGCCTTTATTGACTAAGTGGCCATATAAGGAAGTACCTGCACTAGCATGGTTACCCCCTGCCTTATGGTCCACTAAGTTATCCCTCACCCTACGGGTATGAGAGGTTCTCCACCATGGGGAATCACTACCTGTGGTGTGTTTTGGTAAAGACAAAGGCTGGTGAGGTGTCTGAGTAGGGAAGTGAGGCCCTAATAAAGTTGGCCTCAGCTTCCTCAGATCGCTGGTCACCATGTATGCCTCTCTTTCCATGAATGAGTTGCACTTTGCTCTAAGGGTCAACCCTTGGCTGCCTACAGCTGGGGGTTGGATCTCTGTGGGTGGAACACTGGAGGGACATGGCAGGTTTGGAACCAGGTTTGCCCTTGTCCAACAGAGTCCTTCTGGGAGAGGTCCCTACACAAAAGGTATGGGGGATCCCTCAGTGGGTTGAGGAATTTTCACCTGGCTAGGGCTAATAGACTGGGTGCCCCTTATCTGCTGATGGGGGGTTCCTCTGGACAGGGGGCCCTGTGGGGTCCACTGCCCTCCTTGACCTCTGCAGCCCTGGGCTGACTGAGGCAGGGTAGAGAGGGGCAGGTTACCTGCTCCAGACTGGGTACCACCTTGGAAGGGTCCCCTGCCATTAGAGGTGTTGCCAGGACAGGCCTGACTACCTCTGGGGCAGTTCCTTCACTAGGGGTAGGATCAGTTCCCTGAGGAGGCTGCCCCTTACCTAAAGTCTGGGGGGATGAGGACTTTTCTTCAACCCCTGTGCTCTCTTGTTGAGGAGAGTGGGCCATTCTTTCAGGCTCCATCACTCCAAAATGCCCCTGGGGTTTAGCTGTGGCCATCACAGCCCCACTAACTCTTTCAGGGATGCCCAGCATTCTTAGATGGGCTTGGTGTTCAACTTCAGCCCAGGCTGAAATGTCCAGATCATTGCCCATCAGGCAATCTACAGGCACGTTTGGGGGCACTGCCACTCTCTTTGGGCCTGTGACCCTCCCCAGCTGAGATTGACTATGGCCATGGAGTGATCTGTTCTGACACCATCAATGTTGGTCACCTGGTATTTAAACTCAGGTAAACGCTGCTGAGGGGGGACTAGTTTCCCTGTCAACATGGTGACACTAGCCCCTGTGTCCCTGAATGCCACTGCTTCTGACCATTAATCAGTGGCTCCAATCTGTACCTGCCCAATGCATTGGGACCTATGGTACCTATGGTAAAAGTGGCAAATCCCATACCACCATCAGAGTCAGAGGAGTCAGGTGAGGAGGCCCTTCTCAAATTGGGGCATACCTCTGTTCCACTTACAAAAGCACCTAACTTTCTGGGTGCACTACTCCCAACTGGGGGATTACTACTGGCAGTACAAGGAGGGGGGGGTAGCGTTAGTTGGTGGAACATTTTCTTTATTGCCAGCCCTGGGGCAACTGGGATCTGTTTTCCAGTGTCCAGGCTTTTTACAGACATGGCAATAGGGTTTCTGTTCAGGAGAGGAAGAAGTTTGGGACCCAGAAGAGGACTTGTGGGGCCCTGTAGTGGACTTATCCTTAGATTTATCCCCACCTTTCTCTTGGGACTTGGTAGAATCTTTCTTCTGGTCACCACCCTGATTCTTAGGCCTAACCCTGGTTCTGACCCATTTGTCTGCCTTCTTTCCCAATTCTTGTGGAGAGGTCAGATCAGAGTCCACCAGGTACTGGTGTAAAAGCTGGTTTTGACAATTATTAAGGATCTGCTCCCTCTTAATCAAATTGTACAATCCTTGAAAGTCATGCACTTTGCTGCCATGTATCCAACCTTCCAGAGCCTTAGTAGCACAATCTACAAAGTCAACCCAGTCTTGAGTCTGAGCCTTTTGGGTGTCTCTGAACTTCAACCTATACTGTTCAGTGGTTAGGCAAAACCCATCAATCAGAGCACTCTTCAAGACCTTGTAATTGTCAGCATCCTCTTCTCTAACAGTGAGGAGCTTATCTCTACCTTTGTCTGCAAAGGAGAGCCATAAGATTGCTGCCCACTGCTCCTGGGGGACCCGTTGTACTTTACAGGCCCTTTCCAGTGCAGTTATCCATTTGTGGATGTCATCCCCACTCTGGTAGGGAGGGACAATCTTATTCAGGTTTCTATGGTCATAAGAACTCTCCCTATCTCTAGGGATGTTGCTGCCACCATGGGACTCTAGTCCCATCTTTTTTCTAGCTCTGTAGAGCTCTAGGGCCTCCCTATCTAGGGCTACCTGCTTTCTTCTGATTTCAAGCTGAGCTTCCTCATACTTAAGCAGTCTCTCCCTTCTCTCCTGAGAGGTTTCCCTCCTATGAGAGGAGATTGAGGTCCCTACAGATGAGTTAGAATGGTTAGACTCCCTGGAGGAAGATATTGACCTTCTAGGCCCACCACCAACTCTCCCAGGAGGGACAAAGAGGGGTCCACTTTGGTCCTCTCCATCACTTTCTAGGGGAATTGGATTTTCCAGGTCCAGATCATTGTTATCTGCCTGGCCAGCCTCAGAGGTCAGGTCATGGGGAGTTACACCCCTAGGCCTTTCCTCAGGTGCTGTCCCACCCACTCTGCCTAACCCTTCAGATCCTAAAGATCTGCTAAGGTCATCCAGCCTGAGTACCTCTATGAGATGCTGGGTGGTTGGATTTTTGCCTGTCTTCAGTTTCCTAGCTGTACATAATGCTCTCAGTTCCATGAATGGGAGGCTATCATACTGGGAATCTTGAAGCCCATTGGCTTCTGGCAAGGATCTACTGGTTCCTGGCCTTGAAGACATTACTAGTGTGGTGTGGTGTATTGCACTACCTCCTCTAGTGTGGCCTAGTAAACTCTCTTGAGTTGTAGAAAGGGTGTGCTAGCCCTTAACACACAACTCTAAGTTCAGTAGAACTTACTGTATTCTAAAGCTTGTATTATATGTACCTAGGGTACCTTTAGTGGTTTTCAGATAGGTACTCAATTGAGATTATCTGGTAAAACAATAGCAAGCTGGAATCCCACACGCTGCACACCAATGTGAGAAGTTGACCTGATATATGCTGTCCACTAGTTATGGTGGGCAACCTGTATCAGTCCAAACAACCCCTTATTGGGTATAGGTTGAAGACAACCTTTATTGAAAGCTATCCTAGTGGTAGCTATGGAGAGCAGCCTTCAGGCTAAGTCTTGAAGGAATGTAAAGTAGCTTGTTTTACTAGTCTATAATCTCTTGAGTCACTAAATGAAAGATATTCACACCAGGTATATATATAAAATACGTGTATTTATTACTAAACACACCCTCCTAGTCTCTTTATGAGGCTAGAGGTTAAACACATAAGTTACACTTCAATAATCACAGTAAAATAGCACAAATACACGTCAGACCCTAGGGTCGAGCCAAACTATATACTAAAATAGTGGTATAAGAACCACGACTTAACTAGACACAAGGCCTAGAGCCTGAAGAATCGCTGGGACCCCAAGGAACGACCCAAGGTAGTGACACAGGGGACCCACGGGGGCCGTGTGCAGTGTGTGAACACAGCCGCGAGCTCCCGTTAGCTTCTATGGGGAAAGCCGCGGTAAGATTATTTTATTTTTTTTGAAACCGTTTATTACAAAATTCAAAAAATATACAAAGATGGGCCTACAACCTTCAGGCCGGCCGCTAGCAAGCGAAAGGAGCATGTGATACAAACAATAGCGCGCATGCCGCGGCAAAGGGAAATGCACAGGAGTTAGAAGCGGTGGTAGCCACGCCATCCGGACCCCACATAACGGTTTCATTTTAATATAAACAACAACAAAAAACAAATCCACAAGGCAACCCACAATCGGAAACAGCAGCATGCGCTCCCCTAGAGGGGGGACCCTACCAATCCATAGGAGTATCAAGGGGGGGGAAAGGTCAAGACGGGGATTAGGTGGACTCAGTGCCCGGAACCGGGGAGATAAGCTGGCTAAGGGGACGGGGCCGGTGACGGATCGGGCAATAACGGCGGGGTTCAGATTCCCCCGCGGTAGGCGTTCCAGGGGCCCCATACGTTCACCCATGTCCCAGGCTTACCTCTCGCAACATACACCACCTTTTCCCGAAACATGCACCAATCCATGTTATCCTTCCATGCCGAGACAGTCGGCGACCTCTGGGAACCCCACAGTTGAGCAATGTCGCGTTTGGCCACCATATATCCCAGAGTCACCCACCGCGTCTGCGGCACCGAGTAGTCGGTTGGCTCCCACACATTCAGAAGGCATCTCCTCGCTTCGGGCAGCAGCGACACACGCGTAACCACCCGCAGGACCTCATGCACACCACGCCAGAATCGCTCCACCTCCGGGCATTCCCACAAAATATGGAGAAAGGTCCCCAACGAACCACACCCACGCTTACACAACCCGTCCACAGCATAGTCCATACGCAGTAGCCTTGGCCCCGTAACATAGACCCTATGGAGTATCTTGAGCTGGACGAAGCGAAGGCGGGCCGGTATGGCCACCTCTTTCGGGGAGGCCACCGCAGATACCCAGTCCTCGTCATCCAGCTCCAATCCATCGGCCACCCATGCCTCACGAAGGTTAGTCAGCAGTCCCGAGCGGTCATTGATAAGTTTTTTATAGATTAATGAAATCGTGCTGTCCGGTACATGTCCATCTAACACTCTATCCTCCAGAGGGGAATACTCCGGGATGGAGGCAACGTCCGGGAATACGGAGCATAGCGCATGACGGATCTGCATATACCGAAAGTACTCCCTGTCCTGCAACTGGTATTCTGTCTGTAGCATCTCGAACGTTTTGAATCCCCCCCTCGTCCAGAGATCACCCACCCTGCTGATGCCTATCATGTCCCACTTCTCAAAGCCCTTCGAGGTCCACAGGGAGCCCAACTGCTCAGATGCGTATAGTGGCGCCGCCCGGGTCAAACGATCTTTCCACCCCATCGCCACATTAGCCGTGTGCCACACTCGTACCATGACACGCGTGGGGCCCGTCAGACGTGCGTCAAGCGAGCTGGAGTAAAGCGCTCGGTTATAATCACCACCCGGCAGTAACATCTTATCCATTTCAAAGGCCGGGTTTAGAGCGGGCCCGTACAGGCCGTGATTAATCGCAGCCAGCTGGGAGGCCCAATAATACCGTTTGATATCCGGGAGGGCAATCCCCCCGTCATACCACGGGAGCGTCAGCTTCGCCAGGGCGATACGCGGTCTACCTTCCCAGAACAGTTGGCGCTGCAAACTCTCCACCTCGCGAAAGTAGCGCGCCGGGACGACGTCCATTGTGTTCTGCAGAGCGTACAGGAAACGCGCCAGCGACATCATCTTAAACAATGCCGCCCGGCCGAGCGGCGAGAGCGGCAAGCGCCTCCAACGCGCGACATCCTCCTTCAGGCGCTGGAGGGGGGGGAAGCAAGTTCTGACTATATCGGGCCTCCGCGTCCAGGGTAATGAAGACACCCAGGTACCGAAATCCCCGCGGGGCGATCTGGATAGGACAGCCCCGCGGAAGGATAGGATCCTCACCAGAGAGAACATAGACGCACGATTTAGCCCAGTTGATGACAAGGCCGGAGTTAAGACCAAATGAATGCAATACATCAACCAGTACTATCAGTGATTTACGTGGGGAAGCCAGGTACAGGAGAATATCGTCAGCGTATAGAGATACGCGGTCCTCACACTCGGGGGTCCAGCGGAGACCACGAATAGAAGGTTCCCACCGCAGCCACTCCGCCAGGGGCTCCAAGGCGAGCGCAAAAAGGAGCGGCGATAACGGGCAGCCCTGCCGCGTGCCCCTGCCCAGCTCGAACGGAGCCGACACTCTACCGTTCACAACCACCTGCGCCAGCGGGCCAGAGGACAACAATTTTACCCAACTGATGAATCCTGGGCCAAACCCAAACTTCGCGAGCGTCGCCCAAATATAAGGCCATTCAAGCGTGTCAAACGTCATAGTGGCATCCAAGGACGCCAAAATGGCCGGCTCTCGTATGAACGGGACACGTGCGAGCACCCCATGCAAACGCCGCAGGTTAAGCGCTGTATTGCGATGAGGGATAAAGCCGGACTGATCCTGGTGAATCAAGTCACACACTACGCCGACCAGCCGATTGGCCAACACCTTGGCGAGGATTTTGGGCTCCGCATTCAATAGCGAAATAGGCCGATAGGATGTGACCCGGTCCCGTGGCCTCCCCTCCTTATGGATAACCACGATAGTAGCTAGACGCTGGTCTAGCGGGAGGGAACCCGCCGAGTGGGCCGCGAGGAACATAGCACAGAGATGCGGCGCCAGCGTATCCGGTCGCAGTTTATACAACTCGATGGGAAGACCATTAGGACCCATGGCCTTGCCGGAAGCGACCGAACGTATGGCGAGGGCAATTTCTTCGGAAGTTGGAGCGGCGTCCAACGACACTCTGTCCTCCTCCGAAAGGGAAGGCAGCGCGATATCCCTGAGCAGGGCATGGGAATCCTCTTCAGAGCGGGAGGACACCGGGGAATACACCCCACGGAAATAGTCTGCAAAGCAGGAGACAATTTCTTCTGGTTCAGTGACACACACACCATTCTGTTTCTCAATCAACGGGACAACTCGACTCGCTCTCTCCTTTTTGTCCAGCCACGCAATCAATTTACCAGCCTTATCACCCACATCATACAGTCTCCCCTGTTGCTCTCTACTGAGGCCCCTGGCCGCCTCCATGACGAGGGCCTTATAGGCCGCTTGCTTGAGTCGGAGAACATGTAATTTGTCATCCGTCACCCCACATTCTAGAGCACCCTCCAACTCGGTTATCTCAGCCTCAACACGGGTCACCTCCTCCCGCTCGCGCCTCCGGGAATGGGAAATAAGGGACAAGGCCTCTCCCCGGAGTACCGTCTTGAACGCCTCCCACAGTGAGACCGCCGATGACACAGACCCCACATTCTCGTCAAAGTAGCGCTTAAGGGATTTAACCAGCTCTGCGCGAATGGTGGGGTCACGCAGGTACCAGGGATTAATCAGGACCACCCTACCCTCTCCCCTCGGAAGAATATCAAAGTGCAACAAGAGCGGGGAGTGGTCCGAAATACCCCGTGCCAAATGGCGCACCTCCCCTATCCTCCCCACATGCGCCGCCGGAACCAGGACATAATCTAGCCGTGAGAGACTACCATGAGCCCCTGAATGGAAGGTGTACTGTAGCTGCGTGGGATGTTTCAAACGCCAACAATCCACCAGCCCCAAGGTATCCAAGAGGCCAGACAACCACGCCTGGGCACGGGGGAGATCCCTAGGGGGGTGACGATCCACAGTTCCGGAAACCACAGCATTAAAATCCCCCCCCACCACTAGAATCCCCTCCGGAAGGCCAAGGAGGAGGCGCCCCAGATCCGCAAAGGTGGTCGTCTGCAGCCCCGGCGGGACATAAACAGACACAAAAACAACCACTCTGCCCTCCATTCTACCCACCAAAACCGTGTAACGTCCCCTGTCGTCATGGAGCACTTCATCAATCTCCAACGGGAGCGAGTTCTTTTTTTTTTTTTTTTTTTTTTTTTGAAAAACCTTTATTGACATTTCGATCATTGACAAGTATGGGCCTACAACCCCCCAGGGCCGGCCGCTAAGCAATCAGAGCAATAAGGTCAAATATAAGCACATGCGGCACCTCGGTAGCAAAATCTTCATACTAAGATAGTTCGGCCCGGGAGCCGCGCAGGTAGGACACCAGGAGAAAAGGGGTTTTTCATTTTATAATGAAACAAAACAGTAGGATCAGGTGCCGAACAATTTCCCAACAGCGATAAAGGGCAGGCCGCATGATAGACGTTAGCAATAAACAGCAATCAATTGAATCCATGGCGCAAACACAGGAAATGATGGGGAAGAATATCTAAAACGGTTGCGCCTGCAGGCCCCCATACCTAACGCCCAGAGAACCCCCGGAAACTGTGGCACACACGGAGAGGCAACGGTTCACAGCAAAAGAGGCGTACCACGCTGATCCCAGAAAAGAAACAAAAAGAAACGGAGAAGAAAAAGGAGGCCATGGAAAAAGAGAGGAAGACTGAGAAAGAAAAGAGTCCCCCCCCCAACCCCCCACCCTGCACCTCTGCAAATGAGTATGGCCCCTCCCCCCAGCAGTGTGCCTGTCGCCCTGGAACTAGACCCGAAATATAGAAGAGGCAGAGAAAAAGGAATAAGAAAGAACCCCACCAGGCGGGGGGGGTGGAGAAAATATAATAGACTGGAGGAGGGCCTTCAGAACATACCCCCGGCTTCTCCCTCCCGCACCGTAAGGTATCCCAGCAGCAAACAATAAGTAGCACCAAATCGACCATAACAAAAGGGGGAATGGGGAGCATTGCGCACCGAACATGCTAGTAGCTATGTCCTGGGAATACACAACCATGAGTCCGCCCGTCTACCAGATGACCACCCCGAGGGATCAGCCTCATCCCTGACCACTCCTGGCGATGCTGCCCATGCCAACCCCTCGACCCAGCGCCATGTCCGATGTTCCAAGGTGAAGGGATGTCCAAAAACAACCGGGAAGCGGCGCACACAGGTGGGGTGGAGGTCTCAGAACGCCAACACAGTCCGCATCTCGGAGGGACGTCTTTCCCAGTGCTGCCCCAGGATCTGTACTGCACACAAGGTCCGGGAAGGCTGAATCATCCAAAGTAGACAGACATTGCTGGTAAAGTCCCTGGGTCACCGGAGGTCGTACACGGGACGAGGCCACCACCTTCCACTCGGAACCACTACCTCCGGAACAGATCGAACCCTCAGTCAGCCGATCATACGGTAGCATACTGTCCGGAGTGTCCGGCTGCGCACTAATCGCAGGGATGGCCGCGACATTATCCTCCTGTGTGCAGTGTAGGAAGTCCCTGTGCAACTGTGGACTAGCATGCCGCCATTGTCCCAACGCTGATGCCACACCGTCGATCTTACTCCCCAAGACCTCGATGCCACAAGCCAAGGAGAAATGAAGGGCACCAAGGGCCTCAAGGAGGTCGCCGTACCCCAGCACTGCTCCCCGCGGTCGCTCTGCCACACTCCCAAAAGTCACCCACTCCCAATCCTGCTGCGACCCGGTGGACAGGATAGTAGGCTGCATCGCAACAAGATGGCCGCCGGGGGAGGCCCGGCTCGTATGGGGGCCGGGACCCAGGGACAAGCACCTCGGGGTCCACGTCGCTGGAGACAGGGGTCTGGGGGCAGGTACAAATTCAGCCGTTGCGTGGACTCGGGCAACAGTCGTCTCCACCAAGGACCAGCGGCCGCGAAAAGCCGGGAGCAGTCTGCAAGGGTCAGGGCGAGCTAGGGGTGGTGTCCGGGCAGCTCACCGTCAAAGGCAGGGGCAAACACCGAAGAGTCTGAGAACTGCACCCCCGGGCATGCCCTCGATCCACTACGCTTCAGCAACGGGAGCGGCCGTGGCGAAATGCAGGCCGGGGGCAGCACCGCTCCGGTGGACCGACTCCACCCAGTCACCACAGGCCGTTGTTGTTAAACTGCCACCCGGCCAAGGCGTCCACTCGAGGTCCCGGCCCCGGGGCCGCACGGGCCGCAAAGTTCATCCGCAAATTTCTCAAGCGGTACAGTAGCCAGAAACCCCGGAGTCACACGATCGGTTGCCACTCTCCTTCACAAACACGATCCCATGGCGCAAGCTGAGGATCTAGTACAGGATATCCGTGCGGGATGCGGAGGTTCACGGAGCCGGGAATCTACGCTGCCGTCTCGGTCGCCATCTTGGCTCCTCCTCCGGGAGCGAGTTCTTAACCATAATGCCCACACCCCTTGAACCAGACGTGAAGCCCGAATGGGCCACAAGGCGGTAGCCCCGTCGATTCATAGCACAAAAGGAGTTGCCAATGAGGTGTGTCTCCTGCAAAAAAACTATATCGGGCGAAATTCGCTTCAAGAACTGCAGGACCACACCTCGTTTTATCCTGTCCCCCAATCCATTAACATTCCAGGACAACAGACTCAGTCCCCTACCCCCCATCATAAACAGAAGCCATCACTCGTCCCCCAGAGAGCACTTTAGAAATAACACAACGATACTTTTGCCTTGTGGTATAAACGAACAACACCCCACCCCAACCCACCCACCCCAACAAAACTCCCCCCTCCCTGCACCCCTGCATGAGCCCAGACAGCCCCCCCAACTTGCAGTGTGCCTGTCGCCCCTATATAATGGAACTAGCTAAACCCCCTAGAGGAGGAAAGAGTACCCCTTCTAGACCCCACACAACCTCCAAGGGAGGGGAAAGAACAAAGACAGAAGCTTGGTCGAAAGTGGCATCATAGTCGTCCAGAGTGAGGCCCAGTATCAACCCCTCAGTCCCGATCCTGTGGGCCGTCTCCTCCCGCCGCCCCCCCCACCATCTTGATCACTGCCCCCAGGCAGAGTGTCCAGCCAGTCCCCGGCCGCTTCGGGACGATCAAAAAAGTGCGTGCGACCATCCACCTCTACCCGCAGCTTGGCCGGGAAGAGCATGGCGTATTTTAAGTTCATGTCCCGGAGACGGCGCTTGACACCCAGGAAACTCAGTCTCTGCTTCTGAACCGCTTGGGTAAAATCGGGATAAAAGTTCACCTCCATATTTTCCAGCTTAATCGGCCCTTGCAGTCTGGAGGCTTGCAAGATCGCGTC
Organism: Triturus cristatus; assembly: GCF_964204655.1. Taxonomy (NCBI): domain Eukaryota; kingdom Metazoa; phylum Chordata; class Amphibia; order Caudata; family Salamandridae; genus Triturus; species Triturus cristatus. Next base: position 383,312,209 of record NC_140594.1, read on the forward strand.
CCTGTCCCGAAAGTTAAAAATCCGGGCAATGAGAGGCCGCGGAGGGGCTCCGACCTTCGGCCTTCCCCCGGGAACTCTGTGGGCCCTCTCCACGGCAAAGAATTTACTCAGTCCCCGAGGCTGGAGATGGGTAGCGATCAGGTCCTCTACAAAAAGATCCGCCGCCGCCTCCTCCCGTCCCTCGGGTACTCCGATGATGCGGATATTATTCCTCCGGGCCCGACTCTCGGAATCCTCCAGGCGCCGATCAATAAGCGCACTCGCCTGACGAAGTCGGTGCACCTCCGTTTGGAGGGCCGCTACCTCAGTCGTGAGGCCCGACGTGGTTCGGGCCAAAGAATCAACCCGGTCGTTGGTCTTGGAGAGATCAGCCCTCACCAGGCCGACATCCACGAGGACCGCGTCGATCTTATGCGCCAAGGTGTCGAACCGCTGGCCCACCGAGGCCTTCATCTCAGCAATGGCGCCCATGACGTCTTGCAGAGTCAGATCCGTGGGCAAATCCGGGGCATCAGGGGGGCCCTCAGAGGACTTGTGCGGTCCGCCGGGAGATCCCTTCTGGAGGGTATAGCGGTCCATGATGTTGGCCTGATGTACGGCGCCACGCCGGGTCGACTTGGTCTTCGACCGATCTCCGTCTTGTTTCGTGGCCATCGCCACGGGTCACACACCCGCACCAGCTACGCCGTAGAGGGCAGGCAATCAAGGCCACGAGCTCCGGGGGGCCACCCCAGGTCGGCGGGGTGGGTCACAGCCGGCAGGCAGGCAGGGTCTCCCCGCGAGGCCACACCAACACAAAGAGCTCCGCGATCTCACTTGCAGAGACGGCAAGGGGGTGCGAAAGTGAAAGCGAAAGTGCGGGGTACGCGATTAGCCAGGCCCAGCCCGCCGTTGTTGTTCACTTTGCCACTGGGTCACCCCCCAGCGCAAATCCGGGGTCCGGCGAGAAGTAGGCCGCAAACTTCAATCGGTGCTCACTCCGGCACCCGAAGTCCGATTCGAGAACGGAGAACGGGTACCACCTCGGCTCAGGCTCACCGACACAGTCCCCTCAACCGAGGCAGGATGAAGACAGGATAAACGTAGGAGGTTGCGGAGGTCCTCGGGAGCCTCGCACCTACGCGGCCATCTTGGTTGCGCGCTAGGCTCCTCCTCCGCGGTTAGATTTTTAAAGATTAGGGACACTTAGAAACGAGTCAGGACCAAATCCTTTTGGACTTAGGAAGTTCTAGGGCTAACACCCACGGGAGCACTGGAGTACTCGTGTTACCCCACCCAAGGAAGCCGGGTGCATAGGTGTCTTTTGGTGTCGGGTCGCGTCGTTGATTTCAATGGGAGCTGGCGAAGAAGTGCTGCTGCCGGGAAGATGCGAAGTGTCCAAAGAGATCCAAGCCTGGATCGAAGATGAGAAGAACCTGAAAGCAGAGGGGACAGAGTCTGGGTCACTAGCCAGTGACCAGGAAGGCGATGGACAGATGCCCACTGATGTCGGGTGATTTCAGGTGAAAGAGGTGAAGCTTGACTCTTCAGCCACGAGGACCAGGAGGCATCGAGGATGACCAGAAGCTGGATTCGAGCTGTTCCACGAAGGATGTCGAGTGAAGCAGCGTCGGTGCCCGGATTGGACACAACAAGCCTTGGCAACGGCAACCCACACAGAAACTAGAAAGATGCTTCGGTGCAGACCAGCAAGGTCTGTGGGACTCACCACTTGGTAGGGAGTCGGGACACGTCTGGAGCAACCAGGGAAGCACAAGGAAATTCAAAGTTACCCCCTCAGGGACCCACCAGTCAACGGACCAGGGATCGCAAAGGGACGTTGTAGGAGAGTAGGGTCTGCTATCCTATGGTCACCCCAAATTTTTGCTTTGCTTTTGCTTCACTGGTTTTATGACTTAGTGTGGCTGTGGGCCTGCTAATCAGACCCACAGCCCTGCTGCTCTCTCCCTTAATTAATGCCAATGCACGCTAGGTGCATTACCAATTGGAACTGGTTCACCTTATTGGACCCTGTAACAGTGTACCCCAGGTACCCAGGGCATAGGTGTTTCCAAGGCCTACCAGGGGCTGCAGCATGTATTATGCCACCCCTGGCCTGGCTTCACTATTTGACACAACTGGCTGATCACTCAGCTGGGGTAAGTTGGTGTAATCACCTCTTACCTACATATAGTATATCTATATATAACATATATGGACACATGGTAACCTATCAGTCACTCCTATGGCAGGCCTTAACAATCCGGAGGCAGAGTGCTTGGTTTCATGTGAGATGGTGCTCTGGCATGAGCTGAGCCTGTCTGCAGCTTTCGGAACAACGTCCTTTAGCTGTTTCATGATATTGCCATACCATATACTCTTAAGTGCATTATGTACCTCGCGGTCAAATGCTAACTCTGGTTTGGCTTTATCAAAACATGTCAAGTAAGGTGTCATACGATTTGGAATACTACCCCCTCGCCAATTCTGGCGACGGGGGTAGCATTCCACCCTTCTAGAGGGACACGACATGTACCTAACCTGAAATCCGGGTAAAGTTAGACAGAGCCTCAGCATCACAAAAGGGATGCTGCCACCACAGACACAAGTCTGCCCTCCTGCTGCTGGGAGTCCTTCCAGCTTGGGAGGTGTGGACAAAGGGTTTCCTGTCAGGGGAGGTGCTTGCACCACCCCAGACAGGATTTTGTGTAGTGGGTTAGGGAGGGCTGAATAGATTGAGACATGCCTGGGGCACACAAGGTGTCCCTGTGTATATGCCAGTTCAAACCGGAGCTGGGGCTCTCCAGCCCCAGTCTTGGCACGAAACTGGACAAAGGAAAGGGGGTGTAACTGCCCCCCTTCCTGGTCCCACCCAGAGGAGAGACCTAGCAGGTAATCCGGCCCCTAGATTTGGAATAAGAGTAGGAGCTGTGTCCCAAGACTTCAGATCATCCTGAAACTCGACTTTAATAAGAAGAACTACTGGACTTCGACGTTCTGCTGCACAGAAGACTGAAGAGAATCTCCCTTGTGGCCAAGGAGTGACCACCCTGTGAATACAGGCACCACCCAGCAACTCAACGACTGCTTTGCCGCCGCCGCCCGCCGGAGACCGAGCCCAGAGCCCGACAAGACCCAGACTCCCAGACATCTCTGAGCCAGATCCACAGTCCCTGCAAAGAAGAGACCCGTGGAGGCACCGAGACGTGGGACCGGCCATCTTGGAACGTCCACGACAAGCTGACTGCGCAGCACCTGAGGCATCCTCAATGCTGTGCTTTGGGCCCTGAGAAGCCCCAACACCGAGCAGCATTTGCACCAAAGACCAGCCCTCCAGCATCCACGAGATCTGCGTGGGGCCCTTTTGCTTTTTGCCACTCGACGCGTCATCCCGGTTACTGGCCCGTTGGCTAGTGGCCATCTTGGCGACGAAAACTACAACTAACACTGCTGGTCTGGTTGCTCCAGACTGGCCCTTGCTCCTGTGAAAAGGAGCAGCCCCTCTGCCCTTGCTGGCCAGAGCACCAAGCTCTCCTCGATTCCTGCGTGGCTTGCATTAGCCAAGGCCTGTTTGCTCTGATCAAGAAGCAGACACCGCCATCAGCTAGAGCCTTCGTGGGACAGCTCGTGAGTGACTCCTGGACATCGTTGACCTCTTCACTTTCACGTGGCTGCAGAGACAAGCTTCCTTTCTTCACCTGTTGGCACCCGACATCGCCTGGTTCCTTCCTGGTGCCACGCCGGTCACTGGCTAGTGACTTTGAACATTGTCCCCTCTGCTTGCAGGTCGTCTACTCTTCAGATCCATCCTTGGACTCACCAGAACTCTTCCTGCCTGGCCGCCTGCAGCATCTTCATCCTCAGGCTCCATAGACCTGCACGACGAAACCCGACGCACTTTGACCCCTATGCACCCGCTTCCTGTGGGTGAGGTAACGCTGTCACTTCGGTGCTCCTGGGTAGAGAAACATCTCTAGTGTCTAGGTTTCAAGTTGTTAGGTTCTGGTCCATCCGGAAGACTCCTTTTCCTTTAACTTTGTGACTTTTACGCACCCATTGAAATCAATAGGTGCACGCGTGTAACTTTTAACACTGCACACGCATCCTGTGGGCCTCCTGGTCACTAACTACAGTTAGCTCCTTGTCGTCCCAGCGATTCCCAAGGCCCTAGGCCTTCTTTCCTTTCTATTTGTGGTTCTTATACCACTATTTTAGTATATGGTTTAGCTGGCCACCTGGCCCATCCATAATTGTGCAACTTTTGTATATTTAAACACTGCCTTGTTTTAAACGAATGTGCGTCTGTGCTCATAAAGAGTATGGGGATACTTTTAGTAAATAAATACATATATATATTGAATATATAGCTGTGTGGTGTCCTTTCATTTGGTATTCAAGGAGGTTACATATGGTAAAACAGCTGGCTTCACATGCCCACAAGAGATTAGCCTGCAGACTGCACTGTCCATGCTACCACTAGGATAGCTGGTCTATCAAGGTTGACTTCAACCACCACCATAAGGGTTGTTTGGCATGGTACAAGGTGATCAGAATTAGTGAGCAGCATATACCAGGCCAACTTCTCACATTGGTGAGCAGCGGTTGGGATTTGAGCTTGCTGTGTTTTACCAATTGTAATCTTTGAAAATATCATTTGAAAGATCATACAGGTACCTTTAGGTGCATATAAAAACAAGACTAGTATACATAAGTTCTACTGAACTTAGTTGTTGTAGAGCAAAGGGAGTAGCACACCCTGACTACAACTAACTAGAAAAGGTCCAGTAGGAAAACACCAGTGTAGGTAGATTGCTACACATCCACCTCACTAAGAGAATGGCTGGAGCAGCAGGAGCCACTGGGCTCCCAGCTGTTGAGAGTGACCCTCAAAAGGCACCATCCAAATATTCTATGTTAAACTATCTGGAGTTAAGACAGCTGTGTAACACCAGAGGTCTTAAGCAGGGTCAAAACCCTACTAAAGCCCAACTCCTAGAGCTATTAGTTTACTATGATACTCTAAGTGCCCCTGACTCGGTCCCTACAGGGTCGGGAGATGGGGGTCACCCATCTGAAGATGATAATACTAATGCCCCTATCACTCCAGAGGGAGATGATGTAGATGAGGAGGAGGCAGATTCAGATGATGATAGAAATAGCCAGGTGCCAGTCAGGAGACTTAGCCAGGATAACTTAAGCTTACATGGGACTGGAAATGGGATACCTCCCTACAGACCCCCAAGCAAGCTTAACCAGAGACAGAGGGATAGAAGATCCAGTTCGAGTGGATCTGACCATTCCGCTGGCTCTAAAGGCCCCAATGCCCCTGCTCAGAGGAGGATGACTTCCCCTCAGAGAAGAGAGCATGAAGCCAAGATGAGAGAGGCTTAACTTAGGATTCAAAGGCAAGAACTAGAAGTTGCCTTAGCTAAGGAGAAACTTGCTAGAGCAAGACAGTCTAGAGAGAGTGGATTAGATTCCACTGGTAGCAGCAATATCCCCAAGGATAAAGACAGGTCCTATGACCATAGAAACCGGAGTAAGATTGTGCCCCCCTACAAAACTGGGGATGACATCCACAAGTGGATAACTGCCCTTGAGAGGGCCTGCAGAGTACAGCAGGTCCCTCAGGAGCAGTGGGCAGCAATCTTGTGGCTCTCCTTTGAAGGTAGAGGCAGAGACAAGCTCCTCACAGTTAGTGATGAGGATGCTAGAAACTACCTGGTCCTAAAGAGTGTTCTGATTGATGGGTTAGGCTTAACCACTGAACAGTACAGGTTAATGTTCAGAGACACCCAGAAGACACAGACTCAGGACTGGTCTGAATTTGTTGAGTGTGCCACTAAGGCTCTGGAGGGCTGGTTGCTGGGAAGTAAGGTTGCAGATTACACAGGGTTGTATAATCTAATTATGAGAGAGCAAATCTTAAATAATTGTCAGAACCAGCAGTTGCATCAACACCTGATTGACTCAGATCTGACCTCTCCCCAAGAATTGGGAAAGAAGGCAGACAAATGGGTTAGAACCAGGGTTAAGCAAAAGAACCAGAACCAGGGTGGTGACCAGAAGAAGGCAGACCACAAGGGTGGGGAACAGAAACCCAAAGACCAGAAGTCTTCACCAGGCCCCCAACAGATTAATGAGGGTGGGTCCCAAACTTCCAAGAAGAAGAAGAAAGAAGGTCAGAAAAAGCCATGGTGTAATGTCTGTAAAAACACCTCTCACTGGACCAGTGATTGTAAGAAAACTGGAGCCCCCATCACTGCAGCCCCTAAGGCACCTGCACCCCCTAGTACAGTTGGCAGTGTTGGTCCTCAGGCTAAGGGAGTAGTGGGGTTAACCTTGGGTACTGAAGGAGATTCTGGCCTAGTCAGAACTCCTACACAGGCTGTTCTGATTTGTGAGGTGGACATGGATTTGTCCACTACTGTGAGTCCTAGTAATCTAGGCAAGTACAGACAGACACCTCTAATAAACAATAAAGTGGCTCAAGCTTACAGGGACACTTGTGCCAGTGTCACCATGTTGACACCTGGCTTTGTGGACCCTGGACAGATAATACTAGGTGATAATTACCTAGTGACCAACGCCAGCAATGTCTCTACTACACATAGTGTGGCAATTGCCAATTTCTCCTGGGGAGGGGTAACTGGCCTCAAAAAGGTTGTGGTAAGTGCAGACCTCCCAGTTGAATGTCTTTTGGGCAATGACCTAGAATCCTCTCTATGGTCAGAAGTGGAGTACAGGACTCTTGCAGAGATGTTAGAGATTTCATCACATGCCCTTGCTGTGACCAGGTCACAGGCCAAAAAGTGCCTCACTGAACCTCAGGTCTTGGAGCCTGGAACAATGGACCAAGCACCTACCAAGAAGAAGAACAGAAGGGTCAAGGCTGTGCCTTCCCTCCTGCCTGAAAGTGAAGATCAGTCTTCTCAGGAAACTGATTTTGAGACCCCTGAAGGAACTGCCCCTGAAGAGCTTGAACCTGACCAGGTTGAGTTTCTGGGGGCAGGTGGACCTTCTAGGGCTGACTTAAGGCAGGCTCAGTTAGACTGTTCTTCCCTTGAACCCCTCAGACAGCAGGCTGCTGCTGAGGCTGCTGGGAATGCTCAAGGTACCCATAAAGTATATTGGGATGATGGGCTCCTTTATTCAGAGGCTAGAGACCCAAAACCTGGTGCAACCAGGAGGTTGGTTATACCTCTGCAATTTAGGGGCTTCCTTCTTAACTTGGCCCATGATATTCCTTTAGCAGGACACTTAGGCCAGAACAAGACTTGGGACAGGCTTGTCCCTCACTTTCACTGGCCTCACATGAATGAAGATACCAAGGAGTTTTGTTGCTCCTGTGTAACCTGCCAAGCCAGTGGCAAATCAGGTGGCACAACAAAGGCCCCCCTAATACCACTACCTGTGGTGGGGGTTCCCTTTGAAAGAGTGGGGATTGATATTGTGGATCCCATGGATCCCCCCACTGCATCTGAGCACAGATTTATACTGGTGGTAGTGGATCATGCCACCAGGTATCCAGAGGCAATTCCCCTTAGGACCACAACAGCTCCTATTGTGGCCAGGGCCTTAATTGGAGTTTTCTCAAGAGTGGGGTTTCCTAAGGAGGTAGTATCTGACAGAGGTGCCAACTTCATGTCAGGATACTTGACAGCTATGTGGAAGGAATGTGGTGTCAACTACAAGTTCACCACTCCTTACCATCCACAATGCAATGGGCTTGTTGAGAGATTCAACAAGACCCTAAAGGGTATGATCAAAGGATTACCTGAAAAGCTCAGGCGAAGATGGGACATCCTTCTACCCTGCCTTCTGTTTGCTTACAGAGAGGTCCCCCAAAAAGGAGTTGGCTACAGCCCCTTTGAATTGTTATTTGGGCACCCTTTAAGAGGACCCCTATGTCTGGTGAGGGAAGGATGGGAGTTACCTCTCAAAAAGCCTAAGCAAGACATAGTGGACTATGTACTTGGTCTCCGCTCCCGGATGGCTGAGTACATGGAGAAGGCATCTAAAAACCTGGAGGCAAGCCAAGAATTACAGAAAGCTTGGCATGACCAAAAGGCTGTTTTGACTGAGTACCAGCCAGGACAGAAGATATGGGTGTTGGAGCCAGTGGCCCCAGCAGCACTCCAAGACAAATGGTCTGGACCCCATACAATTGTTGAAAAGAAGGGAGAGGTTACCTACTTGGTGGACCTAGGAACTCCCAGGAGCCCCCACAGGGTGCTCCATGTCAACAGACTCAAGACATATGTTGACAGGACAGACATGGGCTTGCTCATGGCTACAGATGAGGGGCAGGAGGAAGAGAGTGACCCTCTCCCAGACCTGTTGTCTCAGAACCCTGAAGATGGCTCAGTTGATGGTGTGGCCTTAGGGGGCAGCCTCACTGAACATCAGCAAAATGACTGCAGACAAGTTTTACAGTCATATAGACATATGTTTTCCTTGACACCCAGTCAGACTAACTGGTGTACCCATGTGGTGGACACTGGTGACAGTCTTCCTGTGAAAAGCAAGATTTACAGGCAACCTGACCATGTCAGGGACTGTATAAAGACTGAGGTGCAGAAAATGCTGGAGTTAGGTGTCATTGAGCCTTCAGAGAGCCCCTGGGCTAGCCCAGTGGTTCTGGTCCCCAAACCTCACACACAAGATGGAAAGAGAGAAATGAGGTTCTCTGTGGATTACAGAGGACTCAATGCTGTCACCAGGACAGATGCACACCCAATCCCAAGGGCAGATGAGCTCATAGATAGACTGGCTTCTGCCAAGTTTTTGAGCACATTTGATTTGAAGGCTGGCTATTGGCAAATCAGGTTAGCTGAGGAGTCTAAGGCCAAAACAGCATTCTCAACCCCAGGAGGTCATTACCAATTTGTGGTGATGCCCTTTGGTCTGAAGAATGTACCTGCCACTTTTCAAAGGTTGGTGAACCAAGACCTCACTGGGTTGGATGACTTCTGCGCAGCATATCTAGATGATATTGCTGTCTTTAGCTCCACCTGGGAGGATCACCTGATCCACCTGACAAAAGTACTAGAGGCCCTGCAAAAGGCAGGCCTCACTATCAAGGCTACTAAATGCCAGATAGGGCAAGGTAAAGTTGTATACTTGGGCCACCTTGTAGGTGGAGGCCAGGTTCAACCAATGGAGAGTAAGATCCAGACCATCAAGGACTGGTCCCCTCCAACTACCCAGACTTATGTCAGAGCTTTCTGGGGCCTGACTGGGTACTACAGGAAGTTTGTTAAGAACTATGGGTCCATAGTGACTCCTCTTAATGATCTGACATCCAAGAAGATGCCCAAAAAGGTTCAGTGGACAGTAAACTGTCAAAAGGCATTTGATGACCTGAAGAAGGCCATGTGCTCTGCACCTATCCTGAAGAGTCCTGACTATTCCAAAGAGTTTATTGTCCAAACAGATGCTTCTGAGTTGGGGGTGGGAGCTGTGCTTTCACAACTTAATGTAGATGGTCAAGACCAGCCCATTGCTTTTATTAGCAGAAGGCTGACCCCTAGAGAGAAACGTTGGTCAGCTATTGAGAGGGAGGCCTTTGCTGTGGTGTGGGCCCTGAAGAAGTTGAGACCATACTTGTTTGGAACTCACTTCAAGATTCAGACCGACCATATGCCCCTCTTATGGCTAAATCAGATGAAGGGTGAAAACCCCAAACTACTCAGGTGGTCCATTTCCCTACAGGGGATGGACTTTACAGTGGAGCACCGCCCAGTAATGCAGATGGTCTCTCCCGGTACTTCCACTTAGAACATGAAGACACAACTGGTCAAGGTTAGTCTAATGTCCCTGCGTTTGGGGGGGGGGGGGTTGTGTAGGAGAGTAGGGTCTGCTATCCTATGGTCACCCCAAATTTTTGCTTTTGCATCACTGGTTTTATGACTTAGTGTGGCTGTGGGCCTGCTAATCAGACCCACAGCCCTGCTGCTCTCTCCCTAAATTAATGCCAATGCACGCTAGGTGCATTACCAATTGGAACTGGTTCACCTTATGGGACCCTGTAACAGTGTACCCCAGGTACCCAGGGCATAGGTGTATCCAAGGCCTACCAGGGGCTGCAGCATGTATTATGCCACCCCTGGCCTGGCCTCACTATTTGACACAACTGGCTGATCACTCAGCTGGGGTAAGTTGGTGTAATCACCTCTTACCTAGATATAGTATATCTATATCTAACATATATGGACACATGGTAACCTATCAGTCACTCCTATGGCAGGCCTTAACAATCCTGGAGGCAGAGTGCTTGGTTTCATGTGAGATGGTGCTCTGGCATGAGCTGAGCCTGTCTGCAGCTTTCGGAACAACGTCCTTTAGCTGTTTCATGATATTGCCATACCATATACTCTTAAGTGCATTATGTACCTCGCGGTCAAATGCTAACTCTGGTTTGGCTTTATCAAAACATGTCGAGTAAGGTGTCATACGATTTGGAATACTACTCCCTCGCCAATTCTGGCGATGGGGGTAGCATTCCACCCTTCTAGAGGGACACGACATGTACCTAACCTGAAACCCGGGTAAAGTTAGACAGAGCCTCAGCATCACAAAATGGATGCTGCCACCACAGACACAAGTCTGCCCTCCTGCTGCTGGGAGTCCTTCCAGCTTGGGAGGTGTGGACAAAGGGTTTCCTGTCAGGGGAGGTGCTTGCACCACCCCAGACAGGATTTTGTGTAGTGGGTTAGGGAGGGCTGAATAGATTGAGACATGCCTGGGGCACACAAGGTGTCCCTGTGCATATGCCAGTTCAAACCGGAGCTGGGGCTATCCAGCCCCAGTCCTGGCGCGAAACTGGACAAAGGAAAGGGGGTGTAACCGCCCCCCTTCTTGGTCCCACCCAGAGGAGGGACCTAGCAGGTAATCTGGCCCCTAGATTTGGAATAAGAGTAGGAGCTGTGTCCCAAGACTTCAGATCATCCTGAAACTCGACTTTAATAAGAAGAACTACTGGACTTCGATGTTCTGCTGCACAGAAGACTGAAGAGAATCTCCCTTGTGGCCAAGGAGTGACCACCCTGTGAATACAGGCACCATCCAGCAGCTCAACGACTGCTTTGCCGCCGCCTCCCGCCGGAGACCGAGCCGAGAGCCCGACAAGACCCAGACTCCCAGACATCTCTGAGCCAGATCCACAGTCCCTTCAAAGAAGAGACCCGTGGAGGCACCGAGAGACGTGGGACCGGCCATCTTGGAACGTCCACGACAAGCTGACTGCGCAGCCCCTGAGGCATCCTCAACGCTATGCTTTGGGCCCTGAGAAGCCCCAACACCGAGCAGCATTTGCACCAGAGACCAGCCCTCCAGCATCCACGAGATCTGCGTGGGGCCCTTTTGCTTTTTGCCACTCGACGCGTCATCCCGGTTACTGGCCCGTTGGCTAGTGGCCATCTTGGCGACGAAAACTACAACTAACACTGCTGGTCTGGTTGCTCTAGACTGGCCCTTGCTCCTGTGAAAAGGAGAAGCCCCTCTGACCTTGCTGGCCAGAGCACCAAGCTTTCCTCGATTCCTGCATGTCTTGCATTAGCCAGGGCCTGTTTGCTCCGATCAAGAAGCCGACACCGCCATCAGCTAGAGCCTTCGTGGGACAGCTCGTGAGAGACTCCTGGACGTCGTTGACCTCTTCACTTTCACGTGGCTGCAGAGACAAGCTTCCTTTCTTCACCTGTTGGCACCCGACATCGCCTGGTTCCTTCCTGGTGCCACGCCGGTCACTGGCTAGTGACTTTGAACATTGTCCCCTCTGCTTGCAGGTCGTCTACTCTTCAGATCCATCCTTGGATTCACCAGAACTCTTCCTGCCTGGCCGCCTGCAGCATCTTCATCCTCAGGCTCCATAGACCTGCAGGACGAAACCCGACGCACTTTGACCCCTATGCACCCGCTTCCTGTGGGTGAGGTAACGCTGGCACTCCGGTGCTCCTGGGTAGAGAAACATCTCTAGTGTCTAGGTTTCAAGTTGTTAGTTTCTGGTCCATCCGGAAGACTCCTTTTCCTTTAACTTTGTGACTTTTACGCACCCTTTGAAATCAATAGGTGCACGCGTGTAACTTTTAACACTGCACACGCATCCTGTGGGCCTCCTGGTCACTAACTACAGTTAGCTCCTTGTCGTCCCAGCGATTCCCAAGGCCCTAGGCCTTCTTTCCTTTCTATTTGTGGTTCTTAAACCACTATTTTAGTATATGGTTTAGCTGGCCACCTGGCCCATCCATAATTGTGCAACTTTTGAATATTTAAACACTGCCTTGTTTTAAACGAATGTGCTTCTGTGCTCATAAAGAGTATAGGGGATACTTTTAGTAAATAAATACATATATAGTTTGAATATATATCTGTGTGGTGTCCTTTCATTTGGTATTCAAGGAGGTTACATATGGTAAAACAGCTGGTTTAGCCTGCAGACTGCACTGTCCATGCTACCACTAGGATAACTGGTCTATCAAGGTTGACTTCAACCACCACCATAAGGGTTGTTTGGCATGGTACAAGGTGATCACTAGAATTAGTGAGCAGCATATACCAGGCCAACTTCTCACAGACCTCAAGACGAAACACAAAATGGCAGCCCACGGGTCACTCGGAATGACCAGGCCGACAATCTTCGGTGGATTCAGTGCTCGAGGTAGGGGCTACAAGACAGCCCAAGCACAACTTCAAGAGACGTCGAGAAGTCAATGCACTTGCAAAAGTGCACAGTGAACAGGAGTTCCGGTTCCACGCTACTCATGAGGGCTGCGGGTCTCAGCTTTTCTGGGAACTCGGGTCGGCCTCTGAGATGTCTGGAAATCCCCTTCCTGGGCTGCAAATACTTCAGAGTCCGGCAGGAAATTCGGAAATGCAGACCGGCAAATTGCTTCGTTGGTGCCTGCCAAGCAGGGGAGTCATTCCTTGACCCCAAGGGAGATTTCTTCAGTCCTCTGGTCTTTAGCAGAGCGTCGAAGGTCCAGGATTCGGCTTCAGAGTTTCGTCCAGGGTAATCTAAAAGTTCTGGTTACAGAGGTTCCTTACTTATACCTAAGGGAGGGGTTGGACTAGCTCTGGGGACCCACGTATGGGAGGGTTTGGAAAGAGGGGTGGCTACACTCATTTCCTTTGTCCAGTTTCGCGTCAGAGCAGGGGCTGGAAGCCCCTGAACCGGTCTGAGCTGGACTATGCACAGGGACACCAAATGTGCCCCCAGTGCAGGACTTCAAAGCACTCAGAGAGTGCTCCCACCCAGCCCCAATACATATAATCCTGTCTGGGAGGTGGTTACACCTCCCTGTAACCGGAAACCTATTGTCCAGGCCTCCCCTGCCGGAGTTTCGGTCAGCAGTAGGAGGCCAGACTTGTGTCTGTGGCTGCAGCATCCATTTTGTGATGCCAGGGCTCTATTAAGTTTCTACCGTGTATACCAGTGCTGCCATGTCTCTTCCTCTAGAAGGGTGGGATCATACTCCCACACCAGTTACTGGTGTGGGGTATGATTCCAAGGTGTTTGACACCAAACACAACATGTTTCCGTGCAGCCAGTCCAAAGTTAGCATTTACTATTTGGTTATAATACACTTAAGAGTATATGGTCAGGCTGCACTACGAACAGCATCAAAGAAGGGTCTCCGAACGCAACAGAGGGGCTCTGCTCATGCAGGGGCACCCTCTCACATAAGAACCAAGCACTATGCCTTCAGAATTGATAAGGCCTGCCATAGGAGTGACGTATAGGTTTATATGTGTGTGTGTGTGTATATATATATATAGTGATATAGGTAACCTATATCACAGTAAGGGGTGCCGGCACCACCTTACCCAGGCTGCAGTAGCAGACCGGTGGTGTCATTTTGGGTGGCTTTCCAGGGGTGGCATAATACATGCTTCAGCCCCTGGTAAGCCTCTGGAGTACGTATGCCCTAAGTACATAGTATACCATATACTAGGGACTTACAAGGGCACTCCAGATCCAATCTGAACTGTACTTGAAGTACAGGCTGTGAGAAGTTGGCCTGGCATATGCAGTCTCCTAGTTATAGGGGACACCTTGCACCAGTCCAATTCGACTGTTATTGATGATAGGTTTAAGACAACCTTTAAAGAAAGCTATCCTAGTGGTAGCTGTGGAGAGCAGCCTTCAGGCTAAGTCTTGAAGGAGTGTTAAGCTTATTGTTTTACCATAGATAACCTCTTGAATGACCAAATGAAAGAGTAGCCCACACAGGTATATATATAAAATATATGTATTTATTCTAAACAGAATCCCACAAGTCTCTTTATGAGGCTGAGGCAAAGTTACAATTCAAACAAGCATTGATAGATACAATAAATAGCACTGGAATCATAGGGCCCCAGGGGGGGACCAAACCATATATTACAAAAGTGGTATAAGAACCACGACAATTCTACAGACAATGCCTAGGGCATTTAGGATCGCTGGCCCCTTAAGAATCCACGTGTATACAATAAGGAGCTCTAGAGGGAAAATAGCCCAGGTCGCCCTCCACTCAAATAGTCTATCACAACAAAGACCTGGGTGTCAGAAGGTATTTTGAGCCATACAGGTTGGTCCAAACCTTGTGGCATCGAAGGAGGGTATGCATTTGTAGCAACCTTTTTAACATTGAAGTAGGTGCACTCCTAAGGAGGAATAAAGTTTGAACCTGTAGTGGGTGGACCTATTTCACTTTTTAACACTCACTATTTAGTCACACAACTTGTTTTTCTTTCTGGACACTTCTTCTTTATTATTATTTCTGAGCGTGATGGCTGCCGATGATGAGAAGAGTGGGCAATGCTGACGAGTACCAGCCAGCAAGCTCAATTGGGGTTGCGCACGTGAGGTGCCATCACGTCTCTTTCACATTTTTTCACATTTATGTGTTCTTTTCACGGTTTACTCATTAGCTTACTGTATTGAGAAACCCTAGGTGTACCACATTTAAGTTTAGACACCTTTACGATCATTGGTGAGACTGCTGAGAGTAAAACCATCTATCTTTTTTTCTGGTTTTTAAAAAAGTGAAGGTAGCCAACTAGTTGGCAACTACCCCATAAAGGATCTTTTGACCCGGGGCGTTACCAAAGACCCACAAGGTTTGGACCAACCTGTATGGCTCAAAATACCTTCTGACACCCAGGTCTTTGTTGTGATAGACCCTTAAGAATCCACCCCAGGTTATGAGGAAGGGGACCCGCGGGAGGCGCGTGCAGTGGAAATAGCTGCTATCGGGATCTCTATTAAAGCCTATGGAGAATGTCGCGGTTTGATTTAAACAGATTAAAGTCACTTCTAGCAGGAGTACAAAGTCAAAACTTTAGAGTTAAGCTTTTGAGGAGCCCACTACCACGAGAGTACCGAGGTACCACTGTTACCTGCCCCAGGGAAGCCGGGTGCATAGGTCGTTTTCGATGTCGGGTCGCGGGCTGATTTTCAATGGGAAAATGTTCAAAACTGCTGCTAGCCAAAAGCGTCGATGATGCCATGAAGATTGAAGTCGTAGATCTTGTAGAGAAGAACCTGAAAGCAGAGGGGACAGAGTCTGGGTCACGGCACAGTGACCAGGGAGCTCAAAGCAAAGAGCCCTTCAATGTCGGGTGCTTCAAATGGAAAGAGGTGTAGCTTGGATCTGCAGCCACGGGCTCCGGGAGGATTCAAGGAAGGTCAGCTTCGGGAGGGCGACTGTCCCACGTCGGATGAGGGTCGCTGCGGTGTTAGTGTCCGGATTGGATCCACTAAGCCTTGGCAACCGCAACCCACGCAAGATTAACAAATCAGCTACTGCTGCAGACCCACGATGTCTGTGAGAGGTCTCCTTTGGAGAGACTGTAGAGCAGGCCTGGAGCAACCAGGGGAACTCTTAGATGTCGAGATTGTCCTCCGCTCGGGCCCACAAGTCGAGAGACAAGGGACCGCGGAAGGCAGCAAAATGGAGTGCGTAAAAGGTAGCCCACGGGCCTCCGGAGGGGGCTAGGGCGCTGATCTTTGGCACAAATGCTGCTTGGTGGTTGGCTCGAAAATGGGCCAAAGCACAACTTCCCCACTGGTCAGGGTCGTGTGCTATGCAAGAGGTGGCCGGTGTCCTGGGGTATTCGGAATCTCGGCACCCACACGGTCCACGGTGCTCAGGTTTGCTGTGCACCCTCACTGGCCTCTGGGATGCTTAGGAAACCCACCTCGAGGTTGCTGGAAGTCGACGAAGTTTGTGAGAGCAGCGAAGTTCCAACCGGGTCACTTGCAGTGTTTCAGGTGCCTGCCAAGCAGGGGGGTAACTCCTTTACCCCAAGGGAGATTTCTTCAGTCAGCTGGACAGCAGCTCGTCGAAGGTCAAGTCTGTGAAGTCCAAGATTAATCTGAGGCTCTGGGGCCACGTTATTCACCTTTATCTCCAAGATTAGGGGAGTGTCCAGAGTAGTGTCCACCAATGAGAGGTGAGGTGGGAAAGGGTGGCTACACCCTCTCCCCTTTGTGTGTTTCCCACCTGGGCGATGGGCAGGATGCCCCTGAACCGGTTCCAGGCGGTGTATGCAGAATGTAGGCGCTGTAGCTGCCTATGTGCAACTCTGAAAGGCAACACATGGTGCACCCACCCTGTTCCAATCCACATATCCTGTCTGGGGAGATGCTAGCACCTCCCTGCCACAGGAGCCCTATTGTCCAGCTGGCGAGGCTGGGATTTTCCCCAGCAACAGCCAGCCAGAGTCGTGTGGGTGGCGGGTAGTAGCCATTTTGTACTACGTATGCACTTTTAAATTGGTGTCCGAATTCTGCCGCTTTTCCCATATCGCCCCTCTAGCAGGGGGGAATCGTGCCCATGGCTGGACTGAGGGTAGGATTCCTACATGTTTGACAACAAACACATTATGGTTCTGTGTAGCCATTCTCAAGTTATCATGCTATCGCGATAGACTTATAATGCGGTTAAGAGTATATGGTATGGCTACACTACAAACAACCCAGCAATGATTTTTACGAGGGTTGCAGAGAGGCCCTACTCAGGTAGGGGTCCCCCCTCACACATACCTCAGCACCCTGCCTTGTAGGATTAGCAAGGCCTGCTATAGGGGTGGCCTATGAGAGTATATGTGTTGTAATGGGATGGGATATAGGGTACCTATATCCCTGTAAGGGGTGCTAGCACCACCTTACCCAGACTACAGTAGTGGTCTGGTGGTGTGAGTTTGTATGGCTGTCCCAGGGTGGCACAATAAGTGCTGCAGCCCTGGTAGGCCTACTGAGGGACCCATGCCCTGGGTATCTAGGGTACCATCTACAAGGGACTGTCAGGGCATCCTCAGCATCCAATTGGTTTGTACCTAGGGTACTCACATAAGTTTTAAGGAGAAAGCAGATAGGCTGGGGTCCTGGATAGCAGGATCCCAGCCAGACTAGTCAAAAACCACTCAAATACCAGGCAAAAAGTTGGGGGCAACCATTAGTCAGATTCCACCTTCCTACACAGGCAATCAATTTATAAGAGAAAGCAGATAGGCTGGGGACCTGGATAGCAGGTTCCCAGCCAAACTAAGTCAAAAACCATCAAAACACCAGGAAAAAAGCGGGGACAACCATGCAGTCAGATTCGACCTTCCTACAATGTCCAAGCAAACCTGATGGACATGCCTTCTGATAGCTTTCATCTCTTTGGAAACAGGGCGGAGGCAGCGCTTGAGGTCTTTAAGGAGTCACAGGCTACGGACAAGTCCATGGGCCTCTCTGTATCATCCTGTCCTGCATCAGCCTTTCGCTCCTTTCATGGCTATGGAAGGGGTTTCCAACCAAACCAGCCCTATTTTAGTCAGAGGACTGCACAAGTTCATCAATCTCCGCACAGCTGTGGGTGCAGTTTGCCCCGACCCCGTTGGTCAGCCTGTCAAAAGTCAGGTCAGGAGACAATCTCCGCCCCCTCCAAACTTTCCTAGTTCGATCCTCCCAGATCATGGGCGTCCAGTTGGTGGAAAGATATGCCATCACCTTCACCACTGGCCGGACATCACCTCGGATAGGTGGGTTTCGCAAATATTCCGAAGGGGCTACTCCCTCCCTTTTGAGACTACCCGCCCCTCCATGCCTCCAACATACAATCCGCTGATGGAGGATCACCTTGTTTCACTTCAGGAGGAAGTCAAGACTCTCGTGGCCAAGGAAGCTATAGAGAGGGTTCCCGGGCCAGAAGTAGGCGCCGGTCCGGCTCCGTGTCCATGTCGAGGGGAAGGCCGGGGTCGACGTCGGTTGGGGACACAACTGGCATCAGAGGGGGCAGAGGTGTCGCCAATGGAATCGGCGTCGGAGGTGTCGTAAGGTCGACCGGCGCCGACCTGGATCCAGACCTGGATCCCTGGGGGCCCTGAGGCACCAGCGCCGAATCAAACTGCCTTGAAGGCCTAGAACCCCCAGCCGAGTCCACGGAACGCGAGTACGCGCCGGTGGAGTCGGGCTGACCAAAGATGGAGTGGAGTGCTTCGTAAAAACTACGAAGTTAAGCAGGGGTCGCTCCGGCTCCCAGAAAGTGAGGGAGGCTCGGAGTCGACACAACAGGCTCCGCAGGTGGAGCCAGGGTACTACCATCCGCATCCTGCGTCGCATCGGCTAACGGACAGGGAGAACGCAAAGAGGGAAGGTGCTTCTTCGCCTTCTTTTTGTGCTTCGAGTTACCGGAAGATAAGGACTTCGACGAGTGGTGGTGATGGCTCCGCGAAGCCGACTGCTGGGCCTCCAGAAGCTTTCGGGACCGATCCTGCAAAGACTTCGGGGCCATGGACCGGCAGTCGGAGCACGACTTTGGGTCGTGGTCGAGCTCCAGACACCACAGGCACACTAGATGTGGGTCCGACACCGACATCAGCTTGTGGCAATAGCCACAAGGCTTGAAGCTGGTTCGCCAATGTGACATCCCTGTGCACCAGGAGTCGAATGACTCGTAAAGATGTCGATAAAAAGTCAAAAAAGGGTAGTCAAAAAGTGACTAGAGGCACCGCTCTCTCCGGATCTGCGCTGGCTGGTGCGGAAAAAAGATCTGACATCAGCGCCCAGGTGCGGCGTCTAAGTAGATACCGCAAAGTCATTCCGGCGATCACTGTGCCAACGATGAACGTGAAGTCGACAGACGCCACCTACCGACGTGCAGAGGTACTGCTGAAGAAAAATTCTCCAGATACAGTCTGACGTCTGGAGGAAATTCTAAGGTGAGGAATCCATAACTAATAGTCTCTTTCAGATTGTCCAGGCAATAATGCTTAGCACACAACGTAGCTGCCTGGCAGATGTCAAGGACTGGGACACCACGCTGGTGGGTGCCTTAGCTCTGGTGGAATGAGCTCTGAGGCCTTCAGGAGGCCGTGTCTTCACCAGAGCGTAACTGATTTTAATACAGAGGATAACCCGTCATGAGATGGTCCTTTTCTGTACAGCATGTCCCATCTTTGCTCAAAACTACCCCAAAAAGGGGGGAGGAGCCTAGCGCGCAACCAAGATGGCCGCGTAGGTGCGAGGCTCCCGAGGACCTCCGCGACCTCCTGCATAAATCCTGACAGAATCCTGTCCCAGATGAGGGGACTGTATTTGTGAGCCCGAGCAGAGGTGACGCCCGTTTTCCGTTTTTAAATCGGACCTCGGACACCGGCGGGAGTATCGATTGAGGTTTGCGGCCTTCTCCACACGGGCCCCCCGTACTGGAGTTGTGGGGCGATCCGGACACAAAGTGAACAACAGCGGCGGGCAAGGCTGGGTGACTCGCGTACCCTGCACTTTCACTTTCGCTTTTGCGCCCTCCTTGCTGCCAGGCGAGGTTGGGTTGCGGGGCGGTGTGCGGTGGTGTGGTCTCGCTGGGGTGCCCTGCCGGTCCGCCAGCTGCGGTCCGTCCTGCGGAGCGGTGGTCGCTCCCCCCTGGACCCCTTGAACTGGATTGTCGGCCCCCCCCTTTTCTTGAGGAGACTGACTCGTCTTGGGGATCGAAACCATGTCCGCAAAACAAGATGGCGATCGGGCTAAGATAAAATCGACCCGCCGTGGCGCGGCCCAGCAATCCAACAGTATGGACCGCTACACCCTTCAGAAGGGATCCCCAGAGGCGCCGCGTAGGTCCCCTACGGGCCCGACTGATGCTTCCGCTCTGCCCACGGACCTGACCCTCCGAGACGTCATGGGCGCCATCGCCGAGATGAAGGCCTCGGTGGAGCAGCGCTTCGACACTCTGGCCCAGAAGATTGACTCGGTCCTAGTGGACGTGGGCCTCGTGAGGGCTGATTTGTCTAAAACCAACGACCGGGTCGACTCTTTGGCCCACTCTACCACGGGCCTCACAACGGACGTGGCGGCCCTCCAACAGGAGGTGCGCAGGCTTGGCCAGGCGAGCGCCCTGATGAATCGTCGGCTGGAGGATTCCGAGAGTCGGGCCCGGAGGAACAACGTTCGCATTATCGGAGTGCCGGAGGGACGCGAGGCGGAGGCGGCGGATCTATTTGTTGAGGACCTGGTTCTCACCCATCTCCAGCCTCGGGGGCTGAGTAAATTCTTTACGGTGGAGCGTGCCCACAGGGTCCCCGGGGGTAGGCCTAAGGTTGGAGCCCCTCCGAGGCCTCTCATCGCCCGGATCTTCAATTTTCGGGATAGAGACGCTATCCTACAGACTTCCAGGCTACAAGGGCCGGTCAAACTTGACAATACGGACATCAATTTCTATCCTGACTTCACTCCGGCAGTCCAAAAGCAGAGGCTGAGCTTTCTTGGTGTTAAACGTCGCCTAAGGGACCTGAATCTCAAATATGCGATGCTTTTTCCAGCTAAGCTGAGAGTGGAGGTGGATGGCCACACGCACTTTTTTGATCGACCCGAGGTGGCCGGGGACTGGCTAGACACTTTGCCCGGAGATCGGGGCCGGGGGGGTGGGGGGGGTGCGGTTGGTGGGGAGGGCCCGCCGGATCAGGACTGAGGGACTAATGGTAGGCCTTGCTCTGGACTGCGTTGTTGTCACTATTGACTGTTAGGGTAAGTTCCCCTCCTGTGGAGGTCGTGTGGGGTCTCTTGGGGGATCTCCCTCCTCCTCTGGGGGACTAGTTAGTTTTCTTATCTATGGGGCGACAGGCACACTGCACTTTGGGGGGGCTGTTTGGGCTCATGCAGGGGTGCAGGGTGGGGGGAGTTCTGTTGGGTTGGGTGGGTTGGGGTGGGGTGTGGTTCGTTTTTACCGCAAGGCAAACCCCGTTATTGTATTGTTGTTTTTGAGATGCTCTGGGGGGGACGACTGATGGCGTCGTTATGTGATGGGGGGTAGGGATTTGACATTGTTGTCCTGGAATGTTAACGGACTGGGTGATAGGATCAAGCGGGGTGTGGTCCTGCAGTATCTGAAACGGATTTCGCCTGATGTGGTCTTTCTGCAGGAGACACACCTTATTGGTAATTCCTTTTGTGCCATGAATCGGCGTGGCTATCGCTTGGTGGCCCACTCGGGCTTCACGTCGGGCTCACGGGGGGTGGGCATCATGGTGAAGAACTCGCTCCCGTTGGAAATAGACGAGGTGCGCCATGATGAGAGGGGACGCTACACTGTCTTGGTGGGGAGGATGGAGGGCAAGGTAGTTGTCTTTGTCTCTGTGTACGTCCCACCGGGCCTACAGTCCACCACCTTTGCAGATCTGGGGCGCCTCCTCCTTGACCTCCCGGGGGGGCTTCTGGTGGTTGGGGGGGATTTCAATGCGGTGGCTTCTGGGACTATGGATCGTCATCCCCCTAGGGACCTCCCCCGGGCACAGGCGTGGTTAGCGGGCCTTTTAGACACACTGGGATTGGTGGACTGCTGGCGTTTAAAGCATCCCGCCCAGCTGCAGTACACCTTCCATTCGGGTGCCCATGGTAGCCTCTCGCGGCTTGATTATGTCCTTGTCCCTGCGGCTTATGCTGGGAGGGTGGGAGAGGTGCGCCATCTGGCGCGGGGTATTTCGGATCATTCCCCGCTCCTACTGCACTTGGGTGTCTTCCCGAGGGGAGAGGGCAGGGTAGCCCCAATCAATGCTTGGTACCTGCGTGACCCCACTATTCGTGCTGACCTGATTAAATCATTGCAACGGTATTTTGAGGAGAATGTGGGGTCCGTTCCGTCGGCTATCTCCCTGTGGGAAGCCTTTAAAACAGTTCTCAGAGGGGAGGCCCTCTCCTTTATCTCCCATGCCCGCAGACGCGCACAGGAGGAGGTGACCCGGGTGGAGGCCGAAATTACTGAATTGGAGGGTGGTCAGGGGAGTGGGGTGACTGATGCGGCGCTGCATGTTCTACACCTTAAACAGGCGGCCTATAGGGCCCTCGTCACGGAGGCGGCCAGGGGCCTTAGCAGAGAGCAACAGGGGGCGACTGTACGATGTGGGTGATAAGGCTGGCAAACTGATTGCGTGGTTGGATAAGAAGGAGAGAGCTAGTCGTGTGGTCCCGCTGATTGAGAGGATGGATGGTGTACGAATTACTGAGCCGGAAGGCATTGTTTCTTGCTTCGCGGATTATTTCCGCGAGGTATATTCTCCGGTCTCTCCCTGCTCGGAGGAGGATTCCCATGCCCTGCTGCGGGACATCGTGCTGCCCTCGCTTTCAGTGGAGGACAGGGATTCGTTGGATGCCGCTCCCACCCCGGATGAAATCGCCCTCGCCATACGCTCGGTCGCCTCGGGCAAGGCCATGGGCCCGAATGGCCTTCCTATCGAATTGTACAAGCTGCGACCGGATGTACTGGCACCTCACCTCCGCGCGATGTTCCTTGCGGCCCACTCGCGGGGCTCCCTCCCGCCGGACCAGCGTCTAGCTACCATCGTGGTTATCCATAAGGAGGGGAGACCGCGAGACCGGGTTACATCCTATCGGCCGATCTCGCTCTTGAATGCGGAGCCTAAAATCCTCGCCAAGGTGCTTGCCAACCGGCTGGTCGGCGTGGTGGGCGATCTGGTCCACCAAGACCAGTCCGGCTTTATTCCCCATCGCAACACGGCCCTTAACTTGCGGCGCTTGCACGGGGTGCTCGCGCGTGTTCCGTTCGTGCGGGAGCCGGCCATCTTGGCGTCCTTGGACGCCACCATGGCGTTTGACACGCTCGAGTGGCCGTACATCTGGGCGATGTTGGCGAAATTTGGATTTGGCCCGGGATTCATCAGCTGGGTCAAATTGTTGTACTCTGACCCATTGGCGCAGGTGGTGGTGAATGGTCGAGTCTCGGCCCCATTCGTGCTCGGACGGGGCACGCGACAGGGTTGCCCCCTGTCGCCGCTCCTCTTTGCACTGGCCTTGGAACCCCTGGCGGAGTGGCTGCGGTGGCACCCCTCTATCCGTGGTCTCCGTTGGACCCCTGAGTATGAGGACCGCGTGTCCCTCTACGCCGACGACATCCTGTTGTACTTAGCCTCCCCGCGTAAATCACTGATTGTCCTGGTTGATGTTCTGCGCTCCTTCGGCCGTAACTCAGGTCTTGTCATCAACTGGGCTAAATCCTGTGTCTATGTGCTTTCCGGGGAGGCTCCTGTTCTCCCGCGGGGCTGCCCGATCCAGATTGCCTCGCAGGGGTTTCGTTACCTGGGCGTCTATATTACGCTGGACCCAGTGGCCCGCTACGAGCGGAATTTGCTTCCCCCCCTCCAGCGCTTGAAGGAGGACGTCGCGCGCTGGCGGCGCTTGCCGCTTTCGCCGCTCGGCCGGGCGGCATTGTTCAAGATGATGTCGTTACCGCGCTTTCTGTACGCCCTCCAGAACTCGATGGACCTGGTCCCGGCGCGTTACTTCCGTGAGGTGGAGAGTTTGCAGCGCCGCCTGTTCTGGGACGGGAGGCCGCGTATAGCCCTGGCAAAGTTGACGCTCCCGTGGTATGACGGAGGGATTGCCCTCCCGGATATCAAGCGGTATTACTGGGCCTCCCAATTAGCTGCAATTAATCACGGCCTCTACGGGCCCGCCTTAAACCCGGCATTTGAAATGGACAAGATGCTCCTGCCCGGTGGCGATTACAATCGAGCGCTCTACACTAGCGTGCCCGACTCCCGCCTGACGGGACCCACGCGTGTCATGGTGCGAGTATGGCACGCGGCCAATGCAGCTATGGGATGGAAGGACCGTTTGACCCGGGCGTCACCGTTGTATGCGTCTGAGAGATTGGGCTCCCTATGGACCTCGAAGGGCTTCGATAGGTGGGACACGATAGGCATTAGTACAGTGGGGGACCTCTGGACGAGGAGAGGATTCAAAACTTTCGAGACACTGCAGGCGGAGTTTCAGCTGCAGGGCAGTGAATACTTTCGATACCTGCAGGTCCGTCACGCACTTGGTTCTGTCTTCCCAGACGTGGCCGCCATTCCGGAGTCCTCCCCACTGGAGGATAGAGTGCTAGATGGCCACGTTCCGGACAGCACGATCTCCCTCATCTACAAGAAGTTGATTAATGCCCGCTCGGGCTTACTGACTGGGCTCCGCGAGGCTTGGGTTGCCGATGGGTTGGAGCTGGACGACGAGGACTGGATATCCGCGGTGGCCTCCCCGAAGGAGGTGGCCATCCCGGCTCGCCTTCGCTTCGTCCAGCTTAAGATACTTCACCGGGTGTACGTGACGGGGCCAGGGCTTCTGCGTATGGGCTATGCCGAGGATGGACTGTGTAAGCGTGGGTGCGGTGCATTGGCGACCTTTTTACATATTCTGTGGGAATGTCCGAGGGTGGAGCGATTCTGGCGTGGTGTGCATGAGGTCCTGCGAGCGGTTACGCATGTCGTGCAGGTGCCTGAAGCGAGGAGATGCCTGCTGAATGTGTGGGAACCGACCGACTACTCGGTTCCGCAGACGCGATGGGTGACGCTGGGTTATATGATTGCTAAACGTGACATCGCTCAACTGTGGGGATCCCAGAGGCCCCCGGCAGTGTCGGCCTGGAAAGAACACATGGATTGGTGCATGTTCCGAGAGAAGGTGGTGTATGTGGCGCGGGGTAAGCCTGGGGCGTGGCTGAAGGTGTGGGGCCCCTGGAACGCCTACCGCGGGGGTATTTGCGAGCCGCCATTGTTGCCTCCCGCTTCACCAGCTCCGTCCCCCTAGATGACCCCCTCCCTCAATCCCGGGCACAGAGTTTTCCCAGTCCCAGACCTATTCCCCTTCCCCTCCTTCGATTTTAGTGTATGGTTGGGGTCCCCCCATTTGAGGAGCGTATGTTGTCATTTTCGCTCTCGGGTTGCCTTGCGGGTGTGGTTTTATGTTGTTGTGTTGTATAAAACGAAACCGTATTGTGGGCTCAGAGTCATGTGGCCCACGTTGCTGATACCTCCTGCTTTAGCGTCTCTGTAACGCCAAGTGCCTTATTGTATATATGTCATTTATTTCTGTCATTTTAGCGGCCGGCCGGAAGGTTGTAGGCCCGTACCTGTATATATTTGAGATTGCAATAAACGGTTTCAAAAAAAAAAAAAAAAAAAAAAAACTACCCCAAAAAGAGTTGGTAGAACAATAACACTCTTTTTGGTTCCAGACACTGGAGACGTTCATCTTCCTTAGAAGGATGCGGAGGAGCATAAAAAGTGGGCAAGGGGACAGATCACCCCAGGTGGAAAGGTATCACAACTTTACGCAAAAAAGAAGCCCTAGTGTGGAGCACTACCTTGTCTGGAAAGACAAGGAAGTAAGGAGGCTGATAAGAAAGCGCCTGTAACTCGCCCACCCTCCTGGTAGAGGTTAATGCCACTAAAAAGACTCTTAATGGTGAGCAGCCGTATGGGGACAATTGTGCAGTGGCTCGAATGGTGCATGTAGGAGGCTAGCTTAGCATATGGTGCACGCCTATTTTAGTGAAGCACCTTGCACTAATCCAGACAAGCCTTATGGTGATTTTAGGGGTCTTAGCCAACCAAAGAAAGCTCTCTTAGGGGTAGCTGTGGAGAACAGGCATCAGGCTTATCCAGGAGTGTTAAACAGCGTTTTTACCAGATCTAATCATGTGGTGTCGATTAAACGAAAAAGAACCACACAGTGTATATATAAAAATATGTCTATTATTACACAACACTCACTAATACATTGGTATATCTCCTACCCAGAGATATCAACACAAATACACAATACTTCAATTGCAAAAAGGTAAGTAAGCACACTGAATAGTTGTATCCAGGGGGAGACCAAACCATATACTGAAAAAGTTGAATGCAAACTGCGACCGAAGTCGGGACTTGGACCAGGAGACTCAGAAGAGCTGGCTTGCTCACTTTGCCTCTGGATTCAAGCTAGCCTGGCTGATGAGGGCTGTTAGCCCAAAACCTGTTCCAGGATGCTTGTTTCTGGTCCAGGGAAGACATGGCTTGGCAGTTTGGGCTGGACTGTTCCTATGAGGCACAGGGTCAAGAGACTGATTTGCATATAGCTTGTCTGAACTGGGGTGGCGAAGTGAGCTAAAGAACGAAGATGGATTCAGCCCAGATCTGTGACTGGGGGTGAGTGTCTGAAAAGTTTCAGCATTTCATCCATCATCTCCTTGTGTTTGCGTTGTTCGCCCTAATTTGGCAGGGTATGCCCAGACGTGGGTCCCTTGCTCACTTTGCCACTGTATTCAAGCTAGCCTGGCTGATGAGAGCTATTAGCCTGAAACCAGTCCTAGGCTGCTTGTTTCCAGTCCAGGGAGGACCTGGCTTGGCAGTTCGGGCTGGACTGTTCCCATGAGGCACAGGGTCAAGGCTGATTTGCATATGGCTGGGTCCAAACTGGAATGGCATGGTGAGCAAAAAAACGATGGATTTAGGCCCAGATCTCTGTACTGGGGTGAATGTATGACATTGTTCTGCATTCTGTCCATCAACTGTTTTTGCATTTGTCACCCCGAGTTGGACGGGTATGCTCAGACGTGAGTCCTGTGCTCTCCATGCCACTGGAATCAAGCTATCCTGGCTGAAGAGGGGTTAAACCCGAAACCGGTCCTAGGATGCTTGTTTCCAGTCCAGGGAGGACCTGGCTTGGCAGTTCGGGCTGGAAGCTATCCTGGCTGAAGAGGGGTTAAACCCCGAAACCGGTCCTAGGATGCTTGTTTCCAGTCCAGGGAGGACCTGGCTTGGCAGTTCGGGCTGGACTGTTCCATGAGGCACAGGGTCAAGACTGATTTGAATATGGCTGGGTCCAAACTGGAATGGCATGGTGAGCAAAAAAACGATGGATTTAGGCCCAGATCTCTGTACTGGGGTGAATGTATGACATTGTTCTGCATTCTGTCCATCAACTGTTGTTTTTGCATTTATCAGCACCAGCTTACCCAGGCTGCAATGGCAGGCCTGTCGTCACAGTTTGAGTGGTCTCTCATAGGTGGCACAATACATGCTGCAGCCCATGGGAGACCACTGGTGTACCTATGCCCTGATTACCTTAGTACCATATACTGGGGAGTTATAGGGGTACACCAGTAGCCATTTGTGGAGGTACAAAAGTACTTACCAAGTCAAATTTAGGGAGAAAGCACAGTAACTGGGGTCCTGATTAGCAGGATCCCAGTCAGACTTCAGACTAGTCAAAAAACATACTGACACCAGCAAAAAGTGGGGGCAACCATGAAAGCAGATCCTACTTTCCTGCAGTGCACACATCAGATAAGTGAGGACCAAGTTAAGATCCCACTGGGGCATGGAGAAGGGGGAAACAAATGTGTAAGCCCCTTCAGAAATGTATGTAGAATAGGAGACTTGAACAGTGACGGTTGGTCTGGCAACTGTAAAAGGCAGAAAGGTAACTCTTCAGAGTGCCCCGAGCAGAGCCTTGCTGGGCAAGAAACAAGATAAAAAGAAGAATGTCAGAGAGGGAGGCAGAAAAAGGGTCAATAGACCGTTCTGTACAATATTTACAAACTATTTGCCATCGGCAAGCGAATACCGACTTATTGGAGGGCAGTGCTTAATTTGTAAAATATTAAGTGGCAGGGCTCTGACCAGGAGGTCTCTGCAGCTTGCACCACCCATCACCACTGTCATCGTTGCCAAAACAACTACTAACCATTTCTCTTGCATGTAAATGCGACAGTTCAGATTATTCCAGCTCCCCAAAGTTAAAGGAATGGCTGGGGAGGCAGGTATTAGCAATTTTTCAATGTATATTGTTTTCCTTAACAACTGTTACACTGCTCATCTCTAAATTACATGAGCAGCGCCACCTTGTGGCAGACTGCCCTAAGTGTGGTGTTGCCAATTAGGTGCTGGTGCCGAGCACCGGAAAACAATTAAGTGCCGGTGCTAAGCACCGGCTCAAATTAAGCACTGGTGGAGGGACACCTGGCTGCCAAAATTAATTTGTACACTTTGGGTGGAAGGTCAAATGCTCTCAACTTTTGCCACTAAATGTCCACGCAAGGAGGCTGAGATGTGACAGGTTTGGGTGGGGGGACCTTCTCCTGCTGCTTTGACAGACGATCCTCCCAAAGGGGCGGCCTGATTGGAGGATTTATGCTCATCAGCAAAAGCACGGGATATCAAACCCTCCGTGCCCAGTCGGGAGCCACAAGAATAACTTGTACCTGGGCGCTCCTGATTTTCTCTAGCACTCTGGACAGCAGTGGTATGGACGGAAAGGAGACCAGAGCTCCACTTGAGATGAAAAGCATCGCTGAGCGAGAGCTGCCTAGGACGGCTGAGGCCTTGAACCTTGGGATTCCTACGGTGGCGGTCAGTACTAACCTCCTGACCGAGGTGCTTCAACCGGCAGCAGCCTCTTCGGAGCCCCTGCTGCCGTTTAATGCGGCGCTCACATACATCCTTCTGGGCACTTGGTCCAAGCCCAGCACAGGAGCTCCTGTGGATAGGATGATTGCCCGATGCCACCGCCCGGCTCCAGGCGACCCCATTTTCTTCTCCCAACTCCCTACCCCCGAGATCTTGGTGGTCCAAGCCTCGACTTCTAAGGACGCATTCCCTACTGCTCCATCTGATAGGGATTCCAAGAAGCTGGACCATCTTGGGAAGAAGATGTTTTATTCCGCCAGCTTAGGACTGCGGTCGGTGAACACCGACCGCAGTCCTGTTACTCCCATTCTGTGTGGGCTGTTACTCCCATTCTGTGTGGGACACAGTCACGCAGGTGCTGCCACAGTGCCCAGAGGAGGCCCCGGCCGTGCTCTCCCATGCAGTTGCCAAGGGTAGAGACGCAGCAAAGTTTGGCATATGAAGTGAACTGGACACCGCTGACTCACTAGGCAGAACCATTTCAACGTCAGTAGCCCTTAGACGCTACGCCTAGCTGAGGTCCACTGGCTTTTTCGGGTGATGTCCAAACAACTCTTTTGGACATGCCCTTTCATGCCCGTTGCTTGTGTGGCAACAAAGCAGACAACGCGCTCGAGTGCTTTAAGGATGCCTGGGCTACGGCCAGATCCTTGGGCCTCGCTACCACCTCTCACCCCGCACAGTCTGCTTTTCGTCCCTTTTGTGGCTACGGAAGGGGTGCCCTGCCACATTCCGCCCAGAGCCACAGGTCTGCGCAAGCTGTCCAGCCTCTGTGTGGCCTGGGACGTGGGACCCAGCGTCGTGGGTCCGGGGGCCAGTGGGCGGGGCAGTCTACCAGCGCCCCCTCTGCAGCAGTCTCCAAGCCCTTCTAGTCCGACCTTTCAAGGCCACCAGTTGCCAGTGGATGGCAGGATTCGCCATCACCTCCCCCACTGGCTCAACATCACGTCAGACAGGTGGGTTTTGCAGATAGTCCGAAGGGGCTACTCCCTCCCGTTGGAGACTACCCTTCCCTCCATGCCACCTGCCTTCCACCACATGTCGGATGATCACTTGGCCCTTCTCCGTCAGGAAGTTGTGGCTCTCTTGGCCAAGGGAGCCATCGAGCAAGTCCATGTGCCAGAAGTAGGTTGTGGTTGTTACTCCCACTAATTCCTGGTGCTCAAGAAGGACAAAGGCCTGCGTCCTGTCTTGGATCTCAGTGACATCAACTGCTTCCTCCGGAAGGAGAAGTTCAAAATGTTGACATTGCCTCAGGTCCCATCTGCCCTCGACCCAGGAGACTGGATGGTAGCGTTGGACTTGCAGGACGCCTATTTTCACATCCCCGTCCTTCCTGCCTACCGATGTTACCTATGGTTCACAGTAGGCCACAAGCATTTTCAGTTCGCCGTGCTCCACTTTGGCCTTACAAGCGCCCCTCAGGTGTTCACAAAAGTGATGGCAGTGGTCGCAGCTCATCTGCACAGATCAGGGCTTCCAGTCTTCCCCTATCTTGACGACTGGCTGTTAAAGGCGGAGTCACCCCAGGCTGTTGTCTTCCACTTCCAGACTACTGCGGACCTCCTGCATTCACTGGGGTTCACCATCAACGTGCCGAAGTCACACCTGATTCCCTCTCAGAAGCTCCTTTTCATCGGAGCAGTTCTGGACACAGCACAGTTTCGTGCTTTTCCTCCTGAACAGCGAGGATATTCGGGCTACGATTCCGATCTTTCAGCCTCTATCCCGGGTTTCGGTCAGAATGACCCTGAGGCTATTGGGCCTCATGGCCTCCTGCATCCTGCTGGTGGACTATGCCAGGTGGCATATGCGGGCTCTGTAGTGGGACCTGAAGTTCATGTGGGCACAGCATCAGGGGAAACTTTCCGATTGCGTCCAGATCTCGGAGGGTTCTGCACACCAATTGCAGTGGTGGTGAACGAACCAGGATTGAGTCAGCGGCAGATCCGTCTCCCTTCCCGAACCAGAGTTCACAGTGGTGATGGATGCATCACTTCTGGGATGGGGCGGCCACATGGGGGAGGCGGAGATCAGAGGCCTCTGTTCTCCAGCTGAGTCTGGGCTCCACATCAACCTTCTGGAACTCTGGGCGATTCGTCTTGCACTGAAGGCATTCCTTCCTTCTGTCAAGGGAAGAGTAGTGCAGGTGTCCACAGACAACACCACTGCCATGTGGTACTGCAACAAACAGGGCGGGGTGGGGTCGAGGATCCTATGTCAAGAGGCTCTTCGCCTCTGGACGTGGCTGGAACATCAGGGAAAGTCTCTGGTGCTTCAACACCTGGCAGGTTCTCTGAACGCCAGGGCGATAAACTCAGCCACCGGTGCATGATGGATCACAAATGGCATCTTCACTCGGAGGTGGTGCAAGGTCTCTTTCAGCAGTGGGGAGAGCCTTGGTTAGATCTATTCGCCTCCGAAGAGAACGTGCAATGTCAGCAGTTCTGCGCGTTGGAATTTCCAAGGCAGCACACGCTAGGCGACGCTTTTCATCATGAGTGGAGTTGCGGTCTTCTATACGCCTTTCCGCCTATACCACTTCTGCCCAGAGTGCTGAAGATAATCATGTGCGACCTGGCCCAAGTTATTCTTGTGGCTCCGGATTGGGCACAAAGGGTCTGGTATCCCGAGCTCTTGAACATGGCCATCGATCCTCCGATCAGACTGCCTCTTCGGGAGGATCTTCTGTCGCAGCAGCAGGGGACGGCCCTCCACCCAAACCTGGCCAGCCTCTACCTCCTTGCATGGAGATTGAGCGGCGACAGTTGACAGCTTTCGAACTTCCTCCCGAAGTCTGTAACGTTATCTTGGCAGCCAGGCATCCCTCCACCAAGACGGTATACGCCTGTAGATGGAACACATTTGTGGCATGGTGCACAGCCAGGGGTCCCCTTTCTTCCCCTCTTTCAGAAGTTCTCCTCTTTATTCTTTCTTTGGCCCAGCATAGCTCTGCTCTGGGCACTCTCAAAGAATATCATTCGGCCATTTCTGCGTTTCTTTGCCTTGCTGATCAGCCTTCTCTTTTCAAGTTCCCTATTGTAAATCGCTTCCTTTAGGGCATTACTCACTTGTTTCCTCCTGTTCCTTTCGTGATGCTCCAGTGGAACTTGGATCTTGTTCTGACTTACCTTTTGTGTGCTCCTTTCGAGTCGCTATGCAACTGTCCTCTCAGAATTTTGACATTCAAAACTGCCTTTTTGGTTGCCATCACCTCTGCTCGCAGGGTGAGTGAGCTTCAAGCTCTTTCTTCGAAACCTCCTTTCCTGGCTGTTCATCCAGACAAGGTAGTCCTTCGCACTAGGCCTTCCTTTCTTCCCAAAGTGGTTACCTCCACATAGGACAGACCATCACTTTGCCCACCTTCTTCCCACCCCGCATCCTGCTAAAGAGGAGGAGAGACTCCACCGTCTGGACCCCAAATGAGTGCTTTTCTTTTATCTGGATCGCACAAAATAATTCCGGATGGATGATCAGCTCTTTGTTGGGTATGTGGGCGCCAAGAAAGGTCAGGCCGTGCAAAAGCGGACCATCTCTCGATGGGTCGTTCTTTGCATAAAAATGGGTTATTCCTTGGCGAAAAAGGAACCTCCTGTAGGGTTGCGCGCCCATTCCACCAGGGGGACGGCAGCCACTACGGCTTTGGGACATGGAGTCTCCCTTCATGACATCTGCCAGGTTCATTGCACATTACTGCTTGGACAGCCAAGTCCGGAGAGACAGCTTCTTTGGCCGTTCTCTTCTCCAGGACTTTCTGGTGTGAACTTAGTTCGCAGACCCACCTCCGGGGTTGTTATGGCTGAGGTATGTATTCTAAGGTGAGAAATCCATAACTAATAGTCTCTTTCAGAAGAACAAGTTACTTACCTTCGGTAATGATATATCTGTAAGAGAAATATATTAGTTATGGATTCCTCACCGTCCCATCCATCCTCCCCGTTCTGCGAACTGACTTATAGGATGAGGAAATTTCTTTCAGGGGCCTAGTTTTGTGCACCAGTGGTCAGTTTCTTGCATTGCTCTGCACTTCTGGCGTGGAATGTCGTGTAAAGAACTGACGTCAGCATGCAGGGGTGGCGTCTAAGTAGATACCACGACATCATTTAGGCAATCACGATGCCAACGACGATCGCGGAGTCGACCGACGCCACCTACTGACGCGCAGGGATACTGCTGAAGAAAATTCTCCAGATCCAGTCTGATGCCTGGGGGTAATTCTAAGATGAGGAATCCATACCCAATATATGTCTCTTACAGACATATCCTTACCAAAGGTAAGTAACTTGTTCACCAGGTCTGTAGGGAGGGTGTTTTTGGCCGTTCGGTCCTACAGGACTTTCTGGTTTAAAACTTTTTGGCAGTCCCTCCTCTGGGGATGGTGTTGCTTGGATATCTGTTTGCAGGTAAGGAATCAGCGGCTAGATGTCGCTCTCAGCTGGACAAGTTGCTTACCTCCGGTAATGCCTTATCTGGTAGAGACATGATCTAGCTGCAAATTCCTTGCAGACTCACCCATTCACCCCGCACTGCGGATCAGTTTTGTCATGTCAGGGCTGGTCCGCTTCAGGGCCCTAGTTGTTTAAACACACAACTGCCAGTTAACTTCATGGCTCCGTGCTTCTGGTGTGGAAAGTCACTGACTTCAGGGCTCCAAGGTGATGCCAATATAAACGACGTGGACATCACGATGATGAACTTGACGCCATATGACGTCACGCAGAATCGACCGATTCCACCGGCAGGCGCACAGGGGTACTGCTAAAAAAATCTTCCGGATCCAGCCTGACACCTGAAATTCATGGGTAAGGCATAAACAGCTAGATCATGTCTCTATCAGATAAGGCAATTTTCCATTGGACTATTAAACATTTAAAATGTACCACTTAACTGAAGTAATGCATTAATAATGCATCCCAACATGGAAAAATCTATAAACAAAAATAATATAAATTATTTTAAACATAAATACAGTAAAATTGTGGTAAACTTGAGTTTATTTAACTTTTCAATTTTGAAAAACCATTTTTTTTTAAAACAAAGCCAAAGACTGAGAAAGTCACTACTTACTTAAACATGACTAGAAACTTCTTTCCAAGACCTTTTTAAAGGACAGATGTGGGAAAAGAAGGGCAATATAGCCAAGTTGTCTGCAGCCTGCGCTGGATTACTAGTGCTCCGTTGAGGGAGAACACTCTACTAGTATCCCATCATTCCCTGCCATTGAAAGTTAAGCAAGTTCTCTTTTTATGGAAATCAGAGCAAAGGTAGTAGCCAGAAAATTTAAATACCCCCCCACTTGAAACGTATCTCAAATCAAACCGAGCATACAAAGCGAGCCAATGCAAGCTTCCTAAGAAGAGTTCCTTTCACTTGCATTCTACCCACCCATCCATTTATCTATCTATTCATCCATCCATCTGTCCATACTTTCACCTTTACATGTACCCACCTATTGCCCCATCCATCTTTTCACCCATTCACTCATCAATATGTTCATCAATCCATCTATCTCTTAATCATCTATTGGTTCACTGATCTTCATCTATGCATTCTTCAATACTCCCATCCATGCACATTTTCGTCATTCAATCCCCTCTCTCCATCCAGTCATTCATTTATCTTTTATCCTACCTTTCACCTTTCTTTCATCTTTCCCTTCATGTTTCCTTCCTTCAAGTCTCTCTTCCCTATGCCTTCCATTTTTTCCCCATTTGTATCTATCCATCATTTCTCTCATCCTCTCTTTTTCTTTCATATTTTTCTCTATCATGCTCATTGTTTTCCAATGTGTTCCTCTCTTGGCATTTTCTACTATTCAACTTTTTTTTCTTTATGTATTCCCTTGCCGGAGTATGCCTTCTGATAGCTCACAGCCCTCTCTCATGTTAATTGGCAGCAGTGCTATTTATCAGCATTTAGCCTGCCAATAAACAATTAATTAATGTTTATGAGAACCCAGTTCACCAGCTTATCAGGCCCAGTGGGCTTAAGCTGCTAAAGCGGGGGTGCCCTACGCCCCTGATCAGAGCCTCCAAGAAAGAAATCGTCAATTTCTTTGGCTCACCTCTGTGTAATGAAATGAACATTCTCCTGGAGTAGAACTAGGATTACAGGTAAGTAACCACCCCTCCAAAATGAGATCTTCATTTACAGTCAAACGTACTGAATAGAGTAGGAAGCCCACCTCTTTTATGGGTACCCAGCAAGACAAAGAACAGATCCTTTATGAAAGGAAATCAGCAAGGAAGCCTGGAATCTGAATCAAGACAATTCCTCAAAGATATGCAAAGACCTACAAGTGGTCATGGCATGTATGTATATTTTATCAAATGTAATCTGATAGAGACTACTAGCCGCAGATTCCTTAATGTAGAATTATCCCCAGGTGAGACTGGATCCGGAAACTTTTGCCACAGCATCCCTGCGTGCCGGGGGGGGGCGACATCAGGCGACTCCGCCCAGGCGTCGTTCGCATATGTGATGTCAGCGAGGTCACATAAGACCCGCCCCGGTGCGCCTACGTCAGTTTTTTCCTTTTCCGCGTGCAACGCAGATCCGTTCCTTGCTGCGGGCCTGTTTCAGGCCCCCCTTTCTTCCATTCCTTTTTGGTGGGAGCAGTGTGCGAATGCCTTCGGGCTTTAAAACTTGCACGTTTTGTGGGCGTCTTATGTCCGCGACAGACCCTCACCTTATTTGCATGTGGTGTTTGGGGGAGGATCACGGGACCTCGGATTGTGCGGCGTGCCAAAAGTTGAAGCCGAAGTAGCGGCAGGAGCGCCGCATGAAACTTCTCTGGGCGCGTCTCTCCAGGTCGACGTCCACCCCTCGGTCTGCTTCGGCGGACGGCTTCAAGTCCGGCCGTCGTCCTCGCCTTTCTCCGAAGTCACGTGAGCGTCGCTCTCCGGTGGGTAAGTGCGCAGTTCGTCCCCGGGGGCTGGTTCTCGGCCTACTGGGGGCGTGGACTCTCCGCGGATGATGCGGCCCGCGTAGCGTCCTATTGTCCGTTTCCCGGTGTTGGGGCATCAAGAGTACAGATGGAGACTTACGCGGCGGCTTTGCAGGCCTCACTGGCATCTCCTCCTCCTCCTCCTCCTCCTCCTCCTCCTTCCCCTCCTGGGGCGTCGGCGGATCCCTCGCCTCGCGCAGGGCCCTCCGCGGCGCCGCCGGTGCACCGGCCCTGGCACCGACTGGGTCAGATCCTGGCTTGGAGGATGTGGTGCTGTTGAGGTGCGGCTCCTCTGGGGCACCTCCTTCAGGCCACGGCGTCTCTGC
Organism: Triturus cristatus; assembly: GCF_964204655.1. NCBI lineage: Eukaryota > Metazoa > Chordata > Amphibia > Caudata > Salamandridae > Triturus > Triturus cristatus. The sequence continues at coordinate 383,348,164 of NC_140594.1, forward strand.
CTCGTCGCAAACCCCCGCGGGTGTCCCTGTGGTATCGCGGGAGGTCGCCGGGGCTCGGGTCGCATCCCCGAGCCCCTCTCGGTCCCTTGGCAGGGTGGTCCTATCTAGGGCCGAGGTGACGTCGTTATGATGCCAGCAGCAGCTGGACAGTGCGGAGCCACAGGGGTCAGTGTTCCCTCCTCGTCCCGCTCTGGGTCGAGGGCAGACCCCTCGTCCTTCTCCAGGCCCCTCTTGTACCTCCTCACAGGTGGCTGCCTCGTTGGAGGGCGAGTCAGAGGTTGTATCGTCCCTGGCGCTGCCACAGGGGTTGCTGGGCGACCTTCGCCTCCTTCTGGCCGGCGGAGGACTTCGGGCCTCTCCCCGGGCCCATCCCGTTCCCCCACGCAGGCGGTTGCCTCGGGGTTGGGCCGGCGCCGTCCCGGTGCCGCTCCGGGGTCAGCGCGGCTCCAGCTCTACTCCGGTCCCCGCTCCGGTCTCCGGTGCAGGGTGACTTGGAGGTCCCTTGCCCGTCGACGCCGGATGGTGCCGGTGTCCTGCCTCAAGCGGCGGACTCCATGGCTCCGCAGAGGGGTCGTACGGCGGATTCGTCTTCGGACGCTCCTTCTCCGGAGGCAGGCTGTATTTTGGTGTCGTCCTCCCCGGAGACTGGTCGCCATGTGGTGTCTTTCACCGGCGTCGAAAGGTGGCTTCCCGCCCTTTCTGTGGCAGGGGTGTCCGTCGGAGGAGCGGCAGGTCCCTCATTCTTCGGCACCTCCTGACTTCCAGGTCTGGCCCTTGCCCGCCCCGCTTGGCCTCGAGAACGGCCGCCTTAGGTTGCAGCCGTCGCCCACAGAGGAGTTGCTTTCTCTACCCCGGGGCCCTACGGATGCGGCCTTCACTCATGCGGTGTCCATGGCTGTGGGCATCCTACGCATGGGCGACCCGGTGGCTCACTTTTAGGTGGACCATCTGTTGGAGGTCCTCCACCAGGGCTCTGGTGGGAGGGAAATCTTGCTTCCCTTTGAAGGTTCGCTCCTTTCTGCCTTGACAGGGGATTGGAGGCGTCCTGCCTCCGGGGACCCGGTGCCTCCGCATCTTCTGCATCTGCACATTCCGACACCGCGTGACCAGACGTGCCTGTCCGTTCCCCCCTCAGCCGCCAGTCCCCTTCTGCAGACTGCTTTTCCCTCCCTACTGCCCCTGTTGGCTCCGCCGTCCAGGGAGGCCCGCTGGCTGGACACTTGGGGACGCAACATTTTCGCTTCGACCAGCACGGCCCTTAACACCTTGTGTGTGCTGGCTAGGGCCTACTCCTGTTTGTGGGACTCGGCTGAGTCTCTGGGGTCTGCAGCGTCCCAGGAGTCTGCTCAGGTAGAATTTCGACACCATGTGTTGGATGGCCAGGAGCTAGCGGCGTTTATTCTCTGCTACGCTCAAGACGTCTCTGAGGCGCTAGGCCGGGCCATGGCTTCCTCAGTCGCTCTCCGTCGCCATGCTTGGCTTTGGGACGGCGTCTTTCCCGAAAATATTCGGGAGAGACTCACTGATCTCTCATTTGATGGCAGTCTGTTTCATGCCCCGGCCGACTCCGCCATCCAGAGGCTCTTGGCAGGGCTCCGTCCTCCTCAGTCCCCTCCTCAGTGACTTCTGAGTTAGGGTTGTCTTTAGGTCTTCTTAGACCGGCGGTTATGGTTGTGGAGTATGTTTTTCTGGCCGATTACGTCCTTCCTTGGGACTTTGGCATTGTTGGCTGCTGGACGGCCCCTTGTTGCTGTTGTTGTGTGTGAGTTCTGCAGGAGTTGTTACGCAGACTTGGCCCGGAGATTGGGCCTTCTGCTTTGCTTGGGCTGCTGTCAAGCCTGTTGCTGGGATGTTTCTTTCCCTGTAGTTCTTTTGTTTCTTCCTCTGCTGCAGAAGTTCTTGCAAAGAGGTTTCCCCTATATTGGGACTTCACGTGCCCTATGTGGGGCTATGGTAGCTGTCATATGGCTTATGCTCTGCTGGAGGGTTCTGGTCACCTTTGGGTACCTGTTCCCCTTGGTGTTTCCGTAGGTTGCTTTGCTCCCTGAGGGTGTGTGCGCAGCCACTCGTGGTGGTGGTCCGGGCCTCTCCTTCTCTCCCTGCTTCCGTTCTGCGGTCTGGGATGTCCCTTACTAGGCGTGGTCTACTTGGTCTTCCTGGGGCCTTGAGCTGTTCTTCTTGCTTCTGGCCTGACTGCCGGCATTGTTCTGGCTGATAGGCTGCTCTCCATCTGGAGTGGGCTCGTCTTCTTCTCCCTAGTTTCCTTGGGCTCTCTAGGCTTCTTCTTCCGTCTTCCTGTCTTGGCATTCGACGGAAGCGGTGCTGCCTTGTGGGGGACTGCAGTGCTTCGGCCTCTCCCTTGGTTCCTCTGCTGTGGGTGTACGAGCCTCTTCAGTCTACTTTCCCTCCTACATCCCCTTGGGGTCGGTGGGGTTCTGTGTGTGGGGGTTCCCTTAGCCTGGCAGGGGCGAGGTTCTACCTAGATCTGGTGCCCTGTGGAGCCCTCTGCTCTGCATTGGCTGGTGAGGTCCTTTCGCAGACCCTCCTTCCCCAGGGGTATTGCTAGGGTATCTATTCTACGTGAAGGAATCTGTGGCTAGTAGTCTGCATCAGATGTACGAGTTACATACCTTCGGTAACGATGTATCTGGTAGAGACGATTCTAGCCGCAGATTCCTTCACGGCCCGCCCTTCCTCCCCTATTCTGCGAGGACCTTTGGGTTGGTCTTTGGTACTCGCCTCCTGGTTGGGGCTGTGTTTCCTGTGAGTGCCTTCCTTGTTCTTGTCGGGTGGATTCGGTTGGGGGCGGTTCCTTCCTCCCTTGATTCTTTGGAGGATGGGGTTTCAGTGCGCTGGTGCCCTGCTGCTCTGGCTACTCCAGGTTTGGGGGGGGGGGGGGTGTTTGCTCTATCCTTGTCCTCCCTCCCCTCCCTCCCTTCCATTGCTGTCCTCTGGTTTGAGGATCCTCTGGCCATGTCTTGCCCTTATCCTTGTGGGTGGTTGCCCTCTAGGTTGGGGTGGCTTGGTGGTTTGTTGTCCCTGTCCGCCTCGGGACTGGTCCCCTTCCTTGCTCAGGATGAGGGGGGTGGGCTATCTTATGTGACCTCGCTGACGTCACGTACGCGGACGACGCCTGGGTGGAGTCGCGTGATGTCACGCGCGCCCCCCCCGTGATTACACTGGTGAACCCAAATATGGTAATCTAACGGACATATTGTGGTATTGCAAGCTGGTGTAAATGAGGACCTCATTGTCCTGTAAAGGAGAAGACCCAATATAAAGTGGTCTTTTAAAAGCTACAATGTTTTTAAACATCTTGCCGTTCTAAAGTGTGTACAAATGCACCGTCTATTTCTTTAAATACATCATACTGCTACAGAATACAACATTTTACATGCCTTTAGGGAACATAACAATTAAGTACCCTGTGCACTTGCTATTGAGGAGGCATCAACAAGATGATAGTGTCCTTCAACCAGTCCAAGCAAGAAGTTTGGACTTGATTGTTCTCTGCAATTACATTCTATTACCCCAAAGTTCAATATATCAAAGTATACAGACAGCAATGGTACTACATTGATGGGTTTAGATTTCAGGTCTTTTTATTGAAGGTATTCCTTTCAATAAACAAATTCAACATTTTATAGGCGTGCATACTCCTCAAAGGAAACTCTCCCCCCTCCACCCCAATGTAGTTGAGCTTACATTTTCCATCCAAATACCCAGCTTTATCCACAACATTTGTGTACATCCATCTGTGAAGCATTTGTGTCATACTAGTTCCCAATCCTCTATAACCTATCAGGCCTGGCACCCAGCTTATAATATAGATTTTTCTCCATTAAGTGGATCTAATACTCTCAGCCTTGCAGTAGATGTGGTACCTTTGAAGTCTCAATTGAGGTAATCTGTATACACAATTCATGTGTTGATATTTGTTTTTCCCCCATAAGGGTAAGTTCACCTGCTTAGTGGCCAGCAGCAGGTGCAATATGGTCATTCCTTTAGTCAGATGTAGTGGGTAAAGCGTGTGTCCTGGTTGAGCCAGGAGGACTATCTCACAGAAGCCATCTAGTTTGTTTCCCATGGTCTGTCCCGACCCATTTAATGTCAGCCCAGTATATCTCTAATCTTAAGCAACTCCAAAGGGTCCATAGGAGAATGCTCTTTTTACCACGGCACTTGCAGCATTCTCCACTTCTCGAGGTACCTATGACTTGTCTGGCTGGAGTATAGTGCCAAAGATATAGTATTTTTTTAATCGCTTCGTTCGCTAGTGCTTGTTGGCCAAAGTTATTTGTTCTAGTAAAGAACTCTTCCTACTGTTCGTCATCCTGCATTTGAAGCCCGGTTGGTATGGGAGATCTGAAAGAAACACGTTAGTTAGATTCCTTACCTGAGAATATCCCCAGGCGTCAGGCTGGATCTGGATAGATTTTTCATCAGCAGTACCCTTGCGCGTCGGTGGTGTCGTCTGCGACTCCGCGTCCGTCGTCGGCATCAGCGTCGTGATCGCCGTGATGACGTCGGAGTACTTAGACGTCGCCCTCGCGCACTGACGTCAGCTCTTCTTTTTTCCGCACCAGTAAGCGCAGATCCAGGAAGAGCATACCCGTAGTCACTTTTTGACTAACTTTTTTGACTATTCTGGTCTATTTTTTCGAGTAGACTTCGACTCCTGGTGCCGGTAGGGATGCCCGGGTTCAAGCCGTGTGACGCCTGTCACCGACTGATGGCGGTTACCGAACCCCACCATCGGTGTCTCTACTGCCTTGGGGCCGACCATGACGACAAGTCGTGCCTCGACTGCCGGTCCTTGACCTCGAAGGCTAGGCGGGAGCGCTCCCGCAAGCTCCTCGAGATCCGGCAGTCGGCTCCGCGCCGCTCGAGGTCCCGGTCGAGGAGGAAGTCATCACCGCTTGTCAGGGTTCGAAGTCCTCACATTCAGGTAAGTCGAGGCACAGTAAGAAGAAGTCGAAGAAGCGACACCGCTCTTCTGACTCCCCTCGCTGGTTGCGCGACTCGTTCGAGGGTTCGGGTGGCGCAGGAGTCGCGTCCGGCCCCATACCCTCCGGTCCCCGGGCCTCACGCGATTCCGTGCGAGATTCGGAACTTCCTCGTGGCCATGAGGAGTCTCGCTCCGCCGTCTAGGCCTGCCGGCGTGCCTCCCGGCCCCGCAGGTCCGACTGGGGGGGGCCTAGTAAGCCGGCGGCTTCGACCCCGAAGCCATCATCGACTTCGGTCCCAACGCCACAGGTCTCAGTGCGATCCAGGCCTGGATCCCGGTTGACCTTACGACCCCTCCGCCAGCGCCGACCCCTATGGTGCCGTCCATAGTTTCAGCCCCGGTCCGGCGTCAGAACGGTGCCGCCTGGTGCCGTCCCCGGCGCGGATGGATGAGCATTTCATCTATAACCCGGCTCCATCCAGTGCCAGTTAAGTCAGGACTGGGCAGACGAGCTAGGGGATGCCAGTGGTCTCGACACTTCGCCTGAAACTGGCTTCCTCTCTCCTCCTTCCGTGGCTACGGAGGAGGGTGCGACTTATGGTGCTGCGCAGGGCTGCCGAGGCCCTTCACCTGGAGCGGCTGTGAGGACTAACCTCCTCCCTGAGGTGCTTCAACCGCCAGTAAGCTCTTCAGAGCCTCTACTGCAGTTCAATGAGGCCCTCACCGACGTTCTGATGGGCACTTGGTCCAAGCCCTCCACAGTCTCTCCTGTGGATCGGAACGTGGCCCGGTGCCACCACCCTGCTCTGGGCTACCCCAGCTTTCTGTCGGTACACCCCACCCCTGAGAGTCTGGTTATCCAGGCCTCTACGTCCCAGACCGCCTTCCCGTCCGCTCCTCCGGATCGGGAATCCAAAAGGTTGGAGCAGTTTGGGAAGAAACTGTTTTCCTCCCTCAGTTTGGGGTTGCGGTCCATTAATACTGCGTGCCTTTTAGACCGTTATACCCACTCCTTGTGGGATACGGAGGCGGACGTGCTGCCCCAGTGTCCGGAGGAGGCCAGGATACGGCTCGTCCAGGCTCTTGCTGAGGGGCGGGATGCAGCACGATACTCCATTCGATGTGGACTTGACACCACAGACTCGCTGGGTAGAGCGATTGCGACAACTGTGGCGATTCGTAGTCACGCCTGGCTGAGGTCCACAAATTTTTCAGGGGATGTCCAGAGCACCCTCATGAACATGCCCTTCGATGGCCATCGCCTTTTTGGCGACAAAGCGGATAGTGCGCTGGAGCGCTTCAAAGACTCCAGGGCTACTGCCAAGTCCTTGGGCCTCTCGGCCCGTGCCCGCAAACTTCCTTGGCCACAAAAGGGGCAAAAAAGCGGGAGGGGCGCCCCCGCACGTTCGTCCAGCCACAGGCCGCAGAACCAACCTCAACGCGGTCACGGACGTGGATTCTGCCGTGGCGGAGCAGGGGGACTTAGAGCCGGTCAGTCCACATCTGCTCCCGCAGCATCTGCCTCAAAGCCTTCCTAGTCCGAGCTTTCAGGCCCATTCCACGCCAGTGGGAGGCAGAGTTCGCCATCACCTGCTCCACTGGCGTACCATCACGTCAGACAGGTGGGTGCTGCAAATCGTCCGAAGGGGCTACTCCCTCCCCTTCGAGGCGACCCCTCCAGCCATGTCAGCGCAGTACCACCGCATGTCGGGTGATCACTTGCTCCTTCTGCAGGAGGAAGTTACGGCCCTCTTGGCCAAGTGGGCCATCGAGCGCGGTTTGGCCCATAGGTAGGACGGGGTTGTTACTCCCACTACTTTCTGGTTCCCAAGAAGGGCAAGGGGGGCCTACGCCCTATCTTGGACCTCAGGAGCGTCAACGCCTTCCTCCGGAAGGAGAAGTTCAAGATGCTCACCTTAGCTCAGGTTCTGGCTACCCTAGACCCTGGAGACTGGATGGTAGCGTTGGACTTGCAGGACGCATATTTCCACATCCCCGTCCTGCCGGCATTACCTGCGGTTCACGGTAGGCCACGAGCACTTTCAGTTTACCGTGCTGCCCTTCGGCCTCACCAGTGCCACTCGGGTGTTCACGAAAGTGATGGCGGTGGTCGCAGCTCATCTGCGCAGATTAGGGGTTCCAGTCTTCCCCTATCTCGACGACTGGTTGTTGAAGGCGGGCTCGCCCCAGGCAGTCGTCTCCCACCTCCAGACTACGGCCGACCTCCTGCATTTGCTGGGGTTCTCTATCAACGTGCCGAAGTCACATCTGAGTCCCTCCCAGAAGCTCCTTTTCATCAGAGCAGATCTGGACTCAGCGCAGTTTCGGCTCTATCCTCCCGAACAGCGGGTTCGGGAAATTCAGCCTTTATACCGAGTTTCGGTCAGGATGGTCCTACGGCTGCTGGGTCTGATGGCCTCCTGCATCCTGCTGATGCGGGCTCTGCAGTGGGACCTGAAGTTCCAGTGGGTGCAACATCAGGGCCACCTGTCCGACCACGTCCTGACCTCAGAGGGCACTGCGAGAAAGTTGCAGTGGTGGCTCATGGACTGCGATTGGGTCTGCTGCAGATCCCTCTCCCTACCCCAACCGGAGCACGTAGTGGAGACGGATGCGTCCCTCCTGGGATGGGGGGGGCCAGATGGGAGAGGCGGAGATCAGAGGCCTCTGGTCTCCGGCAGAGTCTCGGCTCCAAATAAACCTATTGGTGCTGCGGGCAATCCAGCTTGCACTGAAGGCATTCCTTCCCTCTGTCTGGGGAAGTGTAGTGCAGGTTTTCATGGACAACACCACCGCCATGTGGTATTGCAACTAACAGGGCGGGGTGGGGTCGTGGACCCTTTGTCAGGAGGCTCTGCGCCTCTGGACGTGGCTGGAACATCAGGGCATCACCCTGGTGGTTCAAAACCTGGCGGGTTCTCTGAACGCCAGGGCGGACGAACTCAGCCGCCGGTGCATGATGGATCACGAATGGCATCTAAACTCGGACGTGGCGCAAGGCCTCTTTCAGCAGTGGGGAGAGCCTTGGTCAGATCTATTCGCCACCGAAGAGAACGCGCAATGTCATCAGTTCTGCGCATTGGAATTTCCGAGGAGGCACTCGCTCGAAGACGCTTTTCGGCGGGAGTGGATCTGCGGTCTGTTATACGCCTTTCCGTCTATACCACTTCTGCCCAGAGTGCTGAAGAAGATCAGGCGCGACCGGGCCCAAGTCATCCTGGTGGCTCCGGATTGGGCACGAAGATACTGGTATCCCGAGCTACTCAGTCTGTCAATCGATCCCCCGATTCGACTGCCTCTTCAGGAGGACCTTCTGTTTCAGCAGCAGGGGACGGTCCTCCACCCGAACCTGTCCAGCCTCCACCTCCATGCGTGGAGATTGAGCGGCGGCAGTTGATGCCATTTGACTTGCCTCCTGAAGTCTGTGATGTCATACTGGCAGCCAGGCGTCCCTCCACTAAAACGGTATACGCCTGCAGGTGGAACAAATTTGTGGCATGGTGCACAGCAAAGGGTTGGTATTGCTGGGGTATCTATTCTAAGGTAAGGAATCTAACTAACTTGTTTCATTCAGATGAACAAGTTACTTACCTTCGGTAACAATACATCTGTAAGAAATATTAGTTAGTTAGATTCCTTACCGCCCCACCCATCCTCCCCATTCTGCGAACTGATATCTCGGGTTAAGTTCATCCCTTTCAGGGCTCTAGTTTCATGGCACCAGTGTCGGTTTCTTGCATGGCTCTGCGTTCCTGGCGCGGAAAGCTATGTACAGAACGGACGTCAGCGTGCGAGGGCGGCGTCTAAGTACTCCGACGATGTCATCCCGGCGATCACGATGCAGACGCGGAGTCGCAGACAACGCCTACCGTAGCGCAAGGGTACTGCTGATGAAAAATCTTTCCGGATCCAGCCTGATGCCTGGGGATATTCTAAGGTAAGGAATCTAACTAACTAATGTTTCTTACAGATATATCGTTACCGAAGGTAAGTAACTTGTTCATCAGTATTAGTTTGAGGACTGTATATAATCTGGAGACTAGGTGTTGTGGGGAGGTTTGCTTCTGGAAAAACCTTAAACAGGGATCAGTGCCCTTTAGTTGACCAGTACCTCAGTTGACTGTAATGGAAGCACTTCCATTTCGAAATGACGTAAGGCCCTTTTAGCATTCACAAGCATTGTATTAGTGCCCTTAGAATTAAACTCCTTAATGTGTCTCCCCCCTCATTCAGTAGTAAAAGCTGGATCTATCTGACCATGTAGAGAAGTTCTAATTTCCTAAGAGTGGGGTTAGAGGACAGAGCGGAGTGGTTAAGCCTTTGGTGTGCGTCACCTGATCCCACTCATTCAGGAAGAGGTTGTAACGGGAGATCTGCGTATTGTCCCCTTGCTGAAATTTAGGGACCCAGAAGACCTCACCAAGAGGTCGATTAGCTTGATGTTTGTCAATAAACCATCACGGTTTCTGTCTCCCTCTTTAGTGATTATACTATATAGCTAAGCTGGGAGGCTTGTTAACAACAGAGAAGATGCAGTGTCCCCAGTCAGGGGTGTTTGTTACACTGCTGCCATTCGAAACTCTGTTTCCCATTAACCCAGATGAAGGAGTTACACGTTTCTGGAGGATAGGCCATGTCTTTTCAGTCAAGAGGCAAGGGGATGGTCTGAAATTAATACATTATCTTCAGTAGAATCATCATCTTCCAGGTTGCAATCAGGCCTACCTAAGAGGGTATATCATTTGGCCATGATATGGTTCCAGCTTTTATTTCTCGCAGCAAGGCAGAAATGTTCTTTTTAACGCAGATCTGCCAGCTTGGGGTTAATTGTACACCAAGATAGTAAATCCCCTATGCTGACCAACAGTAGGGTGTCCACGACTGTAGTTGTTATGTCAGACTGATTACGATTAATGTGAAAGCTGGCCACTCTCTGGAAAGCTGTGAATTCAGGCAGCAGTTGATTGAGGAAGCGGCAGGGGTCTTCCACTAACAGCAGGTGTCCTGGAGGAACAGGATGCCTTCAATCGGTTGTCTCAAAATCTTTGAAAGGGGGGCTCCACAGTAAGTGCAAATGGAAGGGATGACAGGGGCAACGTTAATGAGTTCCCCTCTGAATACAAAGTCCCCTTGAGTGCTGCCCGTTCACCCACATTTTTGCCTGTGGGGCCCAAATCCCATCTTTTGTAAGGTGTCTACCATCATGCCTCAAGCTATCCAATCAGATTCCTTTTCAGCATCTAGCAGGAGCAGGACTGTATATCTCTCTCTCTCTCTCTTCCTTGCTAAGTCATGGAGTTGAATGGCCTTCATAGTGTTACCGCTAGTTCTACGGCCTGGGATGAATTATGCTTGATGTGCATGTATCGGTGCAGGGAGCACAAATATCAATCTGTTTACACGTGCTTTCGTGAATTTTTTGCATAAATGTTAAATCAGGTGATAAGAGCAGCAGAGTGCGAGGTTTTTGCCTGGCTTTTTTATTACTCAGATTGTCACATTGACCAGGGATATGGTTACTCCATTCATGATACTAATGCTATTACCAAGAGTTACCAGGAAGAGGGCTAATTGAGAGGCAAAGGATTTATAACATGGAACTGGGAAGCATTTGGCCCTAAAGTTCTGGATAATTTTAGACTTCATATCGCTGTTAATATTTCTTTTCTGTGTCGTATGGTTCCTATTAAGACTGCGTTTGTCAAATATGGGGCTTGAGTCCACACATATTTTCAGAATATGTTGGCCTCAAAATATGAGGACTGAGTCCACGTATAGAATAAGAATATGTTGGCCCAATTCCTGGCTAGCTTACAGTGCGCCATCTGGACCCCTAAACCTGACAGGGTACTGGATGGTGTCTGCAACCTCAGAACATGACCACTAATTCCCCTAAGGAAATTGTGGAAATAGATCTACCCTTCTGGTGTTACCATGGGCATGCCCAAAGGGAGAGACAAGAAATACACAAATTGGCATTTCAAACATTTATTGAGGCAGTTGGATTCTTGTGTAAAATACATGAGCCGCAATTATTAGAAGGAAACATAACATTGCTACCAGCATTACAAGAATGGTGAAGAAGATGAATCATTCAATCATAATAATTATTGCAGTGATTATATATGTCATAATGACATTCCTACTCATAATATAGAGAGCATAGTAAGTGCATTCTGCCATATCTCTTGAAGCAGCCTAACTCCCCATTTAACTGTGTGTGATGTATCAGGAAGCCAGTCTGGTCTAGAGCAGGTCTCTGTCCCCTGCAGGACAGTGATGAAAGTCAGCAGGGTTGGCAATCAGTCACCAGCGAACGTCCAGGAAAATCCATGGAAGTACTCCTCTGATGAGATAAGCTCAGAAGCAGTTTATATATTAGAAACTGGCTCTATTCGCCCTGTGTCTTGAGGTCCATTGCTGGTGTTATTGTCTTTCTGTCTCCTGACAACAATAAGATGCAAGGGCAGGGTGCTCAGCGTACTTAATCCTTGAACAGAATGTACCGCCTTGTGACAAAATGTGAGTAGAACACTTTCGGAGTACATTATCATGTACATGCAAAGCATGTAAAAAGTCACTGTCTAAAAAAGCTGTCTAAGTATAAACTTGAACTTGTAAAATGGAAGCTTTTGTGTACTGGTCCTTGTTAGAATCCGGGTTTTCTGGTTGGCACAGGTAGGTACCTGTGACAAGCAGGGAACCTTTCCTCTAGTCAGGGTAAGGGGTTACACTCCTAAAATAACCCCTGCTCACCCTCTAGGTAGCTTGGCGCGAGCAGACAAGGCTTATCTCAGAGCGTTATAGGTTAAGCATTTGTGAACACATACAGTAACCAAGTGGCAACACTACAAATGGACACCACACAGGTTTTTATATTAAAAATAAGGATTCTTTATATAGAGTTACCACAAGACCATTAAACGACAAAAATACACAATACTGTTACTTTGATGGTAGAAGTTTGCTTAGTTCTCTTAAGTTCTTAAATGCGACACTTTAAGTCAATGTACCTTAGATGCGACACACAGGGCAACGAAAGTGTTGCAACGATGCTGATGCGATGAAGTTTTTGGTGCAAAGAAATAAAGACGTGAAGATCTTCCAGATGCGTTACGCTTCTCCGATGTTGCGAGAAGACTCGACTCGATGCGTTAGCTACAGCGGCGTCACCCCTTTACGCGATGCGACGACAGCGGCCTTGGCAGCGGCACTCTTCTCTGACGTTTGCGAGACGCTTCCGCTCGATGCGATGCTGCAGCGGCGTCACCCCTTTACGCGATACGACGACAGCAGCTCCGATGGCTGGATGCGAGGCGCTTTTCTTGATGCGGTGCAATGCGACAACTACGATGGCGACACGCTTCTTCCTCGATGCGAGACTCTTCTCTTGATGCGGTGCAATGCGTCAGCTACGATGGCGACACGCTTCTTCCTCGATGCGAGACTCTTCTCTTGATGCGGTGCAATGCGTCAGCTACGATGGCTGCGATGGCGACACGCTTCTTCGGCGTTGCGAGATACTTCCGGAATGATGCGAGACGCTTCTGCTCGATGCAATGCTGCAGCGGCGACACCCTTTGCGAGATGCGACGACAACAGCTCTGACGGCGGCACGCTTCTCCTTCTTGAGTCGCGCTTCCAGCTCCTTGCGAAACGCAGTCCCTCAGAAGGCCCAACAACAGCAGCAGGCACTTCCAAAAGACTCTGGGGAGCTGGGGGTGAAGTCCACTGGTCCTAGGACTTCGTTCAGGGGGCAAGCTCAGCACAAGCCCTTAGAGATCTTTTAAGCACAAGTTGAAATAAAGTCTTTGTAGTCTCTCTCCTCTCCTTCCAGCAGCAAGGCAACCACTGCAGGCCAATCCCCCAGGTCAGGGACAGTACTCCTCCTTACAGCTTTCCCAGTTCCTTCTCCTCAGGCAGAGGTTCTTCTTGTCAAGCAGGATCTCATTTCTTGGGAGCAGGGTCCCAATACTTATACCCCTAATTCCTTTGTTCCTCTGGGGTAGAGGGGCCTTTGCCCAGTCCAAACCAGTTCTTGAGCACTTTGTTGACATGACTCTGCCTTTCTATTCAGGGTGCAGGGCAGAGACATCAGCCGCTCCACAGGAGGTGGAGCCAGCATTGTGGTGGCAGAGCACAGCCCTATTCAGAGTCCATGTGCACTCCTCCCACCCATCTGGATGTCAATCTCTCTATTTACCACCAGGCTACCCCTCTGGGTTTCCCCAGCCCTGTCACTCACACAAACCAGACAGGCAGATACACATCATAGCAGAGGCGGGCTGAAATGGTTAGGCAAGCAAATACCAACTTTCTAAAAGTGGTATTTGCAAACACAGAATATTAAAATAAACTTTACTAAAAGATGTATTTTATTATTCTGAGTTCAGGCATACTAAATTTGATTTTCTACCATGTTCCCTGGGTCTGTTAGGATCATAGGATGTAACAATTCTAACAGCCCATTCTGGCCTATGGGAACAGGTAGCCTTGCAATAGTGAAAAACGAAAATGGCTGTAATTCACTATTAGGACAGGCCACACACACCAGGGCATGTCCTACCTTATGCTTACAATGCACCCTGCCCTTGGGCCTACCATAGGGGTGACTAATATGAAGTTAAGGGAAGGTTTAGGGACTGGGAAGTGGGTGCACTTGCCCAGTCAGCATGACAGTACCAGACTGCACGCAGGTTCTGCAATGGCAGAACTTAGACACATTTTTCTGTGGGTGGCACAACCAGTGCTGCAAGCCCACCAGCAGCATTTGTATTTACAAGCCCTGGGCACTCTCGGTGCGCTTTACTGGGGTCTGACAGTAAACCAAATAAGCCAATCATGGAATCCAACCAACATATACATTTTAAATAGGGAGCACTTGCACTGTGGCACTGGTTGGCAATGGCACAGTGCTCTGAGCGGCCAACACCATAAAAACACATGAGGCACAGCGACAAAAAGTGGAAGGGAGACTCACGCCAAGGTGCCAGGTCTAACAGCCCTGCTAAACTACACAACAGCTGGTTAGAGGGGTACCCTGGCTTTCCCTGTGAATTTCGCTTAGTTCAGGTAAAATCACTGAACCCAGATAGGAGTGCTTGTGCATTGGGTGGGAGGATTCAGCTGTGTATAAACGCTGGTAAATGTTGTAGGAGGCCCATAACTTTCTATCACCCCATCTTATTTTTACTTTCGGAGAATAAACTGCATAATTGGGGTGCTCGCATTTTGATGGCTAGGCATCTACTAGTCTCTAACCTCTCTCAAAAAACTTTGGGTATATCCTAGCTATAATGTAGATAGCTTTGTCACAATGGACAGTACAAATCTGACCTCTTATACTATTGAGCTAGCACCATCTTGCCCACTATTCTCAGATTACTGTGCAGGTTGGCTAGGTGAATTCTCCCATCGATTTTAGTCAAGAAGCAGCTTGGATTAAGGTTCCGTGCATTACAGTCTTTAAGGCATGCCATTCCAATTTGCTATTCACCTTTCCCGTATCATTAAGTTTAGAGCAATATTCCTGTGACCAGGAGGCACGGAAGAAAAATGTCCACCGCTGTCAGGGATGCAGGAGAGTTGCCGATGCCCCAGAAGTTGCAGCTGTGCGGACCAGGCAACACTGTGGAAGACTAGGAGCTGTTCATGAGCTGTCCCACATCAGATGTCAAGAGCTATGGGGTCAGTGTCCGGCAAGGGCACCAACAAGCCTTTGCAACGGCAACCAACGTAGTAGTCGAAAAAGGTACAGTGTCAGGACCAGCCAGGTCCAAGTGACTAACCACAAGCAGGTAAGTCAGAGCAGGCCCCAAGCAAGTAGGGAGCTCACTGGAGCCAAAGAAGACCCACAAGAGGACCCACGGACTGACGGCACAGGAGTCGCAAGAGGACCTCGAGCAGTCACCAAAGGATGAAGGCTACATTGCAAAGGATACGGTGCAGGCAAAGATCTTGGCTGGAGGAGATGCTTGAGGCTAGACCTTCTTGTAGCCTGAAAATCTCTGGTGAAGACAGTCAGCAAGCCTTGGCAACAGCAAGTCGGCACGGTGCACAGGGGTACTGCTCCAGCGGTTCTGACGAGTGATACTGGCTTCAAACTTTCTATGAAGGCAGTGCAGGCCTTGAGGGAGTTGCAGAGCCATCACCTATGTTGCTTAACCTTTTGGAGTCTGTAGGAGCTCAGAGACAGCAGACTAGTCAGCTACGTTGTGGTGCCTGCAGATGCAGGGAAGGGACTCCTTCCCTTCAAGGGAGATTCCTTTGGGTGTCTTGGATGTCCAGAGGCCTGTAGAAGGACTTGTATGGATCACAGGCACAGACGACACAGAAGACTGGCAGGATGACGAGACCAGGAGCAGCAGGAGTCTTCCCAGTTACATTCTCGGTTCCCAAAGCGAAGTCGAGCCAAGTCCAAAGTGTCCAGACAGTTGAAGATGAAGTGGTTTTGGATCTGAATCTTTTCCTATGACGAATCTAGCGACATTAGTCACAATTTGAGTGTTCTCCCCATGGTGGCATAATACATGCTTCAGCCCATGAGGGACTCCTGGTGTACCTATGCCCTGGGTACCTTTGAACCATATACTAGGGACTCAGAGGGTACATCAATAGCCAATCTGGGGGGTACCCAAGTACTCACCATGTCCAATTTGGGGAAGAAGCACAGAGACTGGAGTCCTGATTAGCAGGATCCCAGTCGGGCTAGTCAGTAAAACATAATGACAACAGCAAACAAGCATTGGCATAGCCAATAGGTCTCGCCTTTGGGACCTTATAAGTGTTTAGCCATGCAACATTTGCATAACTAAATACTTATAAGGTCCCAAAAGCGAGACCTATTGGCTATGCAAAGCGGCCATGCGGCCGTGAAAGTGATCGCGATCACGATCAAACATCAAAGCGGCCGTGCGGCCGCAAAAGCGAAAGTAATCACGATAAAGCGCAGCGCGCGTGCCCGCGCACATGCACTGTAGCTCTAGGCTGGCCTGGTAGCACTTTTTGGAGCCCTCTCAATAAGTCTTGCCAGACCAGCGCATGCGCTGGGTCAGGCGAGACCTAAAAAGTGGGGGTGACCATGGAAGCAGTTCATACTTTCCTACAGATGCCACATGTCAACTGGAGGAGTTCTTCCAATTCCCGTTTCCCTGTGGTGGACAGCTCTTGTGTCTCTGGTTGTCTTCCCTGTAAAAGAACATGGCTTGCATGAATGGTTAGGTTACGATCACCCCTATCTCTCGCGGTTCTGCAGCATAGTCTATTATCGCTACTATAGATCGCCTCAGTAATTGCCCATCCCTGATTTGGGGCATATGTTGAAGACAATGAAATTTGCTGGTCATTTTGTGTTCGATTTACCAACCAAGTACCCTCCTTATTGTTCTTTAGTCCCTTCTCTACAAAGGCCCATTGGTCCTTTGCTAGTATAGCCACACTGACTGAAGTTCAAAGGTATGATACTGTATGGGGAAGTGACAAGATTTAAACAGATACAACTCCTGGAGGAGACGGATATGCGGTCCAAGGTCTGACACCCCTTTTTTGATACTCCGGTACTTAAATGGGTTTTTAAGACTGCACACATTCTAAAAGGCTAGGTTTAGTGGCAACCTAACTTGTGTATATCCTATGGTCATGGACTCACCAACTGGACTGAATTTGTGTTAGCTTTCTCAAACTTAGGGGTCAATGTAAATTGCACTTCATCTGAGGGTACGGGGCCTCCCAGCTCTCCCTCCGTCCCCAAACTCCACAAATCAATATAAGGTCACAGATCATTTCAGAACCCAAAACAAAATCTTCACCAACTGCCTCATATTCAAATGTAGTGAAATGTTAGGTGCTCAAACCTTTTTCTTTACAGATTATACACCCAAAATCTCTCTTTTAGTACAAAAGGGAGTCAATGGTGCTACCCTCTGTTCGCCTCAGAGATCCCATGTTCTGCTCAGACCCATCCCATCACCACCTGCTCACAGTGTTAGCATCGTTAACCAGAGGCTTCCCATTTTTCCTCAATACAGTCTTTTTCTCTTGGTCACCTTCTTATGAGAGATCTTTGTCATTCTTAATTTCCCCTCCGTGCTCACACAGGTGCTGCAGTACTCGTGCTTTGCTCTCAGCAGGGTCTGTGTGGTTACTGTTTACACACCAATGGAATCTATGCCATTTTCCTCTGCTAGGGAATTCAATTTTCCTCAGAGTTGCGGAGGGCTTTGAGAACATCCTCGTGACTAAGGTCAACAGGAGGTGATAGAGACATCAAGCCTCCACATTCCTTAACTTTTGAATTCTCCCCAGGCGTCAGACTGGATCCGGAAATATTTCAGCAGTACCTCTGCATGCCGGGGAACGGTGTCGTACGACTCTGTGATGACGTTGATTCCAGTTGTGACATCAGTAGAGACATATAATTTCATTACAAGATCGGAGGCTACCATTATGCATATACATTTTAATGCAGTCTCCAAGCAGCCGCATACATCATAAAGTAAAGGTGTTCCAGAATAGAACATTCAGAACAAATAAAAAGCATGCGCCCATAACAAATAGCCTCTTTTGAATGCGGCTCCAAGCAGATAAGTTCATTGCTTTGCTTCTACTTTTGTTTTGAACGTTATGCCTCAATTTAATACTCTTTCTTCTTAAACGACGTTCTTGCTTGTCAAATGCTTTAACCTGTTAATTTATTAACTTACCTTACTTTGACAATGTTCAATCTTAATCAATGTATTGGTTTGCTACCGTTTTTCTTTTCACGGTGCTCGCGCTCCGCTTTTCCTCTTTACCCTGGTCATCCCGCTCTCCAATTTACGGAGACCGGCGCCTGAACACCCACCCACCCCCCCAGAGTCTCCTCAGCGCGTGTCTCTCCGTCCTCGGAGACAGTTCAGCCCGCATTAGAGGAAGATACCCTGGCAATGCGCGTCACGCAGACACGTTGCCAGGGATCTTTCCTCCACCTCTCACGAGATTCCCTTGACAACCAGCTGATCGGACGCTCGAGCCTTCTGTCAGTTGCTCGCGTCTTACGATCAGCTGGTAATTTTAGCGACGCTCGTCCAGAAATCAAATTTAACCCTCCAATTCCTGCCTTTCTCACTGGCTGACTTGTATCTGGCGATTACTCTCCCTCTCTCCACCTTAAAAAAAAAAAAGTGCCATCACTCACCCCAAAAAAAAAAAGGGAGAAGAAAGAGGGGTGCCATTCTTTTTATATACCCTAAAAATTATTATTTTTTTTTAAAAAGAAGGGGGCATTCCTTCATAATTCTCAACTTAAAGGAGAAATAATGTCTGACAGAGTCCGATGAAGCCAGCGCCCCTATACCTAGTATGGATAACCAGGCCTTTAAGAGCATCATCCATAATGAGATGAGATCTTGCATGCTGGAAACTTTATCAAAAGTTATGCCACCCAAAAGGTCACTCCTTATCATGGTGGACGAGACCAGTGACATGCAAAATAACCTTTCAGATGATCTCATTGAAATAAGGGGGAAAATAATTAAAAAGAATAAAAATATCGACTATACTACCCCCAGGAACACTTCAGGAGTTCCAAACTCCTCTATTATCACGGTAGGTCACCACACCTCAATTACATCTGGTGTCCTTGGCAGCACAACTTATAAAAGGTGTCCCCAGTGGCACACAATTTATGGGTGTCCCTAGCGGCCCAAACTATCCTAGTGCTCAACATACATTTTTGGGAGATGATGATGACTCACAACACGAGAATGGCTCTGACATTTTCGACAAATACATCTTGGACTTAGACGATGATGATCATGAGTTTTACGAACAATCCTTGGATGAAGAACTTCCCTCTACTTCCAAAGACGTTTTCCTAGACCCCTCGGGGGAAGAGAAGTTCTCTCCCCTTAATATAAAGCACCCTCGTAGCTCCAAATGGTACCCACAAGAGCATGTCAGCAAATTCATCAAAAAGTGGCTTAGAAACACTTTGGAGAGTGATACCCGTAACTTACTCAGAGCGGAATGCTCCAGACCCTGTATAGACGAAAAAGTATGCCAAACTCCCAATCTCGATCCCGAGCTAATCAAATACCTTTTCAAACTCGGGAGAGACCCAAGAAAGGGAATGGAGAGGTCCCTTAAAGGGTGCCAAGACCGCCTCCTCGAAATCCTGGGTCCCCTAGCAAGGATCATTGACATGGCAGAAGACAGCCACATCAACAGCACACCTTTAGACACAGAGTCAATTAGAGGCTGGTCCCAGAGGGCATTCATTCTTTTGGGCAACGCAAACGCTAGCCTGAACTCCGAGGAGAAGGGTAGTCCTTAACAAAATCAGCCCTAAACTGGGCGATCTAGCTGATAAACCCTCCATAAACCCCAAGGGTTTACTATTCAGGGAAGATCTTATCAAGACCCTTGGGAAATACGTTATGACCTTTACGGCCTTAGACAAATCACACCAAAACATGAGAAGGGTCTTCAACAGTAACCTTTTTGGAAGGGCCGGAAGAAAGGGCCTCTATTCCGGCCGCTTCGACCGCAGGCCCTGCCCTAGATCAAGAGGTTATGGGAGAGGCTATCAATCCTCTAACACACCTCAATTCTACCCTCAGAGAGGAAGAGGCGCCCGCTTCAGAGCAAGAGGGATCTCCAACGACAACTTCCAGAGTGAGTACAATTTTACTTTCTTTCCCCCCCTCCCTTCCCGCAAAGGTGGGAGGCAGACTCAAACTTTTCTATCAGACCTGGAAATTGATTACTCAAGACCCTTGGGTCCTAAATACTGTGAAAGGGTTTACAATAGATTTCTTACAAACCAATTCAAAATTCTTTCCCCAGAGACATCCCTCTCACCCTAGATCAGGAGAAAATAATAGAGGAAGAGATACAATCTATGCTTCAGAAGGGCGATATTGTGGAAGTTCCTCTGGAAATGCTAACCTTTTCAAGTACTCTGTTCCTCGTCAAGAAAAAGGACAAGGGTTGGAGACCAGTCATAAATTTAAGGGAACTCAACAAGTACCTCATCTACAGACATTTCAAGATGGAAGGCATCCATCTTCTGATAGACTTATTATTGGAAGGGGACTGGCTAGTCAAGTTAGACCTAAAAGACGCTTACTTTACCATCCCTATAGCCAAGCGCACCAACCCTTTCTCAAATTCATGTGGAAGAATCATCTCTTCCAGTTCCAGGCACTCCCTTTCGGCCTCTCCTCCGCCCCATGGTGTTTCACCATGAGATGGATCGCCTCCTCCCTAAGAAAAAGGGGTATTCGTCTAATCATATACCTAGACGACATCCTCATCCTTTCCCAGGACCATTCTAAAATCATTCGGGACCTGAAGTCTGTAATAGTTCTTCTAGAGATCCTAAGCTTCTTAATAAACAGAGAGAAGTCGATATTATCCCCCTCAAGATCCCTGGAATTCCTGGGCTTCACCATAGATACCACAAAGTGCCTTCTCCTACTCCCACCGAAGAAAATATCCAAAATCAGGAAAGAGAAGACACGTTCTGAAACAACAGAACTTATCCTTAAGGGAACTCGCCAGACTTCTAGGTCTACTTTCCTCTTCTATGACCATGGAAGTCAGGCAGGATGGGCACTAGAAACAAGACACACCATGGAGAGCAACAGTGTGACTATGATGGCATACACACAGACCATGGAGGGAAGGTGGGAGGGGTCAGGGGCAGCTAGCTGACCACACAGGGAAGGTGGGAGGGGCCATGGCAGCACAGAAGACCATGCATGGTAAGCGGGAGGGTTAGTGGCAGCACAATGGCTATGATGGGCAAGAAGGAGGGTGCAGGGGCATGCACAAAGGACCATGGAGGAGAGAAGGGTGGGTCAGGACCTGAGCACAGACAAGAGAGTTCAGGGGAAGGGGCCTCACAACAGACCGCGTGGGGCAGGCAGGAGGAGCAGTTGCAGCACAACAGACCAGGGAGGGCAGAAGGGTGTGGCAGTAAAATGGACCATGGAGGACAGGAGGAAGGGGATAGGGGCATGGCATGTGGACAGGCAGGGTGGAGGTGGCAGGGACAGGTTAGTCATCTGACAATGCTAGGCAGGTGGGAGGGGAGTGGCAGCTCAACAGAACACTCACAGTAGATAGGAGTGGCAGGTCCATGGAACATGGTGGGCAAAAAGGATGGAGCAGGGGCATGCACAAAGACATCGGAGGGCAGGGGGGGAAGGAGAATAGGGGCAGCAAGCTAAGCACAGAGGCTAAGCAGGAGGTCAATGATGGGCCATAGAATTGGGCAATGGAGGGCAGGAGGAGTGGACTGGTACATCATGCTAAATGGAGGGCAGTGGCAGCACATCAGACCATGCATGGCAGGAGGGAGGAGGCTAGTCCATGGATTCAGACAACAGAGGATAGGGAAGAGGTGGATGGGGCAGCAAGCTAACTGTTCAGAGAAGGTGGGTATTGGGAACTTTATTGTTTTTTAAATTTGTGTCTGTGCGAACTACTTAAAATATGAACAAGTATGCAGCATAATCTCACTTTTATTCAGGAAGAAGAGGACGTTTGTGACTGACTCCGGGCTCACTTGGCAGGAACACCCCCTCACCCTCCACCCCCCATCGCAAAATGTAATGCCCGTGAAAAGGGTAGGTGGACGCAGTGTGATATAGAACATAGTCCTGAGAGCACAATTGAAAATGAAAACTAGATATAGTATATGGTATAAACTATGCACCAAAAAGTGTGATATAAGGTGAACCGGGGCGTGAAATATAATATGCAATACATTGTGCGCAATGACAGATTCATTGGAGAGCACAAGATAGCACAGGCACTAGCGCGTGCTATGCGATATGCACCTTGGAGTGTAATATGCACAGGGCAGTGTTGTGTAACCTAACTAGTCTCTAAAGTTGTAATATAAAATATGTGCTGGGGAGTGTAACGTTGCATATGCACTGTGACAAAGATTTGGATCCCAGATTGTAATATGTATGGCATAGCGCTGTGCGTTATAACATAGGCATTGAGGAAGGCACGTTAGATGCGGCAATATAACCCGTGCGAAGGCAAGTGTGGCATGACATTCACAGGGTGGTGTTACAGTGCACATGGGCTATAGAGTGTCATAGCATACGCACTAGCTGGTGGAATACAACACAGAGGTGTGTGGCATTTGGGAGGCACTGGTGGGTGTAACACAGCATTGGGCTCAGCCAGGAGCACGCTGTGACTCAAGTGAGGTTCGTCTCCTTTCCAGAGAGTAAAATAAAAAGTATTACACATCCGGCTGTGGATGTGTGTTTTATTAACCGTGAGGGGGGTTCCTTGAATAGTTTGGTCGAATTTTTGTCAAATCCCCTTTGAATGGCTTGGTGTGCATTAAATGTGCCCGTCAATAGCTACCCATGAGGCCACGCCCCTTTTTACAACTCTATGCAACGCAGCTCTGTGGCGCTTACTGGAGGTACCTAGTGGGCTAGTTTGACCCTAGGGACTCTTAGGATTCAAGGGGACTTAATCGCTCAACTTAGAACGGCCACAGGGCACGTTTACACAGTGGTGAATGGAGGGGACGGGGCCCGAGGTGATGTGTGCAAATACACCCTGTGGCGCGTTTTAAGTTGGGGAAATAACTCCCTTTCAATCCTGAGGGACCCTGGGGGCCAACTAGCCCACCAGGTGCTTCCAGTAAGCGCCACTGCTCTGCGTTGCAGAGAAGTGGTGCAGGCCGTGCCCCTTTTTACACCTCTCTGCAATGGCGCTTACTGGACGTACCTAGTGGGCTATTTGGCCCCTAGGGACCCTCAGGATTCAAGGGGACTTAATCTCCCAACTTAAAACGGCCACAGGGCGTGTTTACACAGTGGGGACAGGGCCTGTGGTGACGTGTGCAAACACGCCCTGTGACGCGTTTTAAGAGGTAGTTTTAATCCCCTGCCCTATTATATACTATGGGCTTACAGAGGAGGTCATGCTAATCACAGGGGGACCCCAATGCATAGTGTTCTCTAGTGTATGTAGGTGTTTTTACTGTATTATGAGTGTCTTTTAACATAGTACTGGCTCTAGGACTGGTTAGTCAGACTCAGTTACCACCAGTATCCGTCTGAAAACGTTGAGGGTACATGATGATTTTGCAGCAAGGCTTCTTTCTGCTCTTCTGTTTGTTCTTTCTGCACGTTATCCTTCTTCCTGCACTTTTCTTAGTCTTTGAGGACTTCTGTTGCTTCTTTCTGCATTTCTTTTTTTTCTTTCTCTGCGTTTTTTCTTCTTTCTTCTCATGTCCTATCTCTGTAGGCATAGTTAGAAATTAGCATTTAAAAAACCTTTGAAATTCACTGAAAAAAACCATAGGTTTCAGGCACGTTATAGTTAGGAATTAGCATTTAAAAAACCTTAGAAATTCACTGAAAAAACCATAGGTTTCAGGTGAGTTATAGTTAGCTGGACTTTTCACTCGTACAAAACCATTGAAATTTCCCCGTTATAGTTAGTTCAGCTAACTAGAACTCGCGCGCCCGCAATGCACTGCTGATGACATCACATATTACATCACTCATGACATGGTCAGTGACATCACTGATGACATCTCAAATGACCACTGATGACATCATCCTTGTGATAGAGTGGCAGACCTCCTCTCCCCCTAATATAACCTTTGATACACACATTCAAAAATAGAAACTAAAATTTTCAAAACAATGGACATACCAATATCAGTTACAACAACCTTTTAAGTAATTCTAAGATCAACATACACTTCCACTCATTCACCACAGTCCTATACAGTCACTCATACATGTACTCACTCATCATATGTACTCATACACCTATACATCCTGTTACACAACGCCACTCATCCATAGAGTTACTCACACACAGTCACTCATGCTAATAAAGAATCAAACATCCATTTACTTGCCTATACAGTTATACACACACCACCACACTTACTTCTACAGAAACTTACACATACTTAGTCTTTTAAACAATCACTTATAGAAACACATACTTATTCATACAGGAACTCTTCCAATCTCTCACTCTCACATATACTCACTTATATACACCAATAGTCACATATACTAGTTTAAAACACATGTAGTTACTCATAGACACTATTGAGACAGTCATTCACTCACTAACACACCCATGCACACACTCATCCACCCATACAGTCCTGCACAAATTGCTAACTTCAACACATACAAACAGTGAGTCACTCATTCATGCACCTAAGCACTACGTAATACCCCCCACCGAACCATACAGACACTCATACTGATACTCAAAACACCAACTAATAACCTATATAGACACTCATGTAGCTACTCACTAACCCATGCAGCCATTTATACACAGTGAGAGACTGATCGATATTTACATATTTAAACATTACTCACTAAGCCATGTATTCACTAAGATACACTTAATCAGTCAGTTATACAATCAATTTTTCAAAACAAATCATCCATTTAGACACTTATATACCCATTTATTCTTCCATCGACCTTGAGATATACATATATAAAACATATGTAATTTTCAGAAAAACACACATTCACTGGATGATGTCATCAGTGATGTCATCAGTGATGTCACTGACCAGGTCATGAGTGATGTAATATGTGACGTCATCAGCAGTGCATTGCGGGCGCGTGAGTTATAGTTAGCTGAACTACCTATAACGGGGAAATTTCAATGGTTTTGTACGAGTGAAAAGTCCAGCTAACTAAAACGCCCCTAAAACCTATGGTTTTTTCAGTGAATTTCTAAGGTTTTTTAAATGCTAATACCCAACTATAACGTGCCTGCAACCTATGGTTTTTTCAGTGAATATATATATATATGTGTGTGTGTTTCTGATAGATACATCTGCCTGTGGATTCCTCACTTTTTGAATTACCCCTTGCGCAGCAATCCCCGTAAACTTTTTTTCATAACTCTCCAACGTCGACAAGGACGTCACAATGGAATGGCTCTGCTCGCGACTCCGCAAGACGACATCGGAGCCATATAACGACCTAGTCGACGTGCTGACGTCTGTTCCCTTTTTTCGGTGCTGATGAAGTGTAACTGTTTTTCTAGGGCTCTCCATTTTTTTTTAGTAGTTTACCATAGTTAGTCGTCTGTAATTGTAGCAGTGCGATAGCTGCTCAGAAAAAGTGTGGGTTTAAACCTTGTAGGGAAAGCGGGGGTCATATGTCCATCACGGAACCCCATGATGATTGTCTTTGGTGCAGGTCATCTGACCATGATGTCGAGGTATATTCTATGCATCGGCGTATGAATCCAAAAGGACCTAAAGGAGAGGGAACCAAAACGGTTCATGGCCAGGGCGAAGAGGCAGAAGAGGGTCGGACAAGATCGAAGTCCAAGTCACCGACACCGCACACCTTGAAGTCATCGAGGAAGCACAAGAAGAAGCGGCGTCATGGCTCCAGATATCGCTCTTCTAAGGACAAGTTGCCGAAGTCGGGGTCCCCAACTTTACGGCATCATAGGAAGGATGAAGTCTCGCCGTCTCCTTCACATCAGGTGACTCCGGCTCATTCTCCGACTCCGAGGGGCTCTCTGACGCCCAGGAAAGCGACACCTTTGCCTCCGACCACTCCGTCCCTGCTCCGGAGTCTCTGGCGCTGCTGCCAGATCCAGCTTTACAACCTAGAGCTGTTCCTGAGCAGGCGGTACCGGATCCGTACCCACCTTTTCCAGCTCCTGGTATGGATCCTTTACATTTCTTAAATACGATGTATGGCATGTTTTTGCCAGGGCAGAAAACCCTCCTGGTGCACCTGTTGGCCTCATGGGACTGCAGTCTTTCAACATGGGCTTACCACCTCATTATGCCCAGGCACCTTTTATGCCGATACACCCGAATTGGCCACTCCCGAAGCAGATGTTCGACGCCGATACCATCCCAGGAGGTAATGATGGATTATTCTCCGGCACCGTGGGGCTCTGGGCCGGCGCCGTCTCTACTTCGTGCGGCGCCTCCTACCATCCCTGAAGGGCCTCCATGACACCGGCTCCTTAGTCAGCAGTGCCGCGTCTGGCACCACCGACGCCAATATCCATGATAATGTCAAGAAGGGAGGCACAGAGTCTTCTGGAGGAGGAAGAATTCCAGGAGCAACAGGAAGAGGCTGAGGAAGGGGAAATAGTGGATCCCATTCATGAGTTTGAAGGGCTTCAGGAAGATAGTGGGCTAGATACATCGCCAGAGAGGGAACTCTTTTCACCTGATCTTCTGGACTTGCAGTTGCCCACTGCAGAGATGAAATCAAACATCCTGACAGAGGTTCTTCACACTCCTTCATCGGTGACAGAGCCTCTGCTCCCATTTAATGAGGCGTTGACGGAGCCTATACTACAAACATGGCAAAAGCCTAGGTCTGCCCCAGCTGTGTCCACATCGGCGGCAAGGCAGTACAAAGTCGCACCTGGGGATCCAGCTTATTCATCTACGCATCCTTCTCCTGAGAGGTTGGTGGTTCAAGTGTCATGCTCTTCGAAACAATCTTCTGGCTCTTTTGCGTCCACACGTGGAGATGGGGATTAAAAAAAAAAAAAAAGATTGAGCAATCGTCTAAAAAGGTATTCTCATCAGCCAGTATGGCTTTAAAGTCGACAAATGCAACATGCCTAGTGGGCCGCTACATCCATGCGTTGATGGATTCTGCTAGGGAGGTGATCCCTAAACTCCCAGCGGATGTCCGGGGCCACTCTGCGGGGGTGCTGTTGGACATTCAAGCTGCGGCTCATCAGGTAATTCAATCTGGGTTTGACAGAATAATGGGTTCCTCAGTGACCAGTAGGAGGCATGCCTGGCTGAGAGGGTCTGGTTTCTCTCCAGATGTTCAGGCCACCCTTTTGGATTTACCTTTTGATGGCTCTCGACTTTTCAGAACTAAGGCAGTAGGGACACTGCTAGAGCATTAGGCCTGCAGTCTCAACCGAGGAGCTTTGGTTACTGAAGATTTCGGGGCTTTGGAAGCTGCTACATTTAGGGCCCGGCTGCAGCAGGTAAACCCTTTGTATAGATCATACAGAGGGACGGGTAGAGGTCGCACGCGAGACTCAGCTCGCTAATAAGTCTCCTCCTCCTCCTCTCCTGTGCTCCCCCCCCCCCCAACTGGTTCCGCAGGGAAGCAGCTCTAGATCCCCCATCTTAGAGCATGTTGGACCCGAGGGAGGTCAAGTGTCCCATTTTCTACAAAACTGGAAATCTGTTACATCAGATCTCGGGGTTTTGGATCTCATAGAAAATGGATATGCCCTTCCTTTCCAGGAGTTTCCCCCTCCTTTTCCCCCTCGTCAGGGTTGGTGTTCAGAGGACCATCTGCTGCTCCTGCTGCAGGAGGTTCTATCTTTGCTACAGGAAAGGGGTCAGAGATTCTACTCCCGCTATTTCCTGATGTCCAAAAAGGACGGGCGATTGAGGCTGATCCCAGACCTCAGGATCTTTAATTTTTACCTCACACAGGAGAAATTCAAGCTGTTGACCCTAGCTCAGGTTCTTCTGATGCTGCAGCAGGTATGCAGGATGGTGTCGATCGACTTATAGGATGCGTATTTTCACATTCCCATCCTGAAGTCACATCGGAAGTATCTCCGTTTTATGGTGGGATCTCAACATTACCAGTTGGCGGTCCTTCCATACAGTCTTACATCCGCACCAAGGGTCTTTACAAAGGTGATGGTGGCACATCTCAGGAGGTCGGGGATTCCTGTTTTCCCCAATCAGGACGACTGGCTGCTCAAAGCAAAGTCGCCAGCGATGGTGCTGCGTCATCTGCAAGTGACAACGCAGCTGTTGTTCAACTTGGGTTTTTCGATAAATGTACCAAAATCTCACCTGGTGCACTCTCAACACAACCTGTTCATAGGGGCAGTACTGGACACTACTTTGAGTCGTGCTTTTCCACATCCTCAAAGAATTCTAGACATCCAGACTAGGATTCCAATGTTTCAAGATGGAGTGGCTGTTCCAGTCGTGAAGGTTCTGCGCCTGTTCAGTATGTTTTCTTCCTGCATACTGTTAATCAATCATGCATGCTGGCACATGAAGGCACTCCAGTGTTGCCTCTGCAGGCAGTGGTTTCAACACAACGGAGATCTTGGGGAAGTGGTCAGAATCTCCAGAGACACTGCAGTGGAGCGGTCATAGTGGAGTGTTCCAAGCAACCTCTCTCAAGAGAAGCCACTTCAAACTCCTACTCCGGTGGCCAAAGTGATAACGGATGCCTCCACTCTGGGGTGGGGAGCTCATCTGGAGGTCAAGGGCCTTTGGTCTCCAAAGGTAAGATTCTTTCACATCAACCTTCTAGAATTTCAGGCAATACGTTTGGCTCTTAAGGCCTTTCTTCCCTCACTTCGCGGTTAGTCAGTTCAGGTCCTGTACTGCGATGTGGTACAGCAGGGATATCCCATGTAAAAAAGCTGGAATGTTTTCCAGGTCCTCACATTTGCTTTGAAATTTCTCAAGTAGTAGTATGTTGGCCACAGGTGCTCTCAGTCATCCACTTCTTCATCCATATTTGTTTCCAAGTTCACCTTGTCTCCCAGCTCTGACATCTTTCCAGATTTCCTTCCGGTCATTTAGCAGCTCTGTCTTTACCGCAATAATTTTTTCTTTACTTCCTGGAAAGCCAGTGGTAAGAATAACTTGGTAAACACTTGCAATGTTTCATTATCCTAATTCAAATTCTTGCTTTATTTTAATTGCAGTCATAATAATCACAACACTATCCATTGAGAACCAGTGTTCTGCAGGAAGCCATCATTCCCATCAGACACATTAAGTATTTACCTAGCAACAACTATGACATCCAGAAAAGTAAAATAATTTTCAGAAATGGTTGTACCCATTCCTGTATTGAATAAGCTTTTGCTATGTTGGAATTCAAGTTAGACTCTAGAAAATGTCCAGTCTTTTATTGTGGTGGTGGTATTTGGGTACACAGATACTGAACCCTATATTTTGGTACATATGTACTGTTTGACACTTGATCAATCAAGTATTCCAATTTAATTGCCAATCATGCAGATAAGGACACACCAGAAACAACAGTGGCAATCATGCGGACCATCCACTCAGGAGACCAAACAGACCTATGCCCCCACCACATCCACAATCTGGGAACATCACCAATCAGCACCACCCTGACCCACATCATCACTTCTGCCACTTTCCCGGATGAATGGAAACTTGCAGAAATCAATGCCCTCCTCAAGAAGCCCACAGCCGATCCTAATTTACTGAGCAACATCCAACCCATCTCCCTGGTTCTCTATTCAGCCAAAGTGATTGAGAAGGCCATTAGCAAGCAACTCACACCCCACATTGAACTTCACTATCTTCTAGACAACACACAATCAGGATTCAGAAAGAACCACAACACCAAAACCGCACGCATCAGTTATCAACGACATTTGAAACATCTTGGGCCGAGGAGAAACAGCAGACATCATCCTACTCTACCTCTCTGCGACCTGCCACAACACCCTCATCAGAATACTCCGTGAGATTTGCATACAAGGATTCGCTCGAGAATGGATCTGGTCCTTCCTCATAGGAAGATTCAAAAAGGGTCAGGCTGCCACCATTCACATAAGGGACCAAGAAACTGTTTTGCGGTATCTCGCAGGGATCGTCCCTCAGCCCTACACTTTTCAACATATACATAACAGCGCTCACCAACATCATACGATCACTAGACATCTTCTATGCAGATGACACCAAATTCCTCCTCTTTCTGACAGACAAAACAAACACCACCAGAACCAACTTCATGACCATGGTAACAGACTGGAAACAAACCAACTGCCTGAAGCTCAACTCCAACAAGACCGAAGCACTGGTCTTTGGCAACAATAATTCCCCATGGGATTCTACTATGTGGCAGTCTGAGCTAGGACCAAAACCCACATCCATAAATCTCGTAAGAAATCTAGGGATCATCCTAGATGACAAGCTCAACATCACAGCTCATGTCTATGCAGTGTGCACCTCCTGCTTCCACATCCTTACGCATGCTGCGAAAGATCTTCAAACGGTTGCCTCAGAACACCAGACGGAACGTCACAGAAGCACTCATCACAAGCAGGTTGGACTACACAACTCTACGCCAGGATCTGCAACAATTCCTACACAGACTCCAGACCATCCAGAACACAGGCACAAGACTCATACTATACCTCCCACACCGCACCCACACCACACCGTACTTCAGGAATCTTCATTGACTCCCCATTTACAAGCGCAGCCAATTCAAATTTCTCATGCAAACATACAAACCCCTATGCAACACAGGATCAGAATACCTGAACACTCACAAACACTTTCACCAACCCACAAGACACCTACGCTCCGCCTCACTCTCACACACCCCGCATCTGCAAAACTGGAGCTTGCACATTCTCCTGCATCACACTCAAAACATGGAACAACTTCTCTCAACACATCATAACCTCCTGCTCAATAGTTCCGCAAGAGGCTGAAGCACAAGTTACTTACCTTCGGTAACAATATATCTGTAAGAGACATTAGTTATTGATAGATTCCTTACCTTTGAATTACCCCCAGGCGGCAGAATGGATCCGGAAAGTTTGTCAGCAGTACCCCTGCGCGTCGGAAGGTGGCGTGCAGCTCCTCGCCCGTCGTAGGCATCGTGATCTCCGGGATGATGTCGCAGCAGCTACTTAGACGCCGCCCTCACACGCTGTCAGTTCTGTGCACAACTTTCCGCGGCAGGAACGCAGAGCCATGCAAGATCTTGACCACTGGTGCATTGAAACTAGGGCCCTGAAAGACATGACCTTAACCCTAGAAATCAGTTTGCAGAACTAATGTCTCTTACAGATATATTGTTACCGAAGGTACGTAACTTGTGCATCTGAAAGCGACACGTTACTGAAATATTCCTTACCTTAGAATAGATATACCAGCAATACCAACCCCGGTTGTGGGTCTGCGAACCAAGATCACACCAGAAAGTCAAGGAGAACAGAACAGCCAAAGAAGCCTTCTCTCCGGACTTGGCTGTCAAGGCAATAATGCTTAGTAAAAGTGTGCAGCGAGGCCCACGTGGCTGCCTGACAGATGTCTTGCAGGGGGACGCTGTCGCCCTGGTGGAATGGGCACACAGCCACACCAGAGGCTCCTTCTTAGCCAGAGAATAACAGGCTTTTATACACCAGACAACCCAGCGGGAGATAGTCCTCTTGTGTACACGTAGCCTTTCTTGGCGCCTACATAGGCAACAAAGAGCTGGTCATCCACCCCGAACTGTTGTGTGCGATTCAGGTAAAATGAGAGCGCACGTTTTGGGTTCAGACGGTGGAGTCTCTCTTCTTCTCTGGAAGCGTGCGGAGGCGGAAAGAAAGTGGGCAAGGAGATAGTTTGCCCGATGTGAAAGGCAGTAACAACCTTTGGCAAAAAGGAAGGACGAGTGCGAAGCACAACCTTGCCCAGATGAACAGACAGAAAGGAGGTTTACAGGAAAGAGCCTGGAGCTCACTCACGATCCCAGCGGAGGTGATGGCCACCAAGAAAGCAGTCTTTAAAGTCAGTAAACGAAGAGGACAGTTGTGAAGCGACTCAAAAGGAGTGCACATAAAATAAGTAAGATTTAAGTCCCACTGCGGCATCACAAACGGAATAGGAGGGAAAAGGTGAGTAATGCCTTTGAGAAGGAATATGCTACTTACCAGTATGCATCTGTTCTTGGCATGTAGAGCTGCAGAGTTGTACACTTAGCATAGATCGCCATCTGGTGTTGGGCCCGGATGTTTGCAGTTTGTTTTTGTTCTTTGGACAGTCTTTGGAAGTCACGAGTTCGGTGACTCCTCCTTCGGTCCGTACTGCGCATGGGCTTCGGCTCCATCCTCAGATTGTTTTTCGCCAACAGGGAAATGATGGAGCGTAGTAATAACAGTGAGAAACCCATGTGTGTTGTATCTAAATAAGATGGACTGGAACGGATACAGGTAGCCGGGGAGGCGTGTACAACTCTGCAGCTCTACATGCCAAGAACAGATGCATACTGGTAAGTAGCATATTCCGTTCGAGGCATATGAGCTGCAGATTGTACACTTAGCATAGATTATATAGCAGTACCCAACCTTAGCGGCGACCACCGGTATCCGTTGCAGCGGTTTGAAAAAGTGTCTTTAGTACAGCCTGGCCCACACTAGCTTGCTGCTTGGAATGCACGTCTACACAGTAATGTTTTGTGAAGGTGTGCGGTGTTGACCATGTGGCTGCTTTGCAGATGTCATCTAAGGGTATGTTCCCTAGAAAAGCCATAGAAGCCCCCAACTTTCTAGTAGAGTGGGCTTTAGGTGGAACAGATAATGTTCTTTTTGCCTTTTGATAGCAAATTTGTATGCACTTTACAATCCACCTAGCTATCCCTGATTTAGAGATGAGGTTGCCTTTATGTGGTGGAGAGAAGGAAACAAACAACTGTTTAGTTTTCCTGAAAGGTTGTGTCCTCTGTATGTAGTACAGTAAAGCCCTCTTAACATCGAGTGTGTGTAGGGCCCTTTCCGCAACAGATTGAGGTTGCGAGAAAAAGACAGGTAATTCCACCGATTGATTGAGATGGAAGGGGGAAATGACCTTGGGCAGAAACTTTGGATTTGTACGAAGTATCACTTTGCTGTGATGTATTTGTAAGAAAGGTTCCTGTATAGTGAATGTAGGAAGGTGGATATCTGACTATGGTTACCCCCAACTTTTTGCCTAGTGTCTAGCTGGTTTTTCGACTTAGTTGGCCTGAGATCCTGCCATTCAGGGTCTCAGGCTGTCTGCTCTCTCTTTAAAATGGACTCCATGTACCCTAGGTACATAACCAATTGGTAAGGATCACCTTATTGGACCCTGTACAGTGTACCCTAGGTACCCAGGGCATAGGTGTACCCTAGGCCTCCCAGGGGCTGCAGCATGTATTATGCCACCCCTGGTCTGGCCTTCCAATCAGACACAACTGGCTGATCACTCAGCTGGGGCAAGGTCGTGTAATCACCCCTTGCTTAGATATAGTATGCCTATATCTACCCTTATATATAGACACATGTGTACCTATCAGTCACTCCTATGGCAGGCCTTAACAATCCTGGAGGCAGAGTGCTTGGTAACATGTGAGATGGTGCTCTAGCATGAGCTGAGCCTGTCTGCAGCTTTCGGAACCTTGTCCTTATAGCTGTTCTATGATATAGCCTACCATATACTCTTAAAGTGCCTTATAATCTTAGACGGTTATGGTAACTATGGTTTGGCTTTATCGAAACATGTCGTGTAAGGTGTCTAACATTGTGGAATAATACCCCCATGCCATTTCTGGACATGAGAATATTATTCCCCCCTTCTAGAGGGAAAGACATGTTAAAATCATACTTCAACTGTTAGCCTCTGACCAAAGCCTCAGCATCACAAAATGGATGCTGCTGCCACGACACAAGTCTGACCTCCTGCAGCTGGGAGTGATCCCAGCCAGGGAGGCCTGGACAATAGGTTTCCTGCTTGGGGAGGTGCTAGCACCTCCCCAGACAGCCTTTAGTGTATTGGGGCAGGGTGGGCTGAAAGGAATGAGACATGCCTGGGGCACACAAGGTGTTCTTTGCATAGTCCAGTTCAAACCGGCGCTGGGGCACTCCAGCCCCAGCTCTGGCGCGAAACTGGACAAAGGGAAGTGGGTGTAACCACCCCCTCCCAGGTCCCACCCATAAGGCGTGACCTAGCAGGTATCCCAGCCCCCCAGATTAGTATAAGAGTGGGAGTTGGGCCTCAAGACTTTAGATTATCCTGAACCTGCAAAACTGAACAGAAACTCTGGACCTTCGACATTCGACGAAAGAAGAAGACTGAAGAATCTCCCTTGTAGCCAAGGAGTGGCTACCCTGTGCAAACAGGCACCATCAAGAGACTACCCTTTGCTTTGCCCACGTTCTACGAGGAACCGACTGCAGAGCCTTGACTTCCAGACTTCTCCGACCCTGATCTACATCGACAGCAAAGCTGAGATCCGTGGAGGCGACGAGCGACGTGGGACCGGCTACCTGGGAAAAGTGGCTAGTATCTTCAAGCGCAGCTTCTGAGGTACCCTCGAAGTTGTGCACCGGGGATTGAGAAGCCCCAACCCCAAGCACCATCTGCACCGAAGATCAGCCCCCCACACTCCACGAGTCCTGCGTGGGGCCCTTCTGCATTTTCCTGCTTGCCGCGTCTGTCCGGTTGCTTGCCCGCCGGCTAGTGGCCTTTGTGACGACGCACCCTGAAATCTTCTGTGCTGGTTTGGCTCCTCCAGACTGGCCCCCGCTTCTCTGCAAAGAAGAAGCACCCCAGACCTTCCTGGTCTGCACCAGAAGCAAGTCCTCCGTTCTTCGTGGGTTCCGCTTGCCAAGGCTTGGTGAGTCCTAGTCCAACTTCGACGCCGCCGACAGCAAGAGCCTTCGTGGGACAGCTCGCCTCCTGGTCGTCCTCGACGCTTCCTGGTCCTCCTGGCTGCAGTGACAAGCTTCACCTTCACCTGCAATCTTCACAACATCACCTGGTTCCTTCCTGGTTCCACGTGGTCACTGGCTAGTGACCTTGACTCTGTCCCTTCTGCTTGCAGGTTTCCTCTCTTCTTGATCCCAGCCTTGGGATCCACCGGACACTCTTCACTGATTGCCTGTCAGCATCTTTCTTCAGGCATCCATAGGAGTCGACGACGAAAACGACGCATCTTCACCCCTATGCACCCGCAGCCTGTGGGCTAGGTAACTTGGGTACTCCGGTGCTCATCAGGATAGTGACTATCCTAGTGTCTAGTTTTCAAGTCTCAACTTCCTAGCTACTCCGGAAGTGTCCTAAATCTACAGTTTTCTAAACTGTACTATTGCTATTGACTTTTACGCATTACGCGTGAGTGTTTCCACTCTGCACACGAATCCCGTGGGCCTCCCACTTCCTAACTAACGCTAGTGTAGTGTAGCCCCAGCGATTCCCTAGGCCTAGGCCTATTCTATTTCCGTGACAGTGGTTCTTATACCACTTACTTAGTATATGGTTTGCGTGGCCCCTAGGGCCTAACTGTATTACTTACCTGTGTGACTTAATGTATGCTTAAATAAGACTGTGTTGTACTTACCTCTAATCTCATAAAGAGTGCTGAGGGTTTGACTAGAATAAATACACTTTATTTTATATATATATCTGTTGTGGTGTCCTTTCATTTGGTATTCAAGGGATTATATATGGTATCACAGCTGGCTTCACATGCCATTCAGAGTTTAGCCTAAGACTGCTCTTGTCCATGCTACCACTAGGATAGCTGGTCTATAAGGTTGACTTTACAACCAATCACCATAAGGGTATTTGGACTGATATAAGGTGTACACTAGAACTAGTGACATCATACATCAGGCCAACTGCTCACAGTGAACGCTTGTATTTCACCAACCCTTCTAAGGGAAGTGATAGCTACGAGGAAAGCTGTTTTCCAGGTGAGGAACTGTAGCTCACATTTATGCATTGGTTCGAAGGGCGGACCCATTAGCCTTGTAAGAACTACATTTAGATTCCATACAGGGGAAGGTGGTGCCCTGGGAGGAATTACTCGTTTAAGACCTTCCATAAAGGCTTTAATAGCGGGCACTCTGAACAGTGATAAATGCTGTCTGTTTTGTAGATAAGCAGCAATCGCTGCTAGGTGTAGGCGTATGGAAGAATATGCCAGGTTACACCTGTGAAGATGGAGCAGATAGCATATGATGTGCTGTATGGATGCATCTAAAGGGTTGATTGTATTGTTACGGCAGTAAACCACAAATTCTTCCACTTTGCGGCATAGCATGCTCGAGTGGTAGGACGTCTGGCTTCCTTGATAATGTTCATGCAATCAGGGGGAAGGTTAAGGTACCCAAATTCTAAGATTTCAGGAGCCAGATCGCAAGGTTGAGCTGAGCTGGGTCCGGGTGCCTGATTTCTCCATGGTTCGGAGTTAGGAGGCATGGGGACAGGTGCAGTTTTTGATGTGGTACCACTGAGAGCTGTAGTAGTGTGGTGTACCACGGCTGCCTGGCCCATGTTGGAGCTACCAGAATGAGTGTGAGGGAGTGCTGTTGTAGCTTCCTTACCACTAATGGAATTAGCGGGAGAGGTGGAAAGGCGTATGCAAATTTGCCTGACCAGTTCATCCATATCGCATTGCCTTTGGACAATGGGTGTGGGTATCTGGCGGCGAAGCTTGGGCATTTTTTGTTTTCGTGGGTGGCGAAGAGATCTATTTGAGGATGCCCCCACTTTTGGAAGAATGGGCGAAGAACCTGTGGATGCAGTGCCCATTCGTGTAGTTGTTGCGTTTGTCTGCTGAGCAGATCTGCCATGGTGTTTTGTACGCCTGGAACATGCTGTGCCAGGAGAAAGATGTTTTGAGGAATTGCCCATCTCCATATGCTCTGGGCTAAGCGGGAGAGCTGGGGAGAGTGTGTCCCCCCCTGTTTTTGGATATAATACATTGCAGTCATATTGTCTGTGCGAATGAGGACTGCTTTGGCCGAAATCTGTTTTTGAAAAGATTTTAGGGCTAGAAAGATTGCCAAGAGCTCCAGATGGTTGATGTGGAGCGACTTTTGCTGTGGCGTCCATAGACCTTGCATTGTGAGGTGTAAGAGGTGCGCTCCCCAGCCGGAGAGAGACGCGTCCGCTGTTAGAATCACCTGAGGAACCGGGTCCAGGAACGGCCGCCCTTTGGAAAGGTTTGTGGTGTTCCACCACTGCAGAGAGTGATGGGTGCGGCCGTCCACCAACACCAGATCCGTCAGCTGACCCTGGGCCTGGTTCCACTGACGTGCTAGGCACTCTTGGAGTGGACGCATGTGGAGTCTTGCATGGGACACTATGAAAATGCAAGATGCCATCATTCCTATGAGCTTCATAAACACTCTTGCTGGAAGAGAGTGTTGAGGAAGGAATGTTTTGCGCAAGGCTTGTATGCTTGCGATTCTGGCTGAGTTTGGATAGGCAATACCTTTGGAGGTGTCTATAGTGGCCCCGAGATATTGCTTTGTGTGAGATGGTAGGAGGTGGGACTTTTGGTAGTTCACCGTGAAGCCTAGCCGGTGGAGCAGTTGAATGGTGCTGTTGGTATGTTGCACACATTGGTTGTAGGACGCGGCTTTTATGAGCCAGTCGTCTAAGTAAGGGAAGGAACGCGTTACTTACCTGTAACTGCGGTTATCCAGTATTGGTATCTTTCATAGATTCACATGCCTGAATCATTCCCCGTCGTCGGGAATGGGAGTCACCGGTAAATAACAAAGTAATGTCCAGAAGACATAAGACAGCCATAGGCCTGAGAGGCATTA
This sequence comes from Triturus cristatus, assembly GCF_964204655.1. Lineage (NCBI taxonomy): Eukaryota > Metazoa > Chordata > Amphibia > Caudata > Salamandridae > Triturus > Triturus cristatus. Next base: position 383,385,434 of record NC_140594.1, read on the forward strand.
GCTTAGTAAGCTATCCACGTCCTTATGTAAAAAAGGACCAAATTTTGGCCAGAGCCAATCAGCTAACACCACCCTCTAGAACCTTCCTGGTAGGAGCTCTAGTCCCTCAGATTTTCGTGAGCACAGTGCTAAGCAGCTGTATACTGAGAGATCCGAGAAAGCCCTTCCAGGGGAGGCGGGTGGGTTGCATGTGAATCTATGAAAGATACCAATACTGGATAACCGCAGTTACAGGTAAGTAACGCGTTCCTTATCCAGTATTAGGGTATCTTTCATAGATTCACATGCCTGAATCAGAGTAGCAAGCAGTGAAAAAAGCACATTTCGAAAGATATGGATAACATACAGGTATTAGATAACCACATCTATCTGAGATAAACAACAGTGCTACTGTAAAGCAATGAATAAGTAATGCATACATTATAGTGCAAAATGTGCATAAACTCAGGATGGTGGGATGAAAGAAAGGGCTCACCTCTATTAAAAAGATGACGTAGTACCGCTTGACCCACTGACGCATCCTTCATGATCTCCGCATCCAGGCAGTAATGCTTGGTGAAGGTATGCGGCGTCTTCCATGTGGCCGCTTTACAAATGTCCACAATGGGCACCCCAGCAAAAAGAGCCATGGAAGTAGGCATGGCCCTTGTGGAGTGGGCACGGACCGTTGTTCTCAACGGACGTCCTGCCTGTTGGTGACAGAGGGAAATGGCCGAAGAAATCCAGCGGGAAATGCTCTGTTTTGTGAGCGGAAGCCCTCTTCGAGGTCTGCTGTAGGCTATGAATAGCTGATTTGATTTGATTTACGAAAAGATTTCGTTCTCTCAATGTAAAATTTCAAGCAACGTTGAATGTCTAGTGAATGTAGAGTTCGTTCCGCCACTGTTTGTGGATTTGGGAAGAATGATTGTAAAACAATAGGTTCGTTGAGGTGGAAGTGAGATGGAACCTTGGGAATGAAAGCTGGATTGGGGAGACATTGACTGACCTGTGAGCGCGAGCTCTGTCCTGCGAGGTCCTTCCTGTTGGGCTGTTTGTTCTGCGGCTGCACCTCGCGGAACCCGCTCCGCGGGTCCCGCTTCGCCCGTGTGCCTGGGCGCATCGTTGCTGATTCCTGACAGGGGAGCTGCCTGAATCTCGGGGAGCAGGGCTGCGAGCGCCAGGTGAGGATCAGGGACTCCATTGCCCAGGAGTCCCTGTGCTGCCATCATTTCCTGCACCTGGACGCTCTCCCTGCTGGCCACGCCCCCTAAGCACAGCTGAAAAGAGCCTGCTTGTCCCTAGCTCTTTGGGAGACATTGACTGACCTGTGAGCGCGAGCTCTGTCCTGCGAGGTCCTTCCTGTTGGGCTGTTTGTTCTGCGGCTGCACCTCGCGGAACCCGCTCCGCGGGTCCCGCTTCGCCCGTGTGCCTGGGCGCATCGTTGCTGATTCCTGACAGGGGAGCTGCCTGAATCTCGGGGAGCAGGGCTGCGAGCGCCAGGTGAGGATCAGGGACTCCATTGCCCAGGAGTCCCTGTGCTGCCATCATTTCCTGCACCTGGACGCTCTCCCTGCTGGCCACGCCCCCTAAGCACAGCTGAAAAGAGCCTGCTTGTCCCTAGCTCTTTGGGAGACATTGACTGACCTGTGAGCGCGAGCTCTGTCCTGCGAGGTCCTTCCTGTTGGGCTGTTTGTTCTGCGGCTGCACCTCGCGGAACCCGCTCCGCGGGTCCCGCTTCGCCCGTGTGCCTGGGCGCATCGTTGCTGATTCCTGACAGGGGAGCTGCCTGAATCTCGGGGAGCAGGGCTGCGAGCGCCAGGTGAGGATCAGGGACTCCATTGCCCAGGAGTCCCTGTGCTGCCATCATTTCCTGCACCTGGACGCTCTCCCTGCTGGCCACGCCCCCTAAGCACCCTCCCCCTATATCAGGTGCAGCTTCTTCCGCGGCGCGGGAGCGCGCGGGAGGGCGCCGGGAGAAGCCCGGGACAAGGGCGGGACAGTCTGTGGCCGTCCGGGGCCGAAGGTGGCCGGGCTGGGCCTACCCTCTTGGATTGAGCTTCCGACCCCTGGTCTCTTACACTCGGTGGAGCCGCCCGCCGAGTTTAATTTATTGTGAACATTATGCCGTCCCCTGCAAGGGAGAGGACCCCACTAAAACCGGGTGGAGCAAAGAATAGGACTCTAGAGAATTATTTCTCCCGGGCAGTGGGGGAGGGGGACAAAGAGTGTAATCTGTCCAGGTTAAGGGCAGAACGGAGACGCTCAATAGATAATATGAAAAACACGCCCCTCGGAGACCAACTTATTTTACCAAGGGAGGAGTTGTCCCGAATTGATGATGTCCCACTATTGCTGAGGGATTGCACTAACATGTCACCAGTTGAAGCCTTGAGTATAGCCCCAGAAATTAGTTCTAGCCCCCCAAGGGTGACCATTGATTTAGTGTCCCAACCCCCTCCGGCCCCTCCAGCCTCGAAGATTAGGAAAACTAAATCTAAGCCAACTAACACACAAGTAGCCTTGGGACCTCCTCCAAATAAACGTAGGAGGAAATCGAGGGGAGTTCAAGGAAAGAGCAAACCCAAGGTTCCACACTCGGATTTTGGGAAGTTTTTAAAAACCCCCACATTAGTAGAGAAACCATTGGTCGATTTACACCCTAAACCCATTGCTCATGAGGATCCAGCTCCTATTATGATAAAAGACACAGGAGTTGGTATTGCTAATATTCCCTTGTCTGTTGTCCCGCTGGGAAACCTAGAATTTTTGCTAAGGTCCCTGTTATTACCGATCAGCGAGAGTATTAAAAAGATTGAGATCAGACTAACCATTTTAGAGGCCACATTGGGCAGTCTGAAAACTCCAGCTGGCAGACAGGGAAGGCAATTAGAGTCCACTCCCTCCACTGTAGCCCCTAAGCAGTCGGTAAATAGTGTCGCCAATCCAGTCCCTCCACAAGCTGTGAATGTGGCACCCTCGCAACAACCCACAAGGCCAAAGCCTGCAACAGCTAAGCCCCCTAACACCAATATGCCCAACCCTCCTTTAGGATCTGTACCCCCGGCACAGCCGGTAGACAAGAGCACCCCGACCCCTTTAATGAAGCTCACCCTGAGACCACGCAGACCCAATTTACCTCCAGAGACCAATGCTTTTACTGTCGTTATGGCAGGTGTCCCCCCACTTGAGGAAGGAGAAACGGAGGACTTTTGTGCCCTAAAAAGTAGGGTAATCAAGTGGTTAAACATAAATAGACCCCTCCCGACACACTTTAATAACGAAATTATAATGGTAAGAAGGGTACCATGGGTGGGAAGAACACAAAAATCCATTAAAGGGGACTGCATACTGGTGAGTTTTAGGGACACAGGAACGGTGTCCCATATATGTCAAGGGAAAAACAGATCTAGGGAATCCACCATCCAAACCCTCCATGTGTCGTTCTTTTTTCCCATCATCCCAGTCCTATCTCAGCAACCCCAAACTCATGACAACTGGGAGAGGGTTGGCAGGAGGGGGAGTCACCAGGCCTTTAACCCTAGGCCGTTTTTTGGCCGACCTGAACAACCCTTTTTTTCCTATAACCGGTTCCATTGCCTAAATGGCCTTGAAGGGGTCGATTGACAGACAGACAATGCCCCCCAGGGTTGTATAGAAATTGGAGGTACGGTAGAAAGACTGGAGGAGCAAAGATCCAAGGCTCAGCAAATCCAGGTGGTTGGTGAGGGGGAACCAAACTGCGTTGTGCCAAAGGAAATAGTTGTAGACAAGACAGGAGGGGGACATGGGCAGGGAATGCAAAGATCAATGTGGGAAAGAAGACCAAGGGCCCAGGGGGGTGCTGAATGGAGTGGAGAGGGTGTGAGACTTATCTCATGGAATATAGCGGGCAAATTCAACAATAAGGAATGGGTGGACTTCATTAGAACATTTCACATTATATGTGTACAGGAGACATGGGCTGTGGAGAATAACTACCATCTGCAGGGGTACAAGTGTTTTTTTGTTCCCGCCCGAAAATCTAGCTCAGGGAGAGCAATGGGCGGTTTGTCCATCTATGTAGATTTAGACCTGCCAGGCACCTGGTCCTTTCCAGACTGGTTCTCATATGGGATACAGGCGGTTCGGTTCCAGGGAAAGGGGTTACGTTTCTCTGTTTTTAACATATATAGCACCGAGTTAGAAAATAGCCACACCCCGGTATTAACTGAACTCGACCAAAGGTTAGGAAAAGAAATCATATCCCAGAATAAGGGACCGTCTGGTGGACTGCTTGTGGTGGGGGATTTTAATTGTCACCTTTGTCCGGCACTGGTCAAAAAGAACACAGATTGGGCGCAATGCCCAATTGAGAAGGGACCGCATTTTTCTCACTCGCCTACTGGGTCGGCTCTTAGGTTGCTTCGGTTTAAGTACGACCTAGAGCACACCATTAATATGGTAGACCCACAGTCGGATGGTACACTCCCACCAACTTTTAAGGGCAGGGGCTGCTCGTCTATTATAGATTATATTCTGGTCTCGAGATCCCTGGTTAATAAAGTAGTCAGTGTAGGGATAGACTGGAACACTTTCAGCGACCATAACCCGCTTGTTTTAATGCTCGCATATAGGGCGGGTATTGGCTCCAATGCCCATCGTTCAATCGTGGAGAGGGTCACCGATCAAGGCAGGAGACTGAAATGGTCCAAAATAGATGGGGCAAAGTTCTATAAAAACCTGAGCGATAAGGGTCTGCTGGCCATAAATGAATGTTTGGATCTGGAAGTCCAGGGACCAAGGTTATTAGAAGCATTTAACCATATTGCCAACCTGATAGACGGATTACTAAGGTCCAGTGCGCCCACGCGTAATCTGGTCAATCCCCGGTGGTTTGATAAAGATTGTTCCAAGGCACTGAGGGAACTGAAATGCTCCCTTAAGTCAAAACCACGAGATCCACAAGTAATCAGGACATGCAGAGAAAAATATAAAAAAGAGACCAAAAGGAGGAAACTCACCCTGCAGGCAGAAGCTTGGGCAGATCTGAGAGAGGCAGGGGAAAGAAGGGACCTAGCGGGGTTCTGGAGAATCATCAATAAACCGACCTTTCAAGAAAATGATTCTCCGGAGATAGGGGCTAACATCCTCCCGGAGCAGTGGGTTACACACTTTAGGAGCCTGTATAACCATGAATCGGGTCCCCACGTAGAGTCATCAGTAACCCCAAGTCAGGCTCCTCCGGTAGTATTTACTCTTAAGGAGATCACGGCAGGGATGGAGAGTCTAACTAAGAATAAAGCCCCGGGCCCAGATGGAATTCCCCCTGACCTTTTTCTTAGTAATATAGATCTTTGGGCCCCACTGATAACCAGGGTCCTAAACACTGCTATCACCTGCGGTCTCCCTCCATCATGGTCTAAAGCGATCATTGTGCCAATCTTTAAAAAGGGCAACAAGGACGACCCCAAGTGTTATCGGCCTATTTCCCTGATTGACGTCTCGGCTAAACTTCTGGGAAGGGCACTCCTGAACAGATTGTCCGAGTGGACCGAAGAGAACATCTTCTCGGACACTCAATATGGGTTCAGGTCAGGGAGGTCCACCAGCGACCAATGCCTGAACCTATATATGCTGACTGCCAAATATACTCTGGCCAGTAAGGAACCCATTTATATGGGATTCATGGACCTGGCAGCAGCATTCGATCACGTCAACAGAGGGAAGTTGTGGGACATGATGGCAGGGATGGGGATCGAGAGCGGCCTAATTACCATACTAAGAGAGCTGCATAGCGACACCACGGCTAGAGTTAGATTTAACAGGGAGGGAGGTTTGACGGACTCCTTTCCATGCAAAAGTGGAGTCAGACAAGGTTGTATTCTTGCCCCTTTTTTGTTCTCCCTTTACATTAATAATTTGGAACAGTTTCTTTTGGGCTTAAAGGCAGATTCCCCAAGGGTTGGGACGCGGCAAATCCCTGTCCTGCTTTACGCAGACGACGCGGTCTTGCTGGCGCGTACACCACGAAGCCTACAGATTCTGATAGATGGGTTCGTCAAGTTTATGAGCGATCTGGACTTATCTGTCAACCTAAGCAAATCTTACGTGCTCCTGGCAGGCAAAAAACCTTCCTCAAAATTTTCTTACACAATAGGCTCCCATTGTTTAGAGGAGGTTAAAACGTTCTCCTATCTCGGAGTAACCTTTGATGGTGCTCTTCAATTTAACTCCTTGGTGGAAGAGCGCTGTAACAAAATGATTGCCTCTAACGGGGCAATAGCCGGATATGGCAGGAGGTTGGGCAGATGGAGTCCGGAACAGGTGATGAACCTGTACGGCTCCATAACATGCGCTAAAGTAAGCTATGGGGCAGAAGTTTGGGGCTTCGTGAATACCTCTAGAATTGACCAGGAAGAGAACAAACATCTGAAATCTATCCTGAGGGTACCACCCAGCACTGCTGGACTCATAGCTCACAGGGAGCTAGGGAGGCCATATCTGGTCGATTTGTTAAAACTCAGGCCAATTGTGGCGTGGCTAAAAATCTGGGTAAATCCAGACGCGCATCTAAGTAGAAAAATCTTACTGGACTGCCTAGGTAGGACCCACTGCATGCGCATCCCATGGCTCAAATATGTGAGAAACACTCTTGAGGAACTAGGGTTTGGAAACCTCTTCAAGAACCCCACCACCATTTCAGCACAGCACAAGAAACAAGTAGGGGAAATTTTCCTAGAGCGGAAAACCCAATGCCGTGCTCGGGCTGAAGGGGAAAAAAAGTCAATAAGGGCTCATACTTTGGTGAAGAGTGTAGAGGGTATGGAGCCCTACCTGTATCTTGTACACAATTCACAGGACAGATTTCTTATGTGCCGTTTCAGACTGAGCCTACTTCCTTTTATGTTGGCCTCGCCAGCAGGTTTTACCATGTCAATCGAGCAGAAGGGACCCTGCGGCTGCGACAATCGGTCTCCGCAGGACTCCCTTCATTTTACTTTGCTCTGTCCCTATTATTCAATGCCCAGGCGTAGATTCCTAGTAGACATCCTAAAAAAGGCTCACCTGGAACATGCCAGAGATGCACTAATCTACTTGCAAAAAGCTTCTGACCCGCTAACCTTGTGTTGTGTTATGAATTTTATCAAGGTTGCGGTCCGACTAAGGAAGACGAGGGGAGAGGATTAAAAGACTTGTGACTCCCTGTTTTAAATTTACAGCCTTGTATGTTTGTATTTTATTGTTATTTATGCACAAGGATCTTGACTAATATTTAATGCCGTTTTATCTATGTATATGTATGTGTGCTTTTATGGTGTTTTTTAATCACCGAATAAAGATTCTTGAATTGAATTGAATTGAAAGCTGGATTTGTGCGGAGAAGGACTCTATCCTTTTTGAATTGCAGGAATGGGTCCTGGATAGAGAACGCTTGGAGCTCCCCCACTCGCCTTGCCGAGGTAAGAGCTAGTAGAAGTGCCACCTTCCAGGAAACAAATTTAAGGTCAGCTCTGTGGATGGGCTCAAACGGGTGCTTCATTAGTTGAGCTAGAACTATGTTAAGGTGCCAAGCCGGTGGAACAGGCTTTACTGGAGGGAATGTGCGAAACAGTCCTTTCATGAATTGCTTTATGAGTCTATGAGACCATAAAGAGGGGCCGGAAGAAGATCTTCTGAAACGTGAGATTGCAGCTAGGTGAACTTTAATGGAGGCATGAGCAAGACCAGATTCTGCCAGATGTAAAAGGTAGGGTAAGACTTGTCCTGGGGTGGAAGAGAAAGGATGCAACCTATTCGTCTTACATCAGATACAGAATCTTTTCCACTTGAGTGAGTATGTCTTGTTGGTACTATCTGCTCGAGCCCGAGCCAGAATTCGTCTGCAGTCTGGAGGAATGTCTAGGCCCCGAAACTCTCTGAACTCAGGAGCCAAGCTGATAACCTGAGAGAGGCTAGATCCGGATGTTGAATCTGCTGATCGCTGAGCGTCAGAAGAGATGGAAACGTTTTCAGTCTGATCGGAGGTTCCTGGGAGAGGAGGTGAAGTTCCGAGAACCAGTGTTGGCGTGGCCAAGCTGGAGCTATCAATATCAAAGTGCAAGGTTCCGCCTTCATCTTCCGTAGTACCCTGGGGATCAGGGGAAATGGCGGAAAGGCGTATGCAAAGACGTTGCACCATGCTATCGAAAAGGCATTCCCCAGGGATCCTGGTTGGGGATGCCAGCTTGCAAAGTATTGGCATTTGGCGTTGCGTTGGGTGGCGAATAGGTCCAGCCGAGGCGTGCCCCATTGGGCGAAGATATTGTTGAGGACCTGCTGATCCAGTTCCCACTCGTGGCACGCTGCCTGCCTCCTGCTTAGATAATCTGCCAACACGTTGTGGGTGCCTGGAACATAATCTGCTCGGAGAGAGATGTTGTGGCGGAGCAGCCAGTTCCAAATTTTTTGCGATTCACGCGAAAGCGTCAGTGAACGAGTCCCTCCCTGCTTGTTCAGGTAGTGCATTGTCGTGGTGTTGTCTGTCCGGACAAGCACTACTGAGTTCTTTATCCTCGGGAGGAAAGCCACTGGAGCTAGGTAGACTGCTCGGAGCTCTAAAAGGTTGATATGAAGCATTTTCTCCGAAGGGGACCACTTTCTGCTTATCTGTAGCTCCTGAAGGAAAGCTCCCCAGCCTTCTAAGGAGGCGTCCGTGGTGATTATATGGGGAGTAGCAGGAAGCAAGAAAGGCAAGCCTTGCGAAAGGTTCTTGTGGCAAACCCACCATTGCAGAGCCTGTTTGATCGCCGGGGTTACTTGGATGACGTCGTCGAAAGACCCTGTACACTGGATCCACTGGTTCGACAGAGCCTCTTGTAGGGGTCGCATCCGTAAGCGGCAATGTGGGATTAATAGAATGCAGGAGGACATCATCCCGAGGAGGGATTTGAAGAGGCGCACCGACAGCGTCTTTCTTGTCATTACCTGGAGTGCCAGAGATTGAAGTTTGTCCTGGCGTTCCTGTGACGGGAATGCTTTCCTGTGGATGGTGTCTAGTGTAGCTCCCAAAAATTGTATGCATTGGGATGGTTGCAATGGTTGCAGGACAGATTTGTCGTGGTTGAGAGTGAGCCCCAGTGACTCGAAGAGTGTCAGACAAGCGTTGGAAGATCTTATCACGCCTTCTTGAGATGGGGACTTGATAAGCCAGTCGTCTAAATACGGGAAGACTTGGTGGTGGAAACGGCGTAGGTACGCCGCCACTGGTGCTAGGCATTTGGTGAAAATGCGTGGCGCCGATTTGAGCCCAAATGGCAGAACCCGAAACTGGTAATGCCTGCCCGCCACCATGAAACGCAGGAACTTCTTGTGGTTGCGGTGTATTGGGACATGAAAATAGGCGTCTTGAAGGTCCACCGACACCATGTAGTCGTTTGCGTTGAGTAAATGCAAAACCTCCTGTATGGTGATCATTCGAAACGACTTTTTTCAGAAATTTGTTGAGATTTCTGAGGTCCAATATGGGTCTCCATTTTTTCTCTTTCTTTCGGATGAGAAAGAAATGGGAGTAGAACCCTCTCCCTCGTTGGCTTTGGAGAACTTTCTCTATAGCTCCCTTTAGAAGCATAATCTTTATTTCTTGGAGCAATGGGCGTAGGTTTTTGTGAGTCCTTTGGCGTGCAGGAGTTTGAGGAGGAATTTGTATGAATTCCAGGGAATGGCCGAATTGTATTAATTGGAGGACCCATCGGTCCGTAGTTATCGTTTGCCAATTTTTTGAGAAAATGTGAGATTTTTCCGCCAATCTTGTAGGGTGGAGCCAAGTTTGAGACCGGCTGCATCCGGAAGTCATTGCCGCCGCGCGGCACCCTTTTGTCTTCCTCCTCTAGCACGAAAGTAAGTTTTGTGGTAAGAAGAGTGTTGTCGCTGCTGATATTGTGGACGGTACTGCTGGGAAGAGGAGAAAGAGGAACGCTGTTGAAAGTCTCCTCTGGTGGAAGTCTGACCTCTTCCTCTTGACCCACGAAAGGAAGGGTTCCGAGATTGCAGAGACCCCAGGGCTCTGGCAGTATCTGTATCTTTTTTGATACCTTGCAATGCCTCGTCAATAAGAGAACCGAATAGAAGCTGGCCATCATAAGGCATGTCCAGGACTTTTGTCTGGACCTCCGGCCTGAAAGAAGTTGCCTTGAGCCAACCCTGGCGCCGGAGAACAGCCGCACCCGCCAGCTGCCTAAAACCTGTGGAAGCAATATCCATTGCACAGTCTATCAGTTCCGTGGCAGATCTTTCACCCTCCAACAGAATCTTCCTTGCCTCTTCTTTTGATTCAGAAGGCAAATCCTCTAGGTATGGGGCAATGTCCGCCCACATCTGTCGGTTGTACCGTCCCAATAGTGCAGTAGCGTTGGAGGCACGCACTGTTAAGGCTGACATAGAGGAGAAACGTTTCCCTATGTTATCCATACGTCGTCCTTCTTTATCCGGCGGAGCTGTCAACAGCGCAGCTGGGTTGTTTGACCTCCTCTGCGCAGCCTGAGTGATAACAGAGTCCGGCTTTGGATGGCCTGTAAGACAAACCGGAGCAGTGTCTGGAGCTTTATATTTCTTGCCCAGGCGTGGTAGAACCGGTGGTACTGATGAAGGGTTCTGCATTATTTTTATGCCCTGGTCCCAAATATAATCAATTATCGGGATTGCCCGGACGGACTTCTTGAAGGGTTCCTTAAAGTCATATAAGAAACACTCTTGTTGATGTGAAGGTATCGGGATCTGGAAGCGCTGGGCCGCTCTTTCAATGATGTTGTGGAAACCGCCGATGTCGTCGGGCGGTGAGTCGGCTGTGGTAGGGACTGGCGAAACCGGACCTGGAAGGATGTAATCATCCCATTCATCTTGTTGGGATTGGACGTCCTGGAGTTCTCCTTCCTCTGGTTCCTGTTCCTCCTCCTCCTCCTCGTCGTCCGTGGTGGGGCGAGGCGGAGATGCCCTCCTCTCCGGTTGCAAAAGTAGTGGAGGCGGTCGTGGCCGTTGAGTGGAAGGCCCCGCAGGCATCGGTGGAGGTGCTTGAGTCGGAAATCGCTGTTTATAGTCCGATATTAAGAACTGAAGGTCTGTGACCAAGGATGCCGGTAGACACACCATGGAAGGTGGAGGCGGCATGTATTCTTGATGAGGAACCTCCTCATAATCCTGGGGAATGTCTTCGTAATCCGAGACATCCTGGTACTTTACATGGAGCTGTGATGGACTAGTCGCCACAGGAAAGAGACTAGCATCGTCCGAATCCTCCTCTTCAAAGAGGCGAGTAGGAGGCAAGGTTGGGACCTTACTGGGTGAAGTGAGGGCCGGAGTTAATGCACGTTTCGTTATTTGTACATGCACAAATGTACTCTGGTCTTCCGTGTCCATACCCCTCAAGGGGTTCGATGGTATAGCTGTAACCGACGTTACAGGTATCAATGTCGTCGACGGGATCGTCGTCGGGGTCGTCGTCAGCGACGAGGACGATGAAAACGGTTTCCTCGTAGACGATGGCGTCGACGATTGCGTCCACGACGGCGTCAGCGGTGATGTTCTCGTCGACGGTACCCTCGTCGTCGACGGTGTCTTCGCCGTTGGCAGCTTCGTCGACGGAGTCCTCGTCGTCGACGATGTTGTTGTCGACGATGGAGCTCTCGTCGACGGTGTCGTCGACAGCTTATTCGACGACGACGATGATGACTTTTTTATGGCTAACGTCGACGAGATTGTCTTGCCTGCCGTCGACGATGGAGTTGTCGTCGTCGAGGACATGGAATGAGATGTCATCGTCGATAGAGTCGTCGTCGACTATGTAACTGAAATCGCTATCGACGGAGATTTTCTCGTCGACGCTACTGTCGACATTGTTGAAGGTGTGGGGCATCACCTTAGGAGACGAGCTCCCTGGAATAGGCGAATCCTGGACCTCTGAAGACTTTTTCTGTGTCTTCTTTTGAGGTGGCTGCGATGAAGGGCCCGGCGATGCCACCCTTGGTCTTTTACGTGAAGAGTGAGACGAAACTGAGGAACTCTCACTCTCCTCAGAGAACACCACAGCCTCCTTGTCCTTTAGCCTTTGCAGCCAGATTAAAAGGCGCCCCTCTCGGTCTTTCAAGGTCTTAGAAGAGAAAGTCCGACATACCTTGCAGTCCTTAGAACTGTGACTGGGATAGAGGCAATACAAGCAGTCCTTGTGTTGGTCGTCGATATGTAGCCTCTTCTTTCCGCAAGAGGCACAGGGCCTGAATAAACCCTTCTTAGGTGTATCAGCCATGCTGAAAATCCAGAAAGTTGAGAAGAAATACTGTTAAATCCAAGGAAATGAGCAGAGCTCAGTGGAGACTCCCTTAGCACGACGTGCGGTAGAAAATCTGAGGGACTAGAGCTCCTACCAGGAAGGTTCTAGAGGGTGGTGTTAGCTGATTGGCTCTGGCCAAAATGTGGTCCATTTTTACATAAGGACGTGGATAGCTTACTAAGCTAAGGCCTCTGAGGCCTATGGCTGTCTTATGTCTTCTGGACATTACTTTGTTATTTACCGGTGACTCCCATTCCAGACGACGGGGAATGATTCAGGCATGTGAATCTATGAAAGATACCCTAATACTGGATAAGACGTGAATATGTTGACGTCTGAGGTGTGCTGCTACAACTGCTAGGCATTTGGTAAACACCCGTGGTGCGGTGGTGACCCCGAAGGGGAGAACTGTGAACTGGTAATGTTGACCGTCCACCACAAACCTGAGGTACTTTCTGTGAGAAGGGTGTATTGGAATGTGAAAGTATGCGTCTTTCAGATCCAAGGTAGTAAGAAAGTCTCCCTGACAGAGGAGCGGGAGGACTTGTTGTAGGGTGACCATGTGGAAATGGTCTGAATGTATGTATGCATTTAGGGGCCGGAGGTCCAGAATGGGCCTCAGGGTCCCGTCTTTCTTCGGTATTAGGAAATACAGAGAGTAGACCCCTAGATTTTGCTGATTGACGGGGACCTGCTCTATAGCGTGTTTTTGGAGGAGGGAGAGCACCTCCTGTTTGAGCAGTGTGGAATGTTCTTGAGACATTGGACGGTGCCTTGGTGGGATATTGGGAGGGGTAGATGTTAGCTCGAGACAGTACCCTGACCGAATAATTTGGGTCACCCATTTGTCCTATGTTATGGACTCCCATGCGTGGATAAAGTTTTGTAGTCTGCCCCCGACCGGAGTGGGATGGTCTGGGGGGAGCGGAGGGAAGTCATTGGGCTGGCGGGGTGGCAGAACGGGTGGTGTTAGTTTTGCCCCTGCCCTTATTGTTGTTGCCTCTGTAACCACCCCTTTGGTAGCCCTTTGAAAAGGTATTTTGAGGAGGGGATTTGTAGGAGGTAGAGGCGCTATCGGTGGAGTAGCCTCTGCCTGTGCCACGAAAGGATGAGCGTCGAAAGGAGCGTTTAGGGGTTTGTGATTGCAATGCCCCCATAGACTTTGCTGTGTCTGTGTCCTTTTTCATTTTTTCTAATGCTTCGTCTACCTTTGGCCCGAAGAGATTTTGTTGGTCAAAGGGGTGATTTAGTATGGACGCCTGGACTTCAGGCTTGAACCCTGAGATCCTGAGCCAGGCATGACGACGAAGCAGGACACTGGTATTTATGGCTCTAGAAGCAGTGTCAGCTGCATCGAGGGCACACTTAATGGAGGTGTTAGTAATTAGTTTACCCTCCGGTATCAGGTCATGAGCCTTGCGTTTGTGTTTTTCTGGGAGGTGCTGTATAAGAGCCTCAAGCTCATCGTAGTGTGCTCTGTCATAGCGCGCAAGCAGCGCTTGTGTATTTGCAATGCGCCAAATGTTCGCGGCTTGAGAGGCGGTGCGTTTGCCAGACGCATCTAGAAGTTTAGATTCCTTATCTGGCGGTGGGGCCTCTCCAGAGGACTGGGAGTTAGATCGCTTTCTAGCTGTGGACACAACTAGGGAATCTAAGGGAGCAGGGCCCTTAATGTATGTAGGGTCTGTGGGTGCCGCTTTATACTTTTTTCTATTCTAGGGTTTAAGACCCTGGCCCTGACAGAGTCTTTGAACACCTCTGCAGCATGCTTGGTGACACCCTTAAGCATGGGCAAGATAGCTGTGGACTTGTCCTGAATATCGAATGTATCCAGTAAGAAGTCGTCTTCCACTGGTTCACTATGCATTTCCACCCCATGGTAGTGTGCTGCTCTCTGCACTAAGTGGTGAAACCCTAATGAGTCCTCTGGAGGAGACGGCCTGGATGGGTATAGGTCGTCCTGAGGCCCATCTGGTATGTCAGGGTTTTGGTAGTCTTCCCATGGGTCTGGGGTCCCCGGTGGAGTGGGGTCCATGGGGGCGTCCGCCGGGTCATAATCTGGATCCCCGTAATCCGGATCTGGGGACGGGGTCGGGAAATGATGAGGCAAAGGTGGCGGAGACCTGGGAGGGGGAGGGGGTGGAAGAGGTGGAGGAGGGGGAGGGGGAGGTAGTGGGGAGGGCACTCTGAGAGGAGAAGTAGCAGAGTCCTTCCGCTTGGGCGGTGGAGGAGGAGCCGGTGTGTCAAGACGTCTTTTCTTGACAACTAAAGTCAATAGCCCAGTCTTTGGATCCTTAAATAAGGTTTTTTGTAAAGAATCTGGTGTAAAGAGGTCCAGTGGCACCGAATCGTCCGCTGGCGCCGATGTTTTCGGAGCCGAGGATTTTGATGGTTTGTCTGCGACATGCTTTTTTGGAACCTCTGGTTTTTTCGGCGCCGAAGTAGTTTTCGGCGCCGGAGCGTCGGTGCCGAGGGATTTGTGTTTGTGTCGGCACAGAGAGTCCAGGCTTTGGCACCGGTGGCTTTGGAGTAGAGCTGGGCGTCACTTTCTTCGGTGCCGGACGATGTTTATCGGCACCAGGCGTCGGCTGGCTCGAGCCCGAGCTGCCGTGAGACTTGTGAGGCTTCGACACCGGGCCCGAAGGTGGGGTGATAGAAGCTGTGTGCTTGGTTTTACCCAGGCCTGCAGGCGAGGGTGTAACCTGAGTCTCTTTGGTTTTGGGCGCAGGGGTGGGAGGGGGTAGAGTACTCACGACCCTCTGCGCCGGTGTGATGTCCTCCACGTCGGAGTTGTCGGCCTCGGAAGCGCTGACGACGTCTTCCTCCTGCTCGGTGTGTTGTTGCCCCGAAGCTCCGGTGTCGTCTCCGAAGATGTCCGGTGGAGCCGCGGTAGATGAGTGCGCCATGGTGCGTCGAGCTCTTCGATCCCGGATGGTCTTTTTGGAGCAAAAAGACTTACAGGCGGGGCAGTCTCTAGCCTCGTGTTCTGGGGAGAGGCAAAGGTTACACACCTGATGGAGGTCGGTGTGGGGAAATTTAGACCCACATTTTGGGCACTTTTTGAACGGAGTCCTTTCCATCGGCCGGGACCAGAGTCGAGGAGGGCCCGAAGGCCGGTGCCGATGTGCGGAATGGAGAAAAGTGCCGCTTCGAGAGATGAAGATAGATGAAGAAACTCGAAGAACGAGGATTTTCCGTCGAGGCTGGAACCGTAGAAGTTCGAAGCCGGAGCACGAAGTATCACATCCGAGCCCGATGGCCGAAAAAAACAATCTGAGGATGGAGCCGAAGCCCATGCGCAGTACGGACCGAAGGAGGAGTCACCGAACTTGTGACTTCCAAAGACTGTCCAAAGAACAAAAACAAACTGCAAACATCCGGGCCCAACACCAGATGGCGATCTATGCTAAGTGTACAATCTGCAGCTCATATGCCTCGAACATCTATTTACAACAGGGGACTTGAAAAGAGAGGGCTGATCAGGGAGCCTGAGAGAGGCTGAAATTGCAAAAAGGTAGCCCTTAATAGTGCCTAGAGCAGAACCCGGCTGGGCCAAAGAGAGAAGGAACAAAAGGACTTCTGGAGAGGGGCAGAAAGGTGATCCACAGCCTTTGCTGTGCACCATGCCACAAATTTGTTCCACCTGCAGGTGTATACCGATTCAGTGGAGGGACGTCTGGCTGCCAGAATGATATCACAGACTTGAGGAGGTAAGTCAAATTGAATCAACTGTCGCCGCTCAATCTCCACGCAAGGAGGTGGAGGCTGGACAGGTTCGGGTGGAGGACCGTCCCCTGCGACAGAAGATCCTTCCGAAGAGGCAGTCGGATCGGGGGAACCACGCTTATACTGAGTAGCTCGGGATACCAAACTCTTCAAGCCCAGTCGGGGGCCACAAGAATGACTTGGGCCCGTCGCGTCTGATCTTCAGAACTCTGGGTAGAAGTGGTATAGGCAGAAAGGCGTACAACAGACCGCAACTCCATTCGTGACGAAAAGCGACGCCAAGCAAGTGCCACCATGGAAATTCCAACGCGCAGAACTGCGGACATTGCGCGTTCTCTTCTGTGGTGAATAGAGCTAACCAAGGCTCTCCCCACTGTTGAAAGAGACCTTGCGCAACCTCCGAGTGAAGACGCCATGCGTGATCCATCATGCAACTGCGGCTGAGTTCGTCCGCGCTGGTATTCAAAGAACCTGTCAAGTGTTGAACCACCAAGGAAATGCTTTGATGTTCCAGCCATGTCCAGAGACGCAGAGCCTCCTGACATAGGGTCCACGATCCCACCCCGCCTTGCTTGTTGCAGTACCCCATGGCGGTGGCGTTGTCTGTGAACACCTGCACTACTCTCCCCTTGACCGAGGGAAGGAATGCCTTTAGAGCAAGTAGGATCGCCCAGAGCTCCAGAAGGTTGATGTGGAGCCCGGAGTCCGCCGGAGACCAGAGACCTCTGATCTCCGCCTCTCCCATGTGGCCGCTCCATCCCAGGAGGGCCGCATCCGTCACCACTGTGTGCTTCGGTTGGGGAAGGGAGTGATATCTGCCGCTGACCCAATGCTGGTTCATGAGCCACCACTGCAACTGTCATGCAGTGCACTCCGAGATCTGGATACACTGACATGTTCCCCTGATACTGTGCCCACTGGAACTTCAGGTCCCACTGCAGAGCCTGCATATGCCATCTGGCATGATAGGTCAGCAGGATGCAGGAGGCCGTGAGGCCCAGCAGCTTCAAGGTCATTCTGACCGAAACCCTGGACAAGGACCGAAAGATCAGAATCATAGCCAGACTGTCCCGGCCTCGCTGTTCGGGAGGATAAACCCGAAACCGCGCCGTGTCCAGAACTGCTTCGATGAAGAGGCGCTTCCGAGAAGGAATCAGGTGCGACTTCGGCACGTTGATGAAGAACCCCAGCAAATGCAGGAGGTAGGCCGTAGTCTGGAGATGGGAGACGACTGCCTGGCGCGAGCCCGCCTTCAACAACCATTCGTCGAGATAGGGTAAGACTGAAACCCCTGATCTGCACAGATGAGCTGTGACCACTGCCATCACTGGTAAGGCCAAAAGGGAAAACGGTGAATTGAAAGTGCTCGTGGCCTACCGTGAACCGCAGGTGGGCCGGCAGGACAGGGATATGAAAGTAAGCGTCCTGCAAGTCCAACGCTACCATCCAGTCTTGCGGGTTTAGGGCCGGCAAGACCTGAGCAAGTATGAGCAGCTTGAACTTCTCCTTCCGGAGGAATCGATTGACTTTCCGAAGGTTTAAGATAGGACTCAGGCCCTTGTCCTTCTTTGGAACCAGGAAGTAGTGGGAATAACAACCACGACCCACTTCTGGCATCGGAACGCGTCCGATGGCCCCCTTGGCCAAGAGGGCTGCAACTTCCTGCTGGAGAAGTGTCAAGTGATCTTCCGACATGCGGTGGAATTGAGGTGGCATGGCTGAAGGGGTAGACTCGAAGGGGAGGGAGTAGCCCCTTAAGACTATCTGTAAAACCCACCTGTCCGAAGTGATGGTGCGCCAGTGGGGAAGGTGATGGCGAATCCTGCCGCCCACTAGCGTTGTATGGGCCTGAAACACTGGACTAGGAAGGTTTGGCGGCAGTGGTGGCAGGGGTGGTGGTGGACTGACCCGCCCGCTGGCCCCGTGAACCACCTCGGCAGGTCCCACATACGCAGCTGCGCTGAGACTGTTGCTGCGCAGGCCTGTGGCTCTGAAACAAATGTGTTTGGGCACCCCTTCCTTGGCCACGAAAAGAGCGAAAAGCAGAAGCCGAAGGAGTGCGCGTGGCCGAAAGGCCCAGTGACTTGGGCGTAGCCCGCTAGTCCTTAAAGCGTTCCAACGCACTATCTGCCTTGTCCCCAAAAAGGTGAGTGCCATCAAAAGGCATGTCCATCAGAGTGTTCTGGACATCCCCTGAAAAGCCAGTTGCCCTCAGCCAGGCGTGACGGCGTAGCCCCACTGTCATGGAAATCGATCTGCCCAGCAAGTCGGCGGTATCAAGACCACAACGAATCGTGAACTTGTCTGCATCTCTCCCTTCAGCAATAGCTTAGGAGAGCACCGTCCGGGCCTCCTCCGGACACGGAGGCAGCACCTGCGCCACCGTATCCCACAGAGTGAGAATAATGGCCCAAGAGGCATGCGGTGTTCACAGACTGCAACCCTGAACTAGAGGAAGAGAAAATCTTCCCAAACTGCTCCAGTTTCTTGGATTCCCTGTCTGGAGGTGCGGAAGGGAATGCGCTCGGGGATGCAGATGCTTGGACAACCAAGCTCTCAGGGGTAGGGTTTTGGGAGAGGAAAATGGGGTCGCCCGGGGCGGAGCAATGGCGTTATGCCACATTCCTATCCACAGGAGCCGGTGTTGGGCCTGGACAAGGTGTCCAAAAGAACGTCAGAAAGTGCGTCATTGAAGGGCAGCAGCAGCTCCGCAGAGGAAGCCGCCGGCAGAAGCACTTCTGTCAGGAGGTTAGTCCTTCCGGCCACTGTAAGGAGCTCGAGGTGGAGAGCCTCGGCTGCCCTACGCAATACCACTGAATAAGTACCACCCTCCTCCGTAGCCACGGGAGAAGGAGACAGTGCGCCAGGTTCTGGAGAAAAATCCAGTCCACCTGCGTCCTCCAAATCCTCTGCCCTGTCCGGGTCTAACTCGCATTGGGTTGCAGACCCCTCCCAGTCCTCCTCGTCCTCCGTAACCTGCTGGGCAGGTGGAAAAGGAGGAGGATGGAGTAAGGGATAGAAATTTCCCGTTGGAATCTGCGTCAATCAACACGGGTCCGGCACTGTCTCCATGTCGGAGTGGAAGCCGGGGACGACATCGGCTGGGTGGCCGGCCGATGCAGTCGACGTCGGTGGAGGTCATACGAGGTCAACCGACGTCGGCTGGGATCCATGCATGGATCCATGGGGGTCTCGCTGTGCTGGGGCCGAAGCCGATGACGACGAAGGGCGAGGACCCACAGTCGGACCCGCGGGGCCCGAAGGCACGCCGGCAGTGCCTGGCGGGCCATTGCTGACAAATTCCTGCAGCTGGGCTGGAGTCGCCGACAGACCCGAGAAGGGCGGGTAGGCCGTCGGCAACTGCGTAGGCTCTGCCGGAGCCGCGGGGGTGGCACCACCCTCAGCCGTGTCGTACGACAGGCTAGGGAAAAGCGAAGAGTGACGTCGCTTCTTCAACTTCTTGTGCTTTGTCTCACCTGACCCAGAGTGCGAAGACTTCATCGAACGATGTTGGAGGCTCCGCGACCAGTCTCTCGACCTCCCACGAGACCTTGAACGGCGCGGAGCAGACTCCCGGGCCTCAAGCAATTTTCGGGACCGCTCCCGCAAAGTTTTCGGAGCCATGGCCCAGCTATCGGGGCAAGACGTGGGGTCATGATCACGCCCCAGGCAGTACAGACACTCGCGATGCGGGCCCTTCACCGATATCATGCGGGGACAAACTTCGCAAGATTTAAAACCGTGCATTTCTAAAAAGACAGCGACAAAAGTCCCAAAAAACTCAGTCAAAAATTGACTGGGGGTACCGCTCTCTTCGGAAAAAGAAAGAACGACTTCAGCGCGCGAGGGCAGCATCCAAGTAGCTGCCGCGACGTCATCCCAGCGATCACGACGCCCATGATGGACGCTTAGCCGCACGACACCACCTTCCGATGCGCAGGGGTACTGCTGACGAAAACTTACCGGATCCAGTCTGATGCCTGGGGTAATTCTAAGGTAAGGAATCTATCACTAACGTGTCTCTTTCAGATGACCTGGCTCTTCATACAAGCACCTTGGTACCACACAACTTATGTACAAGCACTACACTACTGCACTATACAAATCAACATAACACATTAATGAAATGGTGGCATAAATGAGCTGTAATGACAGCCACTTGGTGAAGACCCTAGGAGAAGACTCGGTCTGAAAGGAGAACACAGTGAGTTGATGTTCTCCACTCCCACAAACCTCAGCTACTGTGATGTGCAGGGTACTTTGATATGTGAAGAATGCATCCATAAGGTCGAGAGAAGGAATGAAGTAGCATTTCTGCAGTAGTGGTACAATTGTCTGTAATATCTTGAAACAATGTAACTTTTAAGTTGACAGTCTAGAGAAGAGGTCTTCAAACTTTTACATGCCAAGAACCCCCTGTAAAAACTTATTAGGCATATGGATCCCCTCCTGACAAAATTTCTAGAACTATGGACAACCATAAACACCCCCAATTCCCTTAGCAAATCATTTTTACAGTTGGAAAATAATATTAAACCGTGTTTATCAAACCAAAGGTCAGTGAGCGTGGTCAAAGGTGTGGCTAAAAACAGAGGACCTCATTTATGAGGAATTAGAGTAGGGCTGCACCGCAAGTCTTCTTGCTGCACTGTCCTACGCCAATGTGAAAGGGCAGGAAGGCACCGTATTTATGAAATACGGTGCCTTCCTGTCCTTTCCCACTGCGTTGGCATACAAATTACTGTCTATTGCCAATGTAGGCAGGATTGTTTTTGTGCAGGAAGGAGCACCTTCCTGCACAAAAACAATCCCGCAAGGGGTTTTCCTCTTTCTATGTGAGCTGCAGAATGCAGCACACATGGAAACAGGAAAAAAAACAAAGGGAAATGAAAAATGTCTCCTCGTTACATCTGCTGTGGGGAGGCATAAGGTTTTGGCACTGCCCCAGGTTTACGTGGTTATGTAAATCAGGTGCAGCATCAAAATCCATGGGTGTTGCATGGGAACACCCACCCCAATGCCCACGGAATGCCTACTTGACAGAGTACGGCAGCGCAGCGACTTGCTCTATATGTATGAGGCCATGCAAAGCCATGCAGGTGACTTTGCGTAGCCTCGTAGATATGATTGAAACGCTTGTGCTGCCGGAGGTTAAAAAAAAAAAGTGACATTACGGCGGGGCAAGCCTCTCATAAAAAAGCCCCAAAAAATATATATGTTTTCTTTTTTTAGGTATTTCACCAGCAGGTAGCACCATGTAAAATAATAGGTAGCTTAAATGAAAAATACATTTTTAAAAGTTGTTATACAGTGAGAAATGCACTGTAGTACATCAGGAAACCCCTATTAGTTAATGCACAGCTGAGGTCTGTGTGTAACCACAGAATTAAATTAGGTTGGTGCAGTGGAGAATAGTGACTTGTGTATTTTTAGCTCTGCGAGGTCACAGCCTATGACAGAAAGCACAGTGAATGTGTAAGTCATTATTTTATACTTTCATTACACAGGGTATTTCTCTCGGCTCCACAGCAAGCGGTGCAAAGAGTGTCGATCATGCCTGAACATTTTAAGATAGACTGCTACAAACTGTGCAAATAGTTTTAGGATAAAACTGAACTTCCAAAATGTAGATTTTATTAATACAAGACCATAAGTAATGAAGAAAAAAAAAAAAAAAAAAAAAAAAAAATTATATATATATATATATATATATATATATATATATATATGTTTTGGTTTTTTTGCATAATTGTCCCTTCAATACCTCCTCACGGGTGCTAAGCGCTGTGTAAATGCAATTCCGATTAAAAACATGCACTTCACAGCCCAGCTGTTAACGCTTCCTACTGCCACAAAAAAAAATGTATATATATATATATATATATATATATATATATATATATATATATATATATATATTTGCCATCACAATGCTTAGAGTTATTTGATTAATTAAAGCCAGAACCGCTCCGAAGCACCCTTTACATTTGCAGGTTAACTCGCTCATTTGCATTTCATTCAGGCAAGCAGGCACAGCGGGATAAAGGATTGTTTTACCGGTCTGCCCGGCCTTTTCCTTTCACAGCATAGGACGCTCAATTAACTTCGGTTGGAGCATTGAAGTGTTCTGGACGGTTGTCTTTTTCCATGTTTTAGATTACAGGCAGAAGTGAGGCCTGGAAATTGACGACCCCCTCCCAGGACTCCACGGCCACCTTTGGGTTCGTGCCCCACAGATTGAAGATCTCTGGTCTGGAGTTTTCGAAGTCTCAGCATCCCATCCTCATTTGGAATGAGTAAGTATATGGAGAACACTAGCTGGAGGTTATTTGATAGCCCCTTTGTACAGTAATCTTACCACTTTTTCCCACTAGCATCGCAAATTGCGAGTGGTTTTGAATTTTCATTGTGGTTGGTGAGGAGAGGTTAGCTTGATCTCAATACAACATAGGTCTTTGATAATGACCACAGCAACCAGTCCCTGGTAATTTCCTTCTGTTTGTGAGGAAGTGAGGAAAGAAGTATTGTGTGATCAGGCAGGGTATTAGAGATATTGTTTAGAAGTAGAAACTAGCCCCTTTGATAGATCCCTGGTTTTTACCAGTCCTGTTGTGTTTGTTGTTGAAATGTCTGATGACTTAGCGGGGCGAGCATTGACAAGTGACAGGTCTATAGAAATAGAAACTTTAGTTGTAGAGTCCCTACAAGAAGGCTGAAGTTATTTTCCAAAACATCAACACATTTTAGCCCAAAGATACTGCCCACCATAGGACAAATTCAAAAGGTGCATCTTTACCTCCAAGCAAAAACCAGACACCCCAAGCAGGCCCAGCTGTCAACGCTCCAGGTCTACTGCATCCAAAGCAGAGTGAAGGCCCCTAGTATATGGTACTAAGGAACCCAGGGCATAGGTACACCAGGGGTCTCCCATGGTTGCAGCATATTGAATATGCTACTTACCAGTATGCATCTGTTCTTGGCATGTAGGGCTGCTGACATTCATATCTGTGCATAGATCGCCGCCTAGTGTTGGGTCCGGATGTTTGCACGTTGTTGTCGCGGAAGAGTCTTCGAAGTATCCTTGGATAGGTGACTCCTCCCCTGGACTACAGTGCGCATGGGCATCCTCTCCATCCTCAGATTGTTTTTCGCCATTGTGGCAGTGATGGAGTAGATACAGAAAGTGATGACCATGCTTACAGTAATTCTGAGAGCTGCAGCTGCTACAGGCGCCGGGGAGGAGGGAGGGCGATATGAATGTCCAAGCAAAAACCAGACACCCCAAGCAGGCCCAGCTGTCAACGCTCCAGGTCTACTGCATCCAAAGCAGAGTGAAGGCCTGCATTGGAGAAGCATTCTCCCAATTGCATTGTTTCCTACTTCTTACTTTCGATGTTGGGCAGAAAGATGCTGAATCAACTACTACATTTCCTCCCACTGAACCCCTCATAATGGTTCGATAAGACTAATTAACTGGCACTACTCCAACAAACAGTATCTCCAGTTGCCAATCTTCTAGCAGTGTCAATGTGTTTGCTATCTTTATCTGTTGGGTGGTCACTTAGTGGGTCCAGGATTGAAGGAAGGCTTGTGTGGAGGTGGATAACTATGCAGTCTAGCTCAAAGCAGCCACATATGTAACAAGCATTGGCAAAGCCAATAGTTCTAGGCAATGCCCGAGGTATTGGCCTCGTCAACGTGAATGCCTTTTAGCCATGTTGTCTAGCAGCACGTCTGCTGTTCAGCATGACTAAAAGTTACTGAAAGCACAGAATCACTGGATGTTTAACCGACGCGGAGTCTCTTCGTTCGCCCCATATGTTGAGTTGATTGTCCTGCCCCTCCTTATGTAAGAAGAAAAAAAAAAGCACTTTGGCGTGGCCTGCGCTGGCCGCATTATAGCTCTTTTCACAGTGACAGCAGATGTGCTGCTAGACAACACGGGTAAAAGACATTCACATGGACAAGGCCAATAGCTTTGACACTGCAGAACTTTATTGACTTTGCCAATGCGTGTTCAGTGTTGACGGGGTCTTGCTTAACAAATGTGGAAGTGATAGTGAGCTTTGAAGTGAAGCACGTATGTGGTGTTCCAGCTAGAGCTTCCGACAGAGGAACTAGGTTCGAATCTCGGTGTCGGCTGAGCAATTTGTGATTCAGGGCAAACCACTTATGCTTCTCCTTGCCTACGACAATGATTGTATGTATCATTGTGTAATGTAACTGGTGAGCACTGAAAGCGCTCAAATACCATCAGCTGGTGCAAGCACCATGGCAAGATAGAGGTCGAACAAGCACTCCAATACCATTGGATCATGCAATCTGGGGACAGGTCAAGCAGGATGGGATGCAGAGATGGGAAACGACAGGGGGAGGGAAAGACCAGCAACAAAAATAAATGTGTCACTGTGTAATGTGACTGGTAACACTTGAAGCGCTCTAATACCATCAGCTTGTGTTTGTGCTATGGCAAGACGGATGACGGAGCGATCGATCCAATACCATCAGATCGTGCCAAAAAAAAAAAAAGAAAAAAAAAAAGTTATGTTCGTGTTTTAGCTACTTTTTCCAATATACATTTGTTTATGTACAAGCACTTGAGTGGTATGTGTACAAGGGCAACGGCCTGAAAACACTATGGACTACTTGAAAACAAAGAAAATAATAGCTCTGCAAACTGGGAGCAGTATAAAAGGACTTGTACTGGTCCATGCACTATGGGAAGGCCAAGCGCAAGAAGAGGGCACGACACCCTGTAAGAGTGTAGGATCCTTCTAGCATGGTTACCTCCACTTTTGGCCTGGTGTTCTGCTTTCTGACTGGGATCCTGCTAATCAGGACCCCAGTCCCTGTTTTTCCTCCCTAAATTTGACAATAGGTACTTTGGTACCTTTACAATTGGCTACTGGGGTACCCCTGTAAGTCCCTAGTATATGGTACTAAGGAACCCAGGGCATAGGTACACCAGGGGTCTCCCATGGTTGCAGCATATTGAATATGCTACTTACCAGTATGCATCTGTTCTTGGCATGTAGGGCTGCTGACATTCATATCTGTGCATAGATCGCCGCCTAGTGTTGGGTCCGGATGTTTGCACGTTGTTGTCCTGGAAGAGTCGAAGTATCCTTGGATAGGTGACTCCTCCCCTGGACTACAGTGCGCATGGGCATCCTCTCCATCCTCAGATTGTTTTTCGCCATTGTGGCAGTGATGGAGTAGATACAGAAAGTGATGACCATGCTTACAGTAATTCTGAGAGCTGCAGCTGCTACAGGCGCCGGGGAGGCGGGAGGGCGATATGAATGTCAGCAGCCCTACATGCCAAGAACAGATGCATACTGGTAAGTAGCATATTCAGTTCGAGGCATGTGGGCTGCTGAATTCATATCTGTGCATAGAATATATAGCAGTGCCCTCTATTAGC
This sequence comes from Triturus cristatus, assembly GCF_964204655.1. Taxonomy (NCBI): domain Eukaryota; kingdom Metazoa; phylum Chordata; class Amphibia; order Caudata; family Salamandridae; genus Triturus; species Triturus cristatus. The sequence continues at coordinate 383,410,846 of NC_140594.1, forward strand.
GGCGGCTACCAGTGCCAGCTGCAGCGGTCTGAAAAAGGGTTTTGAGAACAGCCTGTCCTACAGCTGCCTGCTGTTTTGATTGCACATCTACACAATAGTGTTTGGTAAATGTGTGTGTAGTGGACCAGGTGGCTGCTCTACATATATCATGCAGGGGAATATTTCCTAGAAAAGCCATGGAGGCCCCTAACTTACGTGTTGAGTGGGCTCGTAGGGGAATAGTTAATGTGCGTTTTTTCCTTTTGATAACAAATTTGGATACACTTAACTATCCATCTGGCTATCCCTGCTTTGGAGATGGCGTTACCTTTGTGGTGTGGGGCAAAGGCGACGAACAGTTGTTTTGTCTTCCTAAAGGGTTTAGTCCTGTCGATGTAATACATGAGGGCCCTTTTGACATCTAGTGTGTGGAGTGCCCTTTCCGCGACAGTTTGTGGGTTTTGGAAGAAAACGGGCAGTTCAATAGTTTGATTCATGTGGAACTGCGATATTACTTTGGGCATGAATTTGGGGTTGGTACGTAGTACGACCCTGTTGGCATGAACCTGTATAAATGGCTCTTGAACTGTTAGTGCCTGGAGTTCACTAACTCTTCTTAAAGAAGTGATCGCTACCAGGAAAGCTACTTTCCAGGTGAGGAATTGAATCTCGCATGAGTGGAGAGGTTCAAAGGGTGGACCCATCAGGCGTGTGAGGACCAGGTTGAGGTTCCACATTGGAGCCGGTGGGTGGCTTGGTGGAATGACTCGTTTGAGTCCTTCCAAGAATGCTTTGATGGCAGGCACTCTGAATAGAGAGAGGTGCTGCCTGGTTTGGAGATAGGCTGATATTGCGGTCAAATGGACACGTATAGAGGTGTAAGCCAGATTGCATCGGTATAGGTGTAGGAGGTAACAAATGATGTTTTGGATGGATGCGTCCAGCGGGTTAATGTCATTATAACCGCAGTAAATGACGAACCTTTTCCATTTGGCTGCATAGCAAGCTCTTGTAGTGGGTCTCCTGGCCTCCTTGATGATGTCCATACAGTCAGGTGACAGGTTGAGGTAGCCAAACTCTAGGACTTCAGGAGCCAGATTGCCAGGTTCAGCTGTTGTGGATCTGGGTGCTGAATCTCTCCATGGTTCTGCGTCAAATGCGCGGGTTTGATCCGCAGCCTTTGATGCGGCACCACGGAAAGTTCGAGGAAGGTGGTGTACCATGGCTGGCGTGCCCACGTAGGAGCAACTAGGACGAGTGTCAGGGAGTGTTGTCTGAGTTTGCGAGCCACCAGCGGTATCAACGGCGCTGGGGGAAAGCGTACGCAAATCTGCCGGACCAGTTCATCCATATCGCATTGCCCTGCGACTGCGGATGTGGGAACCTGGCGGCAAAGCTTTGGCATTTTGCGTTTTCGCTTGTGGCGAACAGGTCTATCTCTGGATGACCCCACTGCTGGAAGTACGGCTGGAGTACTGATGGGTGTAACTCCCACTCGTGCATCTGGTGGCTGTGTCTGCTGAGCAGATCCGCCATCTGGTTGTCCTTGCCGGGGAGGTGTTCCGCCATGAGGAACATGTTCCTCTGAATGGCCCACTTCCACATGCTCTGAGCCAGATGAGACAACTGTGGAGAGTGCGTTCCTCCCTGCTTCTGTATGTAGTACATTGCGGTCATGTTGTCCGTCCGGATCAACACGACCTTGTTGCAGAGATGTACTTTGAATGCCTTCATGGCCAGGAAGATTGCCATCAGTTCCAGAAGGTTGATGTGCATTTTCTTCTGTTGTGTCGTCCATAGTCCCTGCACTGTGTAGTGGAGTACATGAGCTCCCCATCCCTGGAGAGACGCGTCCGCTGTCAGTACTATTTGTGGAACAGGCTCTTGGAACGGTCGGCCCTTGCAAAGGTTTTGTGGATTCCACCAATGCAGAGAGTTGTATGCCCGAACGCTCACCAACACTAGGTCTTTCAACTGTCCTTGAGCCTGATTCCACTGACGTGCTAAGCACTCCTGAAGCGGGCGCATATGTAATCTTGCGTGCGGGACTATGAAAATTCAGGAGGACATCATGCCTATCAACTGCATGAACACTCGCGCAGGAAGGGAGTGTTGGGGTTTGAACTTGGAAATCAGCATTTGCATGCTGTTGATCCTTACTAAATTTGGCTGAGCTGTGGCCGCCAGAGTGTCTATAGTCGCACCCAGGTACTGTTGTACGTGTGCGGGCTGGAGATGGGATTTTGGGTAATTTAGTGAGAATCCCAGACTGTGAAGGAGGTGAATGGTGCGGGACATGTGGCTGGCACATTGCTGGGCTGACTTCGCTTGAACGAGCCAGTCGTCCAGGTAGGGGTAGACGTGTATGTGCTGCCTCCGTAGATGTGCCGCCACAGTAGCTAGGCACTTCGTGAAAACCCTGGGTGCTGTTGTTACGCCGAAGGGCAGGACTTTGAATTGATAGTGCTGTCCCTGAACAGTGAACCTGAGGTATTTTTTGTGTGAGGGGTGAATGGGTATGTGGAAATACGCATCCTTGAGGTCCAGTGTGGCCAGGAAGTCTCCCTGCTTGAGAAGCGGAAGGACTTGCTGGAGAGTGCGCATGTGAAAGTGCTCGGAAAGAATGTACCGGTTCAGGGGTCTGAGGTCTAGTATAGGTCTGAGTGACCCGTCCTTTTTCGGTATTAAAAAGTAGAGGGAGTACACTCCCGTACCCTGCTCGTGGACGGGTATGACCTCTATAGCGCCTTTTAGAAGCATACTTTGCACCTCTTGCTGTAAGAGCGTTAAGTGCTCTGAGGACATAGGACGGTTTCTTGGAGGTATTGTGGGTGGAGTGGAGGTTAGCTCTAGACAGTAACCGTATTTGACAATATCTTTGACCCACCTGTCCGTGGTGATGGAGTTCCACGTGGACAGGAACCTTTGTAGCCTTCCCCCGACAGGTGTTATGTGGTCGGGAGGAAGGGAGAGGGCGTCACTGCTTGTTCTTGGGGGAGGACCTGGTGTTGCCGTAGCCGCGTCCTCTGCCCTTTGTACTGGAGCCACGATATCCACCCCGGGTGTTTTTATCGTAGGTGGTTTGGGTATTGCCCTTGTTGTATGTCTGCTGTGACCCCTGTCCTCTACCTGCTCCTCTATTTCCGGGGCGACGAAAGGAGCTGCTCCGAAAGGACTGAGTCTGGAGAGCCCCCATGGACTTTGCAGTGTCCTTTTTTATTTTCTCAAGGGCTGTGTCAACCTCCGGCCCGAATAAATAGTCGGGGTTGACAGGTTGGTTTAGTATATTATTTTGCACCTCAGGTTCGAATCCGGAGATTCGCAACCAGGCATGTCGTCGCAGCATGACGCTTGTGTTTATGGCCCTGGCAGCCGTGTCTGCAGCATCTAGTGCACACTTGATGGAAGCATTTGTGAGTAGCTGTCCCTCTCTGATAAGAATCTCTGCACCTTCTTTGAACGGGTCAGGGAGATGTTGGAGTAGTTGCTCCAATGTGTCATAGTGCGCTCTATCGTAGCGAGCGAGGAGCGCTTGAGTGTTGGCTATGCGCCATATGTTGGCAGCCTGGGCGGCAACTCTCTTGCCAGAGGTCTCTAACACCTTGGACTCTTTGTCCGGGGGAGGAGCGTCACCTGTCGTTTGCGAGTGTGCCCTCTTGCGAGCATTCGCAACGACAATGGAGTCGAGAGGTAATTGGCCTCTGATGTAAGTAGGGTCCCCAGGTGCTGATCTGTACTTTTTGTCGATCCTGGGGTTTATCACCCTTGCCCTGGTGGGTTCCTTGAAGATGCCCTTGGCTGGTTTGAGGACCCCTTTCAAAATGGGCAGAGTCTTTACATGCCTTTCTGAGGAAGCGAAAGTGTCCATAAGGAAGTCGTCCTCCACGGTGTCAGAGTGAAGCTGCACTCCATGATTATCCGCAGCACGTTCAATAAGAGCGTTGAACGCTGCAGTGTCCTCTGTGGGAGATGTTTTTGCTCCATAGAGTTGTGGGTCCTGTGCATCTAGAGGTGCACTGGGGTCTGCAGGGTCGCCCCAAGTTTGATCAGGGTCCTGTTGGTCATCAGGGTCCATGTCTCCGTGGTAAGGGACTTGGTCATCCATATAGCCTGCCAACGCATCCGTGTCGGAGTGTGTGGGAGAGAATGATAGTGGATCCTGGTAGGGCGAGTCGAAAGATTCGCAAAGCACAGGTTCTGAGTCCACAGGCAGCTTTCTTTTTAGTGGGATCCTGAAAGGGTCCAAAGGTGGCTCCGAAGTTATCCTCCGTTCATGGATAATCATCCTGCCAGTGTTGGCGTCGATGTAATGTGACGGAGACGTCGCAGCAGGTGTAACCGTTGTGTGGGTGACCCGTGTCCTCAGTTGGAATATTTTCGGGACCGTGGATGGCGGCAGGCCAAAAGTTATGTTGGCTGGCGCCGAAGAGGCTGCTTGAGCTTTTAGTGGGCCGGAGCCCGATGTGTCCTGGAGGACCGTTTGGGTTTTGCTGCTTTGTGCTGCAACGGTTCGCGCTTGAAGCGCTTTCGAGGCCTTGGCGCCGACCAGGTTTGTAGAGGCGGCTGTGGACTTTTTCGGCGCCGGTGGGTCATCGGGTCGAGGGGCGGAGATGGCCGTCGACGTTTTCGATGCATGAGGCTTTGGTGTTGCCGTGGAAGCGACGTGAGACGCAGCAGGCAGTACGACCTTTGGTTTAGGAGTCGATGGCGTCGGCGCCGCGAGCCGAGCAGGTTTGATGGCACCGAGGGCCTTTTTCCGTATGCCGACTCCGACGTCGGCCGCTTCAAGTTCGGCACCGAAGTCTCGTTTGTTGCGCTCGGTGCCGACGCGTGTTGCTGGCGTCGAAGGTGTGGAAGGCCTCGATCCGACTAGCGCCACTTTCGGTTTCGGTTTCATTTGTACCAGTGCAGCTTTCGGTTTCGGTTTTGTAGAAGGGAAACCAGCCGGTTTAGGTAATAATGGCTGCCGCTGAACGTCCGAGGCCGGGCCCGAGGGCGGGGCCGAAGAACTGCGGGATAGGTCTCGGGTAAGGCCCGAAGGCGATCCCTCGACCGGAGCCATAGACTGTGGCACTGGGCTCTCGTCAGTCTGAACGGGTAAGCCTTGCTCGTCATTGGAGCTACTCTCTTCGGCCCCTAAGGCCTCATCGGCGTCTCCTACCTCGATGTTGTCTTCATCTCTGCGAAAGAGTGATTCGTCGACGTCGTCCGAACCGGAGTCATGTTCGGAAACGGGACTGGAGGGTAGGATTTCCAATTCTTCGACCTCTTCGGCGTTGAAGATGTCTGCCGGGGCCGGTGCCGCATGCTGCGCTTCGAGTCTCGCCGCTCGTCGATTCCGTAGAGTCTTCTTGGAACGGAACCGGGCACAGGCCATGCATGTCGATTCGTCGTGGTCCGGCGACAAGCATTTGTTGCACACCGGATGGACGTCGATATGGGGATATTTCGCATTGCATACCGGGCACCTCTTGAATGGTGTCCTCGACTCCATCGTCTGTGTCGTCGATGGACAGGTAAAAGCGAAAGTTGGTTCTAAAGTTAGTAAGCTAACAGGTAGAGTCGAAACCGATCGAGTGAACAGTACCGACGCGAACTAAAGGCCTTTTGGCCTCGATAAAGTTTTTTCCTAACTGGAGTTAAGATAGCACATCCGAACCCAATGGCGGAAAAAAACAATCTGAGGATGGAGAGGATGCCCATGCGCACTGTAGTCCAGGGGAGGAGTCACCTATCCAAGGATACTTCGAAGACTCTTCCAGGACAACAACGTGCAAACATCCGGACCCAACACTAGGCGGCAATCTATGCACAGATATGAATTCAGCAGCCCACATGCCTCGAACATAATGCTACCCATGAGAGACCACTCAAACTGTGACTACATGCCTGGCATTAGAGCCATTGTAAGTTGGTGCTAGCACCACTTACAACAAATTAAAGTTTCCTTATAGCTGATGTCAGTGCACTTAAAACCTATAAGTCACCCCTATGGCAGGGTGCTTGGTTGCAAGGACCCTCTACAATCCCCAGAGTCGATTCTCCAGGCTTTGTAAGTGCAGTCAGCCATTTAATACATATAGCAGACATCAAGTCAAATACAAGATGCCGAACTATAAATTGGCTGCACCGAAACCGGTCATGTTTGGCATCAAACATGTTGGAATCCTACCTAAACAACAATTCCAATGCTGGATGTAGGATCTAGGGGAGCCCCCCCCCCCCATATTCCCAGTACCAGTCTTTTTTGGGGTCTAATAGCAGGCTAATGCTGCTGCCGACCACAGACACTATTCTGCCCTCATGCTGCTGAGCTGAGTTCGAGCAGGGGAAGGTACAACAATGGTTTCCTGCCACAGGGAGATGTGACTATCCTCCCAGACAGGACTAAGTGTATTGGGCTGGGGTGGGGGTGCTTGCCAGTGCCACCAGACTGCTTTGAAGGGCACATTTGGTGCCCTCCTTGCATACTCCAATTTGAAATAGTTCAGGAAGCCGTTGACTCCTGCTCTGGCACAAAACTGGACAAAGGACACGGGAGTAAACTCCCCTCTGTCCAACACCTCTTCTGGGAGGGATCCTTGAATCATCCCAACCCTTTCCCTAGGGTACTTAAGGGCTTACCTGTGGGTGGCTCTTCAGATTCCTCGCTGGGACAAGATTCAGATCCGAAACCACTTCAACTTAACCGTCTAGGCACCTTGGACTTCGTCTCAAACCGAGACTGAATCAAGGAAGACTCCTGCTGCTCCTGGTCTCATCGTCCTGCCAGTCTTCTGCATGTTCTTTGCTTGTGCTTCAACAAGGTTCTTCTCCAGGCCTGTGGGCATGACATTGACAAAGCCGCAAGGCGAAACCAGTCTGCACAATAAAGCATTTTTGCGGAACACTACTCGTGTGTGCTTTCCATTGGGCATGAAAAGGACATGCCTTAATTTTGAATATATATATATATATAGCAAAAACAAGGAGTTCATGGTACTCCCAAGGTCCGGTGCACTCACGGGGTATGTGTCGGCTATAAAACATCCGCAGACGCGTGTCTGGCTCTTGCCGTCATCAGTGCGGAAAAGCCGTTAATAAATATATATAATATATCTATATTTATTTTCGTGAGAAAGGAGGTTTCCTCCAAAACGCGTCGAGTGATTTGGCCACAACCTATACTTAAATAAACACGCTGTTTAAAGGATTTAGTGGCTGTGGAATCGTTCTTGCTGACGTCGAAGGAACGATTGTGGTGGATTATAGGGGTTCGCGACCCCACCACGGCCCACCGCTGAAAGAGGCTCGGGTTTGTCCGTGACAAGGAGCTGTGGATATATATATATATATATATATATATATATATATATATATATATATATATATATATATATATATATATATATATATATATTATGCGCAATCCGGGCCAACGTTCGGGTGATACAACTTAAAATATTGCATAGGGATTACAACAACAGGAGTTTGTGATACAGATGGGACAGGCTCTAAGTGGAGAGTACCTCCAATGTAAAGTGGAGGAGGCAACCTATGCAGAGATTTTGGGCAGAAGTGGGAGAAGAGTTATCAAAGGCTCTTTTGTCACAATAGTTTCCTATGGCACCACCCATACGGTCGCTTTATCTAACCACGACTTCACAGTGTGGCCTTCAAGCTGCTTCATACAAAGAAATGTGTTTGCTTAAGCTGTTACAATCTGGATTCCCAGATATCAATTCAGGTCCATAGACTGTTGAAAAGACGTGGCATTAAATTAACTATTCAAAACACAAATGTCGTGACACTCTGGTGCTTAACTCAGTGGGCTACTTTAGCGTGATGTAATGACCGATAGGTCATATGTCATGCAGTATAGGGACTCACAGATACAGCCCTGACAAATGCCATAGGTGAACAGGCCAAAGGAAGGCAGAAACATGTTGGCATGAATATTCACTCGTATACAGAGACGCACATCGGTCATTACACAAACATATGCCTCCTGTAGTTACGCCTTTAGTAACTTTTTAATATACGTGGGATACCACCAGAATAAAGGACACTTTTGTGGTTTAGCCTAAGGTATTTGTAACCAGTTAGCTGGATCACGGTATTATCCAGACAAGATATATCTAGAATTCCCTCCGGTGAAGCCCAAGGTTGAGTCTGCCCTGGCAGCATCATCTTACCAGGGTGGGACTAGGTGGCAAATGCTGAAGCATGTCACATTAAGTGAGTGAGTGAGTGAGCCATCCTCGTCCAATTCTTGGAATGGCCCAATAAATTAGGAGTAAAGTAGGTAGTGATAGCATGGATGTCAACACATCACTTTCTCACATCTCGCTAAAGTAGCGAGCTGAGTTAAGCACAGGATGTCAGACCATTTTTGGGTTTTGATTACTGACTAAGGGCAGGTGTGAACCCACTAATGCCCTGTATCTCTCCCCTCTTGTGAAAGAATTGAATTAACTATAACATCTAGTCAAAATAGAGACATTTGGACTCTTCTCCAGTTGGAAAAGAGCTAGAGAGCTCCGGTTTCCATTGGTAATCTTTTGCCATGCAGTATTTAGTGTAGCGTACAGTAAAGTGTTTATTTTCAATAAAAGTAAAGGAAGAATTCAATGCGGTACACGGGTGATAAGACACGTTTATTACACAGACATGCATTCAACAGCGGAGTGAAAGGAAAAAAAAAAAAACTACTCCCCGTAACAGGAAACAATGAGAATAGTTTGCAAAGACTTTAATCAGAAAAAAAAAAAAAAAAGTATAAAAGAAAAACGCACAACCCTAAAGGCTGGCCATCATCTCCAGCACAGAAATCAACACCAACTTCATATGCAACAAACAGATACCTCAGAAGCTCTTAATACCAAAGAGCTTGGTTTATCCCGTTCAGGTGATATGGAGTGGAGCCAGACCAAACGGTACTGCGCCCACGTAAGGACAGTTACGTCATGACCAAAGGGTTCATTAGGCTTTTTATATAATTACCAGTTTGGTCAGTTTCTAAAAAAGGAAGGATCTGTAATGCAGTTTCACTACACAGTGTTTGCTTCCTCCCATAAAGCAGTCTTCCTCCCCCCCACACATCACCCACTCTATAAAGTCGAAACTTCTGTCACAGGAGTTCTGGTCTCACAGCTAGTTCTAGGTATTATACAGGGCACAAAAATTGGACCCAATAGTGTCCAACAAATGGCCAGGAGACCGCCGTCCATGCCAGATTATCGGAATATCCACACAAGATAAATATGCTTTCAGTAAATTAATGTACAACTCATTTACAAGGTCCGGGGTGATCATGAACATCTGGCATCGATACTGCCCTGTGGTCCAACTATATACACCCCCTGCTCATGAACACAGACTTAGTGAAGTGGAGGGTCCTCCTTCCTTTTGGTTCGAGAGTATTACAACCAGACAGGCCGCTGATGGAGAAAATTACTGGGTGTTCTTTGTATCCTTGAGGCCAAGAAAACATACACAAGGCAGTTGCACACAATAGAAAACAAAAGCATTTCAAACCGCTCCTCTAATTAGGTTAAATAAAGAGGCAAGGCAAAACGAGAAGAAATACACCATCCCACTCCCAAAGGGAAGGGAGGATTCAAAAAATGTGGAACTGTAGTCCGCTATGGCACTACCAACACACACATTACCCAGTACACTCATGGTACAGGTTTCTACTTTATAGAGGGCACACACATTTTGGAGTACACCTACACATCTTTCGTACCTTTCCAATCCAAACACACACAACATAAGGCAGCACAGTGCAGATTCATTGTGGGCTCAGTGCAGCACAGTACTTTTCAATCAGCAAAAGCAGCTCGTCCCACCGTGCAGGGACAGAGGATGAGCCAGGGCTAAAGGCAAATGTTGTTCTTTCAGCTTCAGGGCGGCATCAGCGACATCATAGGATCACAGCAAGAGGCAGCATTATACCCCTACACCAGGCTAATACAGAATCAGGAACTGGCAAGGAATGATACTGAAGCTATAATGTGCATGTAAGTCCAGTTGCCAGGCCAGGGTTAGGAGCTCTATTACTAAGCATTTTGGAAAAGCTTAACTGTAATCATCGGCAGATTTTTTTTACCATATCCTCGAGTTGGACAGTAGCAGCTAAAACAGAAAACAGGTTATTCCAGCAGTCATACAATCCCAAAGATCCAAGTGAAGGCAGCAGAAGACCTGTAAATCCCTAGGATTCATCAAGGTTGTGCACGCAGTACAGCCTATTCAAAACCGTAAACTCCAAATCCAGTGTTATGAAAAGTAAAAATTAAAAACAGCCGACTGAAAGAACAAGAAACTGTACAATAATAAAAACACCCTGCCCAGTTCACTAACGCTCAGGCACACAATATCCCACTCCCACCCTCCCCAACTTCTAAAAACCCACAATCCTCACACACACACCGATTGGTGACTTGCTTCTTTGGAGAAAAACTGTCCACCCCGAACCCGTTGTCTAAAACTCAGACACATTAAGGCGCCCCCACGCCCCACCACCAACTAAAATCCAAGCACTTCTATCCTACGGAACAGAAATTGGGGAGGCACAGTATAAGCATCTTAAGAACTAGGAAACCAACTAATTTTGGGAAGAGGTAGAAGTGTACACACAGGAAATGTATCTAGCTTAACAGCTGCCAAATTCAATGCGCCTTAGTGACTGGGCAGATTAAAAGGCCAAACTCAAGAAGAAAAGGATCTTGGTAGCGCCTAGATACCGGGATTGTAGATGTGGGGCAAGAAAGATGCTTCAGATCAAGAGACAGACGAATGGGCAATAAGATTATGGCATATAAGAGACTGAAATTACGGTATGTGAGACAGGCTAGAAGGTGGCCAGACCTTGGAATTAAGCGCTGGGTAAGATAGCCACAGGGGGAAGGAGTCATTCTATCTCGGACATGACCTTTGACCAAAAGCCAGAGTTTTGCCACCTTGGGAAGAAATGAGGCCGATTGGGTGATCAGGGAATCCACACTTTAACAAGAAGCCTCTTTCAGGCCAGAAGGTAAAGCAGAGTGAAATAGTCCCGGGAAGGAAGGAGGCAGTCTGGGAGATCAAAGCAGACAGGTGTATACCGCAAAGCTTTGCTTCTGTGAACTGCAAAACTGAGTGCTCGCCACACCCCTAGGAGTTATGGCAGCCAGCTGTGAAAGAAAAGAGGCAGGTCCAAGCTGAGAAAATAGGGGAAGAGTGCTCAGACTTCTACACAGGAGGCCATCCCAGACACTCCACATCAACGTGTCAGGAAACTGTCGTACCCAGGAAGAGGAGGGTAGGAGAGGATGCTAGTTGAAGTATCAAGCTGAGCAGGAAGTGCTACTTCACAAAATGGCAAAGCTCTTTCACCCAAACTATACTGTGTGAGCTAGGGCAGCTGCTACTACAATTAGCGCACAAGATTACCTATTTCGGACTCGCATAACGTCTGATGTACAGCATCGACATACGCAGAAATCAAAAATGCGCTGCGGAGTTGGGCAACTCTTACTATTTAGCACTTAAAATGCCAGTGTTCTTGGCCTTCAATGCAGGGTAAGATTAGGAGGCAAAAGAGAAGGGCTGATTAGAGGCAGTAAATTAATTAGTCGAACCAACCCGCACTTTTGGGGTTTATTAAGCAACACTACTTTAACTTAGGGAAAGCGACCCTAAAAGCCAGATTGGTAGAAAGCTTAAATAATGCAGCGCAAGATTGCACAGGTTGAACTGACATGTTAGTACCATTAAGTAACTCTGAAATGGGCATGGCATTTTATATTTGCCAAATCTTGACGTTGGGTAGTAATCTAACTATAAGTCTCGATTAATCTTTCATTTGCCTTTTTTTAGGAAAACAAAATATATATATAGTATTAGTTGAGAGTTTCCTCCTTATTGGTGTAGGGATCATAGCAGGATCGCATGTAGGCTTCCAACAGCAAGAAGTAGTGAACAGGAGGCCTGCAACAACTAGATCTAACATCTTCGTTTTGAGAACAGTCCTTTTCTTCCCCTTTCCCCATCCCTCAATCTGCCCAGCCACCACAATACCCTTGGATAGCAGCACACCTCTCTTCTCTGCCATTAGATGTCCGAGTCTCAATGGCAGATGGCCACACATGGCTCCTTGTGTGTGTAATCCAGAATGGTGCTGGGTAGACACAGCCAATGTAAGCAGTCAAATATATGAGGTGTTTAAGTACACTTAAACAGTGCCAGAATCAGAGGTGCTGAAGCACAGTCTAGCCAGTGACCGCACTAGAGTTCATTTGGGCCTTGGGAGCCCTGCTGGTGATCGAACGCCAATTCCTCGCAGACCTTCAATAGAAGCGTTTCCGGCTCTTGTCCTGCCATTTATTGTACATGATGACACCGATCACCGTAGCAAACACCAGGCCCACCAAAGAGAAGAAGATGATGAGAAAGAGGGTAAAGCCACTCATAGGCTCCTCTGGGATGTCCACTGTAGGGAAAAAAGAAAGTGACAAATGGTAGACAGTTCTTTACCTCCAAAACCCCTGTTAAGGAGGCTCCTACAAAAGAACTCCTGGAGCCATTTCCACCACACCCACCCTCAAGAAGTAACTACTAACAGTTCCGAATAGGGCTGTCCAATATTCGTTCAGGAACACCTGAGGCTTCAGAGATTTTCAGGGTAACTACTATGTAAATTGCAGGTACATCTTGTGTTTAAACTTTAAAATGTAGCACATCAGCCCTCATGCACAAACTTTGGACAACCCAGACATTGGACTCTCATGCCCTCTGCCACTCCTCTGGCACACAGATTCTCCCAGATGAGCCCCAACCACCATCACATCATCTGCACTGTCACTGCCACTTGACATCTACGACCATCTTTAATTTCTGGTGGTGGTTAAGGATACACGAGAAACAGCAGATGCTGAAACAAGCATTGGAAAAGCCAATAGGCCTTGCTTCAATGTACCAACGCATGTAAACTCAGGCATCACAAAAGCGGTTTACATGGGTTTCATACACAAAAGTTTTTAATCACTTTAAATGCTGGGCTATCATTTTTGCCAGAGCGGAGAAGTAGTAGCAAAAAGCAATCACTTTCTGAAGTTAATGAATATAGGAGATGAAAAATTAAGTGTGACAAAGCGGGATGATTGAGTGAACTTCTCAGATGTAAAACATTCTTGTGCATGCCAATGGAACCATTTCTTGGGACGAAGAGTGGTAAGTCAAATATCTAACAGCGTGAGGAGAGAGAGTAATCCCTCTCAGGGTGGAGCCAAAGGACGTGTTGTTAACAGTTAAGCAGACAGCTGCACTGTCTAGTCTGACCTAAAAAGAAAGGGTGTAGTGGGGACAATAGTTCATGAGAGTGAAGATTAGTTCTGGCTAATGCACCCTGGATCTAGACAAAGACCAGAAACCAGACCATGCTTTGGACATAACCGCACCTGCATCTTTCTTTGTTGATGGCTCACAAGCCCCACTTTCCAGCCCACGAGCAGAAGAGTCAGCTTAAGCAATGGGCCAGAAAAGCCGGCAGGAAACTCCATATGGCATTTGTACTGGAATAATGTCCTAATAGAGATGTGAATCCATAGCACATGATGATTCTTCTCTAGAAAGAGCCAAACCAGTATTTATAAAAAAAAACACTAGCAGAAGGGATTGAATTGTACAACCACTACATAGTGCATTGAAACAAGACTAGCAATAGAGTCACGTGGCCAGAGGATGTCTAACTCCCTAGGTTGGGCTCTAAGCACTCACTTCAAAAAGGGAAAGCATGAAAGTAGAGTGCTGCTGTCCTAGCTATGGCTAGAGGGTACACTAGCCTGTTTATCCTACAGGATTAATCCTTTCTGCATGAAAAAAACATGTAATCTCACTTCCAACCCACCTCTTGTCCCCTCCCGTCCAAACGAACCAATCCATCCATCCATCCATCCATCCATCCATCCATCCATCCATCCATCCATCCATCCGTGTGCAATTTAATACTCAGACTCCGTTCATCATCAGTTCGCTTACTGGTTTCATTGTGAGGTGTAGTGCAGAAGTGGTGATTGGTAGACGCCCCCATACCCCTCCCCCCTCATCAGCTGGCCACGTTTCATAGCACTTATGGAGCCAAACAGTAGATGGAGGCACGCAAAGCATACACTGCAACAGGACAAGATGCAAATAGCCTTAAAGGATCAATAAAGTGGTGAAACTGCAGGCCTCAACGGGGGCAGAGGGACACAGCAGGATGTTTTATACTCTGGTCTTCAAATAAAGGGTTCCCACATGGTCTTCCACATACCCCAAAAACATGACTTACAGCCAGGCAGTTTCATGTTGTCGACGCTGGGTATGAACACTTCCTTGTCGGCCTGATCCTCAGAGAGTGTACGTTCTACAGTTAACTGGTACAGTTTCAGTGACAAGATATCATGATTATCTGAAAGGAAATAACAGGTTTCAGAAATGTTCAGTAATACTCATCTCACTGGTGAAGCAGCCCTTAGCATGCTGGGAGTTTTTTTTCTTTGAATCCAGGCAATCAGCAATTACTGGCTGAAATCCTGGGTAGATTCTGTTGCTTACCACTGATTCCAAGGCCACAATAGTAGTGCACTCCAATTGGATAACTAAGATACTCCTTTTGAGCATTTGGCTCTAAAGGTATCATCACATGGGTCGAAAAGCAAAGGTCTACTCAAGGTTGAGGAGCAGGTTAGAAAATCAGGCAAAATAGTTCACAGTACATAACATTCAACAACATCACTCACCAGTTAGTTCTTCAAGGCAAAGAAGGGGATATTAGCAGGCAAGTAAATAGGTCTGGCAAAAGAGGATTTATACAAAAAACAACTGGTGTCAGCATCTTCTGGTGCTAGATACTAGCCCTAATATAATGGCATCTTGGCACTAGATTCTCTTGCGGAAACCTTTCCATTATGGGGTGAATACTGGGATTTTGAAAAGGACCTGGATCCTTGGGTTCAACTCTTAAATAAAAAAAATAAAAAAATAAAAACACAGAACCTTAAGGTAGATCATAGAAACTGCTTCTAGGTCAAGATTCCCCAAAATATGTCTTCCACTATCACATGGTACCCTAGCTGAAATTACATGCGCCATACGTAAAAACTGAACAGTTCTAGAATAAAAAGGTGCCATCCCTTAAAAAACATGTACCCCACAATATATCTTGTAAAGATAAGGGACACCAGGCAGCATAGTCTTTTGTGCTCTTCTGGTGTTGTTGATGAGGATGTTCTGGTGACCCAGTGGTACATTAATGAGTTAGATCACTGGAGCAGGACTGCCAGTTAGTGACTAAACTGGCAGTACCTGCTTATGTAAGGACCGGATTGAAACATTAGCCACCATTCGCTAGGTTGGTGCTAAGATTCTTTTTTAGGTCTTGCCTACCTGGCAGTCCAAGCTGTCTAGTTGCGATTAACCTACTGAAGGTGTCATGATTTCGGCCCCCATGCGCCTGCAAAACTACACCTCCCAGAAAACCCAGCGAAAAGAGGGGGAGGAGCCAAGGGGTTTTAAATCGCCTCTGATACGCGCAACGTTGTGCGTAAATGACGTTAGGAGAAGTAACTGACGAGCGGCTGCTCGCAGCCCTGAGTTCCCGTGGGTGGTGTTCCACGCCGCGGATAATTGAATCAGGGAGTTGGTGTTTAGGCCGAGGACTCAGCATTCTCAGCGTCAGTAGAGGATCGTTGCTGGCGAGACCGGGTGGCTGCTGAATGCCGACGGTCGGCGTCGGCGTTTCGCATAATTTTCCGAGGAGCTAGTAAAGACGCCTCCAGCGGTGCCCGGTTTACGGACTAGAGCGGACTGAAAGACAACCGCAAGTATTCCTGAAGCTTGGCTTGCACCCGGGGGAGCTGGGGCGTGAGTTCTGACCTTAGTACCTGCAAACATTTCTAGCACGTATCTCAGCGTGTTATAATTCTGATTGGGATTGAGTTACGAGATAATCAAAGTCCGACGTTTATCCGGAATCATTTAAGTTGAACCATTTGTTTCTAGGAGCAGCTTGACATTCAGGCGGATTGGCATTTAGACGGTTGCTGTTCATAGAAGCGGAAGTCAATTTCCGTAAAGCCGTTTTGAAAGGCAAAGCTTTGTGTTCTCGTTCTGGGTACCTTCTGAGAGTAAGAGGGTACACGGTCAGAGACCTATTTCACGCCATACCTATATATCCAAAATAACAGAGCTGCTCATGCCCTACCAAGGTTAAAAATGGCAAAACAAACATGTAATTATTGATGGTGTGAAAGGGTTCAAAGTGGTGCACGACATAAATAAGTGTTTTGGTATGTATGTGAGCGCACAGATATTATTCAGTAGTTCAGAGAGGTAAATGCAAATTAGTGAGACCTACTGAGAGTAGAAGTCTATTACTGCATTCTATTGTTTGTTGTCTATTAACTTTCTTTACAGGTTCTACTCCCCGCTGTTCCCATCCTTCCCTTCCCTCGCTTGACTGCTCCAGTCTTCCGTGCAGGAAGTTGGTGACGTCGAGAGATGGACCCCATATAGCGTCGCCCGAATCCTGATGAGTATCGGACCTGGGCCTGATTCCTAACAGAAGGCTTATAAAACAAGCATTTGCAATGCAATAGGTCTCGCATTTACGCAACTTTAAGCTATTGGCATTGTAAATGACTATGCCTTTTATTTATGTTTTAAAAACAAAAATCAGTCAGTCAGTGATAACTTTATTTCGGCCATAAGACCATAAAAGTGCACATAAGTACATAGCAAATACAATAAAACAATAAATAATTTTACAATTTAAAAAGAATTAAACAACACGTTATCATAAGAGAAATGAGTACAAAAATTAATTTAAAAAAGTTCGACTCCTGCGCCACATGCCATATAAATAGCGAGATACTGCAAATACAATAGGGGGGTCGGTGTCATAAGTTAGGGACCTAAGGGCCTGCTTAAAGTGACGAAATCCCAAATTCCTACAAATGGGAATTAACCAACATTTTCTGATTGCAGAGTATACAGGGCAGAAGAACAACACATGTGAAACGGTCTCCAATTTGTAATTACATGCGGGACAACTATCCTGATTCTGCGTCTGCCACTTAACTGAAAAGGACCCGACTGGTAGAGTGCCGTGTCTTAGCTGAATGTATAATTTTCGAGCAAGCGGGGGTTCGATTAAATCCATGAATTCCTCGAATTTTGAGTCAGATTTAACTGTGAGGAACACAGAAGTCAATCTACCCACCGTTACAGAGCTCAAAAGTATTTGAAGATTCCGTATATATATCAGTGAAGATAATTCTTTCTTTGTTAGCCCGGTGCAAAAAGTTTCTGGGGAAGCCCAGAGTTCCGGGAGTCCTAGACAGGCGCTAGCTACTTTGATATGTTGGAGCCAGGGAATCTTTTTAGATTTAAGGAGAGGCCAGATCGCAATGAATTCAGCTCTGTATGGGGCCAGTTCGGGAATCGACCACAACCTTTTCCAATACAAAATTGGTCTAGCACTTGCAATCTCATCTATTGAGACTAGGCCAAGATCAAATTTCAATGGAGTCAGAGGCGTGCTAGAGGGGAGCCCTACAAGTGTTCTTAAAAAGGACTGCTCAACCTTGGTAAGGGTCTCTATTTGCTTATGTCCCCACAAATCAGCCCCGTGAATTACGGCCACTCTGGCCTGTCGACAAAAAATCTCCAAAACAGGGGACACTGGTTTGTAGGTCGACTTTTTAAAAACTTTATTGAGTCCCCCTGCCAACTGAGAAAGCTTAAGCGTCGACTTGGCTATCTGCTTATCCCAGTTAAATTTCTCAGTCAGAGTAAGGCC
Organism: Triturus cristatus; assembly: GCF_964204655.1. Classification (NCBI taxonomy): domain Eukaryota; kingdom Metazoa; phylum Chordata; class Amphibia; order Caudata; family Salamandridae; genus Triturus; species Triturus cristatus. Next base: position 383,428,628 of record NC_140594.1, read on the forward strand.
CAGGTAGACAAAAGTTTTAACCCTTTCAAGGGGAGTGCCATATAAAACTGGGTTTGGACGTACCCGCTTAGGGGGGTTGAAAATCATAAATTTTGTTTTCCCCAGGTTGATTTCCAATCCCCGCTGCTCACAGAACTTTACAAAACCATCGAGTGTGTTTTGAATGCCCGATGATGTTCTAGACAACAACAGGGTGTCGTCTGCGAACATCAGAGCGGGCACTCAAGCTGTTACCAGTTTTGGGGCATCGTTGTTTGCCACAGAATTCAAATGGTCGACAAGACCATTGATGTAAAGGCTAAATAGTGTGGGAGCCAACACACACCCTTGGCGGACACCTTTGTGGACAGGAAATCGATCCGTAAGGTCACCATGCTTGCCACATCTCACCTGGGCAAAGTTATTTTCATGGAGCCTAAGTAAGACTGCTAGCAAATAGGGCGGGAGGCCCAAATCAGCTAGAACCTGCCACAATTTAGCTCGTGGAACTAAGTCGAAAGCTGCCCGCAGGTCCACAAACACAAGGTAGAGGCTGCCACCCTCCACCTTGGCTGTTTTCCAATACAGGACATGCAGGCGAAAAATCTGATCGACAGTTGAAATACCAGCCCTAAAACCTGTCTGGAAGGTAGAAAGGATCCCTTTCTCTTCAATCCACTCCAGGACCCTATCCAGCAGGATCCTCCCCATTAATTTTTGGGAAGTATCAATTAGGCTAATGGGCCTGTAGTTGGAAGGGGTCACAAACAAACAAAAATAAAAGGCATCATCATTTGCAACGTCAATAGCTAAAACTCGCATAAATGCGAGACCTATTGCATTGCAGTTGCTTGTTTTAAGAGGCAAGAGAGAAAGGACTGTTCGCTAGCTCAGCCTCGCCGCCTTAAAGCAGTTCAGCATATTGTGTAAGTTTGTCAGTCAGCAGCCTGCTTGCAATACTTTCAGAATTGCGCCTGCATTAAATACTGTTCTCCGAGATGCGGTTCCCAGCTCCGCGGCACTCTTTCCGTGTTTTATACCTTGGAATGATGAGCCACTGAGTAAGTCTGCCGCAGCTCTCAGCAGTAGGTGCACTCGCACACCGAGCTTCCTGTCCATCTTTCCAGGTTTCTCCTCAACTTACTGGCAAAGTACGTGGGAGGCTGAGAAGCGCCAAAACATGGACTGTAATCTGAAACAAACCGAAACAGTGGAGTGCGCTTCCGGCTTTGCTTTTCCTGAGCGCCTAATCGACAACCAACATTCCGTCCATCAATTGTGTGTCTTTTAATCATCAACCGCAGCATCGCCCACAGGAAGTCGCCTCGCGATATCTCCTCTGCCCAATGCGCCCCAGCCGAACCTCACCCCCCAGGAGCCACTGGGGCAAGGCACAGGCCTGCAGCTGTGGACTCCTGCCGTGCTCAGCTGGATGGATCCCCCGCTGGAGTGGGGCGGGTCTGACAGACTCCACCTCAAGCTCCAGTGCCGTGACAGGAGCAGTGGCGTGCTTGAGGCAGTACTCCGGTCCCGTGCAGGGGGAGACTGGTCACCCTCATGGTAGGGACATCCAGTCTGTTAAGGAAAAATGGGAGGGGTGTTACAGGGGGTGGGGAGGCCTCTCTATGTTTTACAAAATCTTAATGCTCGATTGGGACTTCAGCATAGGTATTAGAACGTGCACTCGTCAAGGATAGACTACATTGTGGGACATGGTGTGACCTTTTATGGACCAAACCAAATGTATTGCTCTCATACCTGTGCTTAAGTATGGTGGCACAGACAGGACTCTTGGGGAATAGTTATCTGCCATTGAGTGCAAAGGCGAGGGCTCACTTGACTAGAAGTGCAAATAATGGCATACCGCGGAGCATGCTGGAAGATCGGCCTCCGCACAGTGTAGTGCTGCATTTTATCCTTAGTAGTAAGTAGGAGGCTGATGCGTGGCTCCGACGTCATAGCTCCAGCACTCACAGATCCGTATCATATAGAATATACCCCATACCACCTGTCGTACACAGGAGCTTGTTTCTTTTCTCTCGCGGAGTGATACAGTGTAAACTTTTCAGACGGTCAGACAGACACTGCTCATGCAGTACTGTGACAGAACTGTAGGCATGCTCCTGTAAACACGGCAATTCACACCAGATAAACATGCAGCGTCACCTCCCGCTGCAGGGGCAGACAGGTGGGGGGTGAATGATTAGCTAGCATATAAACCGGACTGACTTCACCATGTTTAGCAATGATTCTGCAGTGTCGCATAGCTCATCGCACGCGGGGCTCACCGCGCCTATCGCTGTCTGGCCTGCCCTCACAGAATATATATTTACCTCCAATAGCCTTCCACCTGTATTTGTGTTTTTCCTAGCCCTCCGTTCATTTCCACTTTCAGCCTGGCTGCAGACCTGGGGAGCTCGCGGGTTCAGGGCAAAGAGACTGGGCCGTGCCCGCTGCAAGGCAACTGCGCCATTACCTACCTGAACAGGGTGTTACTCAGTGCGCCTTCCCAGACACCTTCGCGGCGCCCAATGGCTTCTATTAATACCCGTGTTGACTAAACAGTGCCCTCATTACACGTACCTTAAGAGAAGAGCTCATGCCCAATTGGCCCTAATTAGGTTGTGTTACGCCAATTATTCACCCACTTCCAGACCCTCCGAGGGGCAGCGGAGGGTGCTCCTGGGTGAGCAGCCCTGGGCCTGGCATGCGCATCCGTGCGGGGTGCTGAGGGGCCAATTCACTACAAGAGACCCCACCCACTCGCCTTGCACCCAGAAAAACAAAAAAAAAAGTCCCTCTGTTCGCCAGACACAATATCTTTGTATTCTTAATGCCAGCCATTTATTGAGAATCATTTATGGTAGCAGGAAACCTTTGATATAGAGTGTAGAAGTGAGTTTTTAATCCCACTTATTTTAAAGCGCAGAGACGGCAAATGACGTTTTTGATTACTGTGGGAGGATAAGTGCAAAGTCTGCTGAAATGGAATAATGTTTCGATATAGTGCACTGGCCAGAAAAAAAGGTTTGTAGAAAATGGCCAGAAAATGTGGGTTTACGGCCAGAGGTGCTAATTTTAGAAGTGGGGAGAAAGGCTCGATTCTCCGCAGCTCAACATCCTGTGATTCTGGGCAAATCACAAACTTCCGATGCCTAAAAAAAAAAAAAAAAAAACAAGCATTTACAATGCAATGGTCTCGGCAATATTATAGGTAGAGCTATTGGTATTGCTCATTATTTTTTTATCATTTTTGTATCCCTAAATAAATGGCATTGTCATTTCTATTGGCATTAGCTTTTTTTTTGCATATGTGATACCTATTGCATTAGCAGAGAGAGAGTGAGGTAGTGAGATAGAGAGAGTGAGGTATTGAGAGAGAGAGAGTGAGGTATTGAAATAGAGAGTGAGGTATTGAAATAGAGAGTGAGGTATTGAATTAGAGAGTGAGGTAGATAGAGAGTGAGGTAGTGAGATAGAGAGTGAGGTAGATAGAGAGTGAGGTAGTGAAAGAGTGAGGTAGTGAGGGAGAGGGATGTTGTGAGGTAGTGATATACAAGCATAGAGTGATGTAGTGAGATAGAGAGAGAGGTAGTGAAAGAGAGAGTGAAAGTGAGTCAGTGAGATAGAAAGAGTGAGGTAGTGAGATAGAGAGTGATTGAGGTAGTGAGTGAGAGAGTGAAGTTGTGAGCTAGAGAGTGAGGTAGTGATGTTTTGAGAGAGAGAAGTTGTGAGATAGGGAGATAGTGAGATAGAGTGGAGTAGAGGTGTGATTTATATTTGCATAATGGCATGTTCACATTGTGCATGGTGTTACTGTGCTGCTTCCCATCCCCAGAAACGCACACACCTGCAGTGGCGTGATGCAGGGTCCTTGCCTAGTTCCAACCAAGGCTTCAGGAGTGGATGGGAGGGTGGCCTCACACAAGGGAGGCGCAGGCTCGCCTGGGAGAGAGGGGTTAATGCCCCGCCCGTGCCTTCAGTGCGACGCTGTGCTGACGGCGCGGGATCTGAAGTCCAGGGCGCTCCCAGCTGTAAAAGGGAGTCTGCAGGGGGGGGGCGCAGAGCTGAGGGCGCTCCTGGAGCAGAGAGCCAGTACTGTAGTGGCCTTCCGTGGGGCTGTGGTGTCCAAAAACTGCTTAAGTTATGCGGAGCATGCTATTTTCAAAATTGCTCATAGAAACTGAAACACACGCGCCTACGAATGTGAGTGACACACACACACACACACACCAGATAAAAATCTAAAAATCGGCGGAACAAGGTTCCAGTCTCGGCGTCGCCTTCGCATCCTGTGATTCTGAGCACACAGCTCAACCTCCAGGTGCCTAAAAGATGATTGTGACCATATGTAATTGTAACTTGTGCTTGTGTATAGCGCTCCAATACCTTCGGACCGAGTTCGCCCTATATAAAATGGGAAAAAACACATTTTATTTTGGTGTTTACTTTCGAAAACCGAGGGTGGGAACTCCCCGTGTCCACCCTTACACTCACGGTTTCCATGTATACTTCGTGCCACACAAACTGCTGCCTCGGCACTAACACGCTTGCACGTCTGAACCTCAATCATTCACGTATTATGAAACGAGAGACATGTCCTAATACAGTGAGGCACTTCATAATACTGACTACTTACGCTACGCACCAGTCACTAAGCGCGCCCATGTTGTGAGTGTAACTAATTTCATCGACATTGGAATGCTGATAGGCTGTGCAGGCCCCTCGAGACCAGAATCGTGATCTACAGGTTGCTCTCGGCATTTCACTCCAATGACCTGTCGGGTGACACATTAGCTCATACCAGCGCACCTGTCTAACTTTCCCGTTGATACTTTCTCCTTCCGAGGTGATCCGTATAGGTTGCCGCGCGCTGATGCATTGTCGATGTCAGCGTCACATACAAAAGTGCTGCGCAAGGGGCCTCTCTGCGCTAGAAAAGGCCCAGACTTTCACTTCCTGGGATGAGACTGTGGGTCTAAGTTAACAGCACGTTTACTGCCGCAATGAAGAGAGCTCCCAGGTCTGGAAACCTAACATACGAATAGAAAGTTCTGCCGACGACCCACTGAGGAACAAAGGCTCACTGACGTAGAACGAACACTCCTTTCACCCTGCAGTTTTACTTCCGAGTCAGACACTTTTCCTCTTTTCCTTGAACTGTTATATTTCGTACCTTCGTTTCCCGTTTTGATCCTGAAGTTAATATGACCGCGTCCATTGAACCCCCGACCATGTAAACCGCGGTTTGTGAGCGCAGGTGGGTGTTTTAAAAATGCTTATCAATTTATAATATCTCAGTTTAGAATTAAAACATGCGGGTGTCACGCGGACTGATTCTAAGCAAAATTAATGATCGATGCACTTCAAAAGTATCTAATGTGAATTAATGAACTTTCGGCGAAATTCGTTGTAATTATCCGAAAACGCTTCCTTTGTATAACCAGTTAACTACTACGGCCATTGACAAGAATTTGTAGTGTGAGTTTGTGGATTACACATCAGCAACAGACTGGCTGTGACGAACGCGGATTATCGGTTTATTAACGATGCACCGTCCACTTTCATTCTGTATTTTTGCGCGACCTTTCATCCACATTTATCCAAGTCGCCTAATGTTTAAGTCGCCTGTTTAATAATGTTGCACCTGCAACCAAAAAAGTATGAATTATCTAGGAATTTAAACACCTCGACAAAGAGGTAAATTAGCTATCAGGGAATGAAAACACCTCGATAGAGAGGCGCGGACGGCACTGGAAGATAGCAGCCGGGCTGAGGGTGGAGCGCAGCCACCCGGATCCTCGGGAGGAGGCTGTCGGTCTGTGATGCGCACAGGGCAGCCGGGCATGGAGCAGGCTGCACCTGGGAGCTGTGCACAGGATTCCCGAGCCCGGCGCCGCCTGCAACGCCCTCTGAGCTTCGCGTGATTGCTAAAAAAAAAATGGCAGATGTAAGCTTCGAAACTTTTTCGGATTCGAGGGCGTGTTCCTGCTGTTCTAAAAGGGCGTGGCTAAAAAGTGGAAAGAACAGCACGGAACACGCCCCGAATCTGAAAAAGACGGAGCATATTTGGAGGGACTTGGAGGGACGGCTCTCTCCTCCAATGGCTGGCCTCCGTTTAGGAAGCCAGCCAATGGAGGAGAGGCAAAAAGAGAGGCGGGCTAAGGAGCCACTCTCAGAAACATTAAATCTCCGACTTCCAGTTCTGCCTTCGGCAGACCGGACGGTCCTCAACCTAAAAACCACATGAATGTGCCGTTGTGTAAAGCAACTGGTGCTCCTGTACACTGCTCTAGTGCATTCGGGTCAAGTTCACGCTATACAAAATGGGTAAAACAAACACTGTTGAAAGATTTAATTTGAAAGAGCGTCGGCATGCAATTCCCTCTGTACGTTTTTGTAATTTCGGTCAAATTCTTGTCAACAGACATGACAATGTATAAACCGGAAATAAATATATGCCACTATGTTGGCGGAGTGTGCTATACACATTTATCCATTACCATTTTCGATATTTGTTTCAGACATTAGACACAAAATAACAAAATCACAATCACAACATTGCACCCATTTTAAAAGTAGAGCCAGAGGAGATGGCGAGGCGTTGCAGACATCAAACCTTTGCTCCATATGTGAAAGAACATGCACGTGAATTTCCATATAGCTTCCGGTTAAGCATAGTGACGAAAGTGGACAGGTACTGTCTGATACTCAGTGCCTGCACCTCTAGAACTCGACAGGGAGAGTACCTCAGTTTCTTGGCAGGGATGTGATACTTTGAACCGGAGAGTACCAGCACTTTCAAATAGCAGGCAGGTCCTCTGGGGGGGGGGGGGGGGGGGGGGGGGGGGGGTAATGCCTGCACTTCTAGAATTCTAAATGCTTCAGTGCCTTAAATGGGCAGGTACTGCCCGCACTGAGTTCATGTCCTTTTTTTTTTTTTTTGAAACCGTTTATTACAATCTCAAATAGTTACAAGTATGGGCCTACAACCTTCTGGCCGGCCGCTAGAGTAGCAGTAGCATATGACATACATACAGAAAAATCTCTTGGCGGTGCGAAAAGAGTAAATCAGGAGATATCAGTAGTGCAGGCCACATAACTCCGAACCAACAATACGGTTTCCTTTTGTCAAAACACAACAACACAAAAACAACCACACCCGCAAGGCAACCCGCAATCCCAAGTGACAGCACGCGCTCCTTAAGTGGGGGACCCCAACCAATCGCCAAACTCTGAAGAGGGGAATGAGAACAGATCAGGGACTGGGGAACCACGTGCCCATGGCTGGGGGAGGGGGTCGGCTAGGGGGACGGAGCTGGTGAAGCATCCGGCAGCAGCGGCGGCTCGCAAATACCCCCGCGATAGGCGTTCCAGGGGCCCCAGATTTTCACCCACGCCCCAGGCTTACCCCTCGCAACATACACCACCTTTTCACGAAACATACACCAATCCATGTGTTCTTTCCAGGCCGACACCGCCGGAGGCCTCTGGGATCCCCACAATTGAGCAATGTCACGCTTAGCGATCATGTATCCCAGAGTCACCCACCGCGTCTGCGGAACCGAGTAGTCAGTTGGCTCCCACACATTCAGCAAGCATCTCCTCGCTTCAGGCAACAGCACGACCCGCGTAACCACTCGCAGGACCTCATGCACACCACGCCAGAATCGCTCCACCTTTGGGCATTCCCACAGAATATGCAAGAAAGTTGCCAAAGCACCACAGCCAGGCTTACACAGTCCATCCTCAGCTAAGCCCATACGTAGAAGCCTTGGCCCCGTCACATAGACCCGGTGGAGGATCTTAAGCTGGACGAAGCGAAGGCGAGCCGGGATGGCCACCTCCTTCGGAGAAGCCACCGCGGACATCCAGTCCTCGTCGTCCAATTCCAGCCCATCGGCAACCCAGGCCTCGCGGAGGCCAGTCAGCAGGCCCGATCGGTCGTTAATCAGTTTTTTGTATATGAGGGAGATCGTGCTGTCTGGGACATGGCCATCCAGCACTCGGTCCTCCAGGGGGGAAGACTCCGGAATGGACGCGACATCCGGGAAGACGGAGCCCAGCGCGTGGCGGACCTGTAAGTACCGGAAGTACTCACTGCCTTGCAACTGAAACTCCGTCTGCAGCATCTCGAAAGTTTTGAATCCCCCCCTCGTCCAGAGATCTCCCACTGTGCTGATGCCGATCGTGTCCCATTTCTCGAAGCCCTTCGAGGTCCACAAGGAGCCCAACCTCGCCGATGCATATAGCGGTGACGCCCGGGTCAAACGGTCCTTCCACCCCATAGCTGCGTTAGCCGCGTGCCATACACGCACCATGACATGCGTCGGTCCCGTCAGGCGAGGGTCCGGCGCGCCAGAGTAAAGCGCCCGATTGCAGTCGCCACCGGGCAGGAGCATCTTGTCCATTTCAAATGCCGGGTTCAGGGCGGGCCCGTAAAGGCCATGATTAATCGCAGCTAGCTGGGAGGCCCAGTAATACCGTTTAATATCCGGGAGGGCAACCCCCCCATCGTACCACGGGAGCGTCAATTTAGCCAAGGCGATACGTGGCCTCCCGTCCCAGAACAGGCGACGCTGCAAACTCTCCACCTCTCGGAAGTAGCGCGCCGGAACCAAATCCATAGTGTTCTGGAGAGCGTACAGAAAGCGCGGCAACGACATCATTTTAAACAAGGCCGCTCGGCCAAGCGGCGAAAGCGGCAGACGCCGCCAACGCACCACGTCCTCCTTCAAGCGCTGGAGGGGGGGCAGCAAATTCCGCTCGTAGCGGGCCTCCGGGTCCAGAGTAATATATATACCCAGGTACCGAAACCCCTGGGAGGCGATCTGGATCGGACAGTCCCGTGGTAGGACCGGAGCCTCCCCGGCAAGCACATATACACAGGATTTCGCCCAGTTGATGACGAGGCCTGAGTTGCGACCGAATGAGCGCAAAACATCAACTAGGACGATCAGTGATTTACGCGGGGAGGCAAGATATAGAAGGATATCATCAGCGTAGAGGGACACACGGTCCTCATGCTCGGGGGTCCAACGGAGACCACGGATGGAAGGGTGCCACCGCAGCCACTCCGCCAGGGGCTCCAGGGCCAGTGCAAACAGGAGAGGCGACAGGGGGCAGCCCTGTCGCGTACCCCGTCCCAGTGCGAATGGGGCCGAAACTCGTCCATTCACCACCACCTGCGCCAATGGGCCGGAATACAACAATTTGACCCAGCTGATGAAGCCCGGTCCGAAGCCAAACTTCGCCAGCATCGCCCAAATGTATGGCCACTCAAGCGTATCAAACGCCATGGTGGCAACCAAGGACGCCAAGATGGCCGGTTCCCGCACGAACGGAACACGCGCGAGCACCCCGTGCAAGCGTCGCAGATTAAGGGCCGTGTTACGATGGGGTATGAAGCCGGACTGGTCTTGGTGGACCAAGTCGCCCACCAAGCCGACCAGCCGGTTGGCCAGCACCTTGGCGAGGATTTTGGGCTCCGCATTCAAGAGCGAGATAGGCCTATAGGATGTGACCCGCTCACGGGGCCTCCCCTCCTTGTGGATCACCACGATCGTGGCCAGACGCTGGTCCGGCGGAAGGGAACCCCGCGAGCAGGCCGCCAGGAACATCGCGCGCAGGTGGGGCGCCAGCACATCCGGTCGCAGCTTGTACAGCTCGATAGGAATGCCATTGGGGCCCATGGCCTTGCCAGATGCGACCGAGCGGATAGCAAGGGCAATTTCGTCCGAGGTGGGAGGAGCGTCCAGCGAATCCCTGTCCTCCACCGAAAGGGAGGGCAGCGCGATGTCCCGAAGCAGGGCATGGGAATCCTCCTCCGAGCAGGGAGAAACCGGGGAATATACCTCGCGGAAATAATCCGCGAAGCAGGAGACAATGGCGTCCGGCTCGGTGACACATACACCATCCATCCTCTCGATCAACGGAACCACACGACTCGCTCTCTCCTTTTTATCCAACCACGCTATCAATTTACCAGCCTTATCACCCACATCATACAGTCGCCCCTGTTGCTCTCTACTGAGGCCCCTGGCCGCCTCCGTGACGAGGGCCCTATAGGCCGCCTGCTTGAGGTGTAGAACATGCAATGTGGCATCCGTCACCCCGCTCCCCAGGTCACCCTCTAGTTCAGTAATTTCGGCCTCCACCCGGGTTACCTCCTCCCGCTCGCGCCTCCGGGCATGGGAGATAAATGAGAGGGCCTCCCCCCTAAGAACTACCTTAAAAGCCTCCCAAAGGGAGATGGCAGAAGGGACAGACCCCACATTCTCCTCAAAGTACCGCTGCAAGGATTTGATCAATTCGGCTCGAATAGTGGGGTCGCGCAGGTACCAGGCATTAATTGGGGCCACCCTGCCCTCCCCCCTCGGGAAGACATCCAGATGCAGCAATAGTGGGGAGTGATCTGAAATACCCCGCGCCAAATGGCGCACCTCTCCCACCCTCCCAGCATAGGCCGCAGGAACAAGGATATAATCAAGCCGCGAGAGGCTACCATGGGCACCCGAGTGGAAGGTGTATTGCAGCTGAGCGGGATGCTTTAGTCGCCAGCAATCCACCAATCCTAGTGTATCTAAGAGGCCGGACAGCCACGCCTGTGCCCGGGGGAGGTCCCTGGGGGGATGACGATCCATAGACCCTGAAGCCACCGCATTGAAGTCCCCCCCAACTACCAGAAGCCCATCCGGGAGGTCAAGGAGGAGGCGCCCCAGGTCCGCAAACGTGGTAGATTGCAACCCCGGCGGAACGTACACTGATACAAAAACGACCACTCTGCCCTCCATTCTACCCACCAAGACAGTGTAACGTCCCCTCTCATCATGGCGCACCTCATCAATCTCCAATGGGAGCGAGTTCTTAATCATGATGCCCACCCCCCGTGAGCCCGAGGTGAAGCCCGAATGGGCCACCAAGCGATAGCCTCTCCGATTCATGGCATGAAAGGAATTACCTATAAGGTGTGTCTCCTGCAGGAAGATCACATCTGGTGAAATTCGTTTCAGATACTGCAGGACCACACCACGCTTAATCCTATCCCCCAGTCCGTTAACGTTCCATGATAACACAGTCAGGTCCCTACCCCCCATCATACATGGAAGCCATCAATCGTCCCCCAAAGAGCATCTCAAAAACAACAATACAGTAAAGGGTTCGCCTTGCGGTGCAAACAAACAACACTCCACCCCCACCCACCCATCCCAACAGAACTCCCCCCTCCCTGCACCCCTGCATGAGCCCAGACAGCCCCCCCAAAGTGCAGTGTGCCTGTCGCCCCATAGATGAAAAACTAACTAGTCCCCCAGAGGAGGAGGGAAAGCCCCCAACGGACCCCGTACGACCTCCATAGGAGGGGAACATACACGATCAGTGAATGGTAACCAAAATGTTGTCCAGAGCAAGGCCTACTTTTCACCCCTCAGTTCTGATCCGGTGCGCCCTCCCCGCCAACCGCACCCCCCCCACCCCCCCGGCCCCGATCCCCAGGCAGAGTATCCAACCAGTCCCCAGCCGCCTCGGGACGGTCAAAAAAATGCGTGCGACCATTCACCTCTACCCTCAGCTTAGCTGGAAAAAGCATTGAGTACTTAAGGTTCATGTCCCGTAGGCGACGTTTAACTCCGAGAAAACTCAGTCTCTGCTTTTGGACCGTCGGAGTAAAGTCAGGGTAAAAATTCACGTCCATATTATCAAGCTTGACCGGTCCCTGTAGCCTGGAAGTCTGCAAGATAGCGTCTCTGTCCCGAAAGTTAAAAATCCGGGCAATGAGAGGCCGCGGCGGAGCTCCGACCTTAGGTCTTCCTCCGGGGACCCTGTGAGCACGTTCCACCGCAAAAAGTTTACTCCGCCCCCGGGGCTGGAGATGGGCGAGGATCAGGTCTTCCACAAACAAATCTGCCGCCTCCTCCTCCCGTCCCTCCGGCACCCCGACAATACGAACGTTGTTCCTCCGGGCCCGACCCTCGGCGTCCTCCAATCGACGGTCCATCATGGCGCTCGCCTGGCCAAGCCGGTGCACCTCCTTTTGAAGGGCCGCCACGTCTGTAGTGAGACTTAAGGTGGTGTGGGCCAGGGAATCGACCCGGTCATTTGTTTTAGACAAGTCGGCTCTCACCAGGCCCACCTCCACCAGGGCCGAGTCTATCTTCTGCGCCAGAGTATCAAAGCGCTGGTCCACCGAGGCCTTCATTTCGGCAATGGCGCCCATGACGTCCCGGAGGGTCAGATCCGCGGGTTGAGCAGACGCCTCAGCCGGGCCCGCGGGGGATGTACGCTGTGCCTCTGGGGATCCCTTCTGGAGGGTGTAGCGGTCCATACTGTTTGACTGCTGTGCCGGGCCGCGGCGGGTCGATTTCACCTTGGCCCGGTCGCCATCTTGCTTTGTGGACATGTCGCACTCCCAAAGTCGTGCCAATCTCCTCGAAAGGGCCGATAAACCAGTTCACAGGTTCCGGGGGGGGGTTGACCACTGCACCGCAGGACAACTCACAGCCGGCGGGTCAGCCGGGCACAGGGGCAAGGCCACACCACCGCACCCCGCTCCGCAACCCTACCTCGCTTGAGGGCAAGGAGGGCGCAAAAGCGAAAGTGAAAGCGCGGGGTACGCGAGTCGCCCAGCCCTGCCCGCCGTTGTTGTTCGCTTTGTCCCCGGGTCGCCCCACAACTCCAATCCGGGGGGCCGGCGCGGAGAAGGCCGCAATCTTCGATCGGTGCTCCCACCAGTGTCCGGGGTCCGATTCGAAAACGGAAAACGGGTGCCGCCTCAGCTCGGGTACACAGACACAGTCCCCTCGTCAAAGACAGGATATAATCAGGATTAATTCAGGAGGTCGCGGAGGTCCTCGGGAGCTTCGCACCTACGCGGCCATCTTGGTTGCGCGCTAGGCTCCTCCTCATGTCCTTCTTTAATTTGAAAGGGAGACAGTACCTGTATTTCTCCGCACTGCTGCAATATATTTAATGGGAGAGTACCGGCACTTCTCAGAAGCAAGCAGCACCCTAAAGAATTAGTAACTGCACTTCTATATCTCCACGTAAAACACTGCATGGCATGCACTAGTCACGCAGAAATGTTTTCGCCCGAGTGATGCCACCCGTTCATGCATGCCATTCTGTGCCTGCCTTTCTGGTGGGAGTGAGTCAGTCTGTGCGATTTTTATTGTTACTTGCCTGGAGTGCCTGATATTATTGTATTGTACATTTATATAGCACTTATTACCCTCACGATGAGTCAAAGCGCTTTTTGGCGAGTAGCACGCTACTACAGAACCCAAAAAGGATTAGTGATTGGTGATGTTGCTTGAGCAGATGCTAATGTACGCGTTGGCCCCCCCGCAGAGAGGGCTGTGCATCCGTCTCGTCCCGACCACTCTCCTTAACGCCCATGTGTTTCTCCTTGGATTTTCCTTCGAGTTTGTGAAAATGAGTCACTGAGTGCTGGCCTGGGACAGACAGAATCTACCCTGTTGCTGTTATTCCAGGCTGGACATGCCCGCCATGGCCTGTAATTAGCACCAGGCATGTGCAAACAGCCCCCACAACGCACAAACACCATGCCCCCCCAACGGAGCATTCCAAAATCCAAGCAACCAGTTTTACAGCTCACTGAAGCCATATACAACAACCTAGCGGTATCGACTTTAGAACAGTGGAACTCTGTTTAAATCCAGGCATCTGAAAAAACACGTTAGTTAGATTCCTCACCTTAGAATATCCCCAGGCGTCAGACTGGATCCGAAAGATTTTGTCTCAGCAATACCCCTTGCGCGTCGCTAGGCGTAGTCTGCGGCTCCGCGTCCGTCGTCGGCGTCGTGCGCCGGAATGACGTCGGAGTACTTAGACGCCGCCCTCGCGCGCTGACGTCAGTTCTTCTTTTTTCCGCGCCAGTAAGCGCAGATCCGGGAGAGCTACCCCTTTAGTCACTTTTTGACTAACTTTTTCGATCCTTTTTGATCTTGTCTCGACTCCGGTGCCGGTAGGATGCCTGGTTTTAAAGCCTGTGCTGACTGTAGCCGCTTGATGTCGGTTACGGACCATCACCGCCGGTGCCTTTACTGCTTGGGCCTCGACCACGACGCAGAGTCGTGTTCGGACTGCAAGGCCCTGACCTCGAAGGCTAGACGGGAGCGGTCCCGTAAGCTTCGAGATTCGCCACTCGGCTCCGTGCCCCTCTCGATCCCGGTCCAGGAGGAGGTCCAAGGATCGGTCGCGGAGCCGCAGCCGACGTCATCATCAGTCGTCGGGATCCAAGTCTTCGGGTAAGTCGAAGAACTCCAAGAAGTCCAAGAGGCGACACCGCTCTTCGGACTCCCCTCGCCGGTCGCGCGACTCGGCCGAGGGTCAGGGTGGTTCCACCCCCGCGGCGCAGGCGCCGCGCAAGTCCCCATACCCACCGGTACCTGGGACTGACGCGACGCCGGCGGAAGTCAGTGCCGTCTTCTCGGCCATGAGGAACCTGGCTCCGCCGTCGACGCCCGCTGGCGCGTCTTCGCGCCCCGCGGACCCGACTGGGCAACCTTGCCTGCCGGTGGCTCCGGCCCCGGCACCGTCGACGGCTCCGGCCTCGACGCCGCAAGCGCTTTAGGGACTCGTTCCCGAGTCCCCGCCGGTCGACCTCGTCACGCCTCCTCCGCTGGCGTCGACACCGGTACCACCTCCGACGCCGACTCCGCTCGGCGTCGAGCCCCGGTTCAGTCCCACTCCAGGCCCGGCGCCGATACGGCGTGGATGGACGCCGCGTTCGGCGCCGCTGGAGACACATTTTGTCTATCGCCCGGCTCCGATCCTTCCTCCTGCATACCAGGAATCGAATGATGGGGACAACTGGGAGGGATCCGAGGATCCTATGGCCGTTCAAGCTCAACTGTCCCAGGACTGGGCAGATGAACTGGGGGAGGCCAGTGGCCTGGATACCTCTCCAGACACTGGATTCATCTCTCCTCCGACTTTGGCTTCGGAGGAGGGTGCTGCTTTCTCCGTGGTGCTGCGCAAGGCGGCCGCAGCCCTTGGGCTCGAGCTGCCTGCCGTGGCTGTGAGGACGAACGTCCTCACTGAGGTGCTTCAGTCTGCAGCAAGCTCCACTGAGCCTCTGCTGCCATTCAATGAGGCCCTCACTGACGTTCTGCAGGGCACCTGGTCCAAGCCCTCCACAGTTCCTCCTGTGGACAGGAACGTCGCCAGGCGCCACCGCCCTGCTCCGGGCGACCCCAGTTTTCTGTCCCAACACCCTACCCCGAGAGCCTGGTTATCCAGGCCTCTACCTCCCAATCCTCCTTCCCGACCGCTCCGCCGGACCGGGATTCCAAGAGGCTGGAGCAGTTTGGCAAAAAGCTGTTCTCCTCCCTTAGTTTGGGCCTGCGGTCTTTGAACACCGCCTGCCACTTGGACCGTTATTCCCACTCTCTGTGGGATACGGTGGAGGACGTGCTGCCCCTGTGTCCGGAGGAGGTCCAGACACGACTTACCCAGGCTCTGGCCGATGGGAGGGATGCAGCGCGACATGCTATCCGATGTGGGCTTGACACTACGGACTCGCTGGGTAGGGCGATTTCTACCTCAGTGGCGCTTAGACGTCACGCCTGGCTGCGGTCCACGTCCTTTTCGGGCAATGTCCAGAGCACCCTCATGGACATGCCCTTTGATGGCACTCGCCTTTTCGGCGAGAAAGCTGACAGTGCGCTGAATCGCTTTAAGGACTCCCGGGCTACGGCCAAGTCCTTGGGCCTCTCGGCCCCGCGGTCGCAAACTTCCGCTTTTCGCCCCTTTCGTGGCCAAGGAAGGGGTGCCTCCTCACGTACGCCTAGACACCAGCCGCAGAACCAACCTGCGCGCGGTCGCGGACGTGGTTTCCGCCGAGGCGGTTCTGGAGGACGACGAGGTCAGCCCACATCCACCCCGGCAGCATCCGCCTCAAAGCCTTCCTAGTCCGAGCTTTCAGGCCCATTCCACGCCAGTGGGCGGCAGAGTTCGCCATCACCTGCTCCACTGGCGGTCCATCACATCGGACAGGTGGGTGCTGCAAATCGTCCGAAGGGGCTACTCCCTCCCCTTCGAGACGACCCCTCCAGCCATGCCACCGCAGCACCACCGTATCTCGGGGGATCATTTGAATCTTCTCCACGAGGAAGTTTCGGCCCTCTTGGCCAAGGGGGCCGTCGAGCGCGTTCCGAGCCCAGAAGTAGGTCGTGGTTGTTATTCCCACTACTTTCTGGTTCCCAAGAAGGGCAAAGGGGGCCTACGCCCTATCTTGGACCTCCGGAACGTCAATGCCTTCCTCCGGAAGGAAAGGTTCAAGATGTTAACTTTGGCTCAGGTTCTAGCTGCCCTAGACCCTGGAGACTGGATGGTAGCGTTGGACTTGCAGGACGCATATTTCCACATCCCCGTCCTACCGGCGTTACCTGCGGTTCACGGTGGGCCAAGAGCACTTTCAGTTTACCGTGCTCCCCTTCGGCCTCACCAGTGCCCCTCGGGTGTTCACGAAAGTGATGGCGGTGGTCGCAGCTCATCTGCGCAGATCAGGGGTTCCAGTCTTCCCCTATCTAGACGACTGGTTGTTGAAGGCGTGCTCGCCCCAGACAGTCGTCTCCCACCTCCAGACTACGGCGGATCTCCTGCATTTGCTGGGATTTTCCATCAACGTGCCGAAGTCACACTTGAGTCCCTCTCAGAAGCTCCTCTTCATCGGAGCGGTTCTCGATTCGGCGCAGTTCCGGGTCTATCCGCCGTAACAGCGGGTCCGGGATATTCAGGCCCTGATTCCCATCTTTCGGCCTCTATCCTGGGTTTCGGTCAGGCTAGTGTTGCGGCTTCTGGGGCTGATGGCCTCCTGCATCCTACTAGTGCATCACGCCAGGCGGCGCATGCGGGCTCTGCAGTGGGACCTGAAGTTTCAGTGGGCCCAGCATCACGGCAACCTGTCCGACCATGTCTTGATCTCAGAGGGCACTGCGCAGCAGTTGCAGTGGTGGCTCACGGACCGCGAGTGGGTCAAGGGCAAGAGCCTCTCCCTTCCCCAACCGGAGCATGTCGTAGTGACGGATGCGTCCCTCCTGGGATGGGGTGGCCATATGGGAGAGGCGGAGATCAGAGGCCTCTGGTCTCCGGCGGAGTCTCGTCTCCACATCAACCTGTTGGAGTTGAGAGCGATCCGACTTGCACTAAAAGCCTTCCTTCCCTCTGTCAGGGGAAGTGTCGTGCAGGTGTTCACGGACAACACCACCGCCATGTGGTATTGCAACAAACAGGGCGGGGTGGGGTCGTGGACCCTTTGTCAGGAGGCTCTGCGCCTCTGGACGTGGCTGGAACACCAGGGCGTCACCCTAGTGGTTCAACATCTGGCGGGCTCTCTGAACGCCAGAGCAGACTAACTCAGCCGCCGGTGCATGATGGATCACGAATGGCGTCTGAACTCCGAAGTGGCGCAAGGTCTCTTTCAGCAGTGGGGAGAGCCTTGGTTAGATCTATTCGCCACCGAAGAGAACGCGCAATGTCAGCAGTTCTGCGCGTTGGAATTTCCAAGGCGGCACTCGCTCGGCGACGCTTTTCGTCACGAGTGGAGTTGCGGTCTGTTGTACGCCTTTCCGCCTATACCACTTCTGCCAAGAGTGCTGAAGAAGATCAGGCGCGACCGGGCCCAAGTCATCTTGGTGGCTCCGGATTGGGCACGAAGGTACTGGTATCCCGAGCTACTCAGTATGTTGACCGATCCTCCAGTACGTCTGCCCCTTCGGGAGGATCTTCTGTCGCAGCAGCAGGGGACGGTCCTCCACCCGAACCTGTCCAGCCTCCACCTCCATGCGTGGAGATTGAGCGGCGGCAGTTGATGCCATTTGACTTGCCTCCTGAAGTCTGTGATATCATTCTGGCAGCCAGGCGTCCCTCCACAAAGACGGTATACGCCTGCCGGTGGAACAAATTTGTGGCATGGTGCACAGCAAAGGCTGTGGATCCCCTTTCCGCTCCTCTTTCTGAGGTTCTACTGTTTCTTCTTTCTTTGGCCCGGCAGGGCTCTGCCCTGGGCACCCTGAAAGGTCATCTTGCTGCCATCTCTGCCTTCTTGCGGCTTCCTGATCAGCCTTCTCTTTTCAAGTCCCCTGTAGTTACACGCTTTCTAAAGGGCATTACTCACACGTTCCCTCCTGTCCCTTTTGTAATGCCTCAGTGGGACTTGAATCTTGTTCTCACATTTCTAATGTGCGCTCCCTTTGAGCCTCTTCATACTTGTCCTCTTCGTCTGCTGACGCTTAAGACTGCTTTTCTGGTAGCCATCACCTCGGCTAGACGGGTGAGTGAGCTCCAGGCTTTATCTTCAAAGCCTCCTTTTCTCTCTGTTCATCCGGACAAGGTTGTCCTGCGGCCTCGTCCCTCCTTTCTTCCGAAAGTGGTGACTCCATTTCATCTTGGGCAGTCTGTCACCTTGCCCACCTTCTTTCCGCCTCCGCATCCTTCCAAAGAGGAAGAGAGGCTCCACCGTCTGGACCCAAAACGTGCGCTCTCCTTTTATTTGGACCGCACAAAGCAGTTCCGGGTGGACGACCAACTTTTCGTTGGATACGTGGGTGCTAAGAAGGGGAAAGCTGTGCACAAACGGACCATCTCTCGGTGGGTCGTTTTGTGCATCAAAATTGGTTACTCCTTGGCAAAAAAGGACCCTCCTGTTGGGCTGCGCGCCCATTCTACTCGGGCCACAGCGGCTACTACTGCTTTGGGACGGGGTGTCCCTTTGCAGGACATCTGTCAGGCGGCGACGTGAGCTTCGCTACACACGTTTGCCAGACATTATTGCCTTGACAGCCAAGTCCGGAGGGATGGCTTCTTTGGCCGTTCTGTCCTCCAGGACTTTCTGGTGTGATCTTGGTTCGCAGACCCACCACCGGGGATGGTATTGCTTGGGTATCTATTCTAAGGTGAGGAATCTAACTAACGTGTTTCTTTCAGATGAACAAGTTACTTACCTTCGGTAACGATGTATCTGTAAGAAACATTAGTTAGTTAGATTCCTCACCGACCCACCCATCCTCCCCGTTCTGCGAACTGACATCTAGGGTTAAGGTTATCCTTTTCAGGCCCCTAGATTTTATTTTTGGCACCAGTGTCGGTCTTTGCATGGCTCTGCGTTCCTGGCGCGGAAAGCTATGTACAAGAACTGACGTCAGCGCGCGAGGGCGGCGTCTAAGTACTCCAACGACGTCATTCCGGCGCACGACGCCGACGACGGACGCGGAGCCGCAGACGACGCCTAGCGACGCGCAAGGGGTATTGCTAACGAAAAATCTTCCGGATCCAGTCTGACGCCTGGGGATATTCTAAGGTGAGGAATCTAACTAATGTTTCTTACAGATACATCGTTACCGAAGGTAAGTAACTTGTTCATCGGCACAACACCCTGTGATTCTGTACAAATCTAGTAATGTCTCATTCCCTATACATCTATGTATCTAGCCTGTGTCTCCTGTAATTTGCTCCAGTGCCCTCGGGCCAAGTTCACACAATAGAAAATTGAAATAAAGGTAAGAATGGGCGTTCCCACTTTCTTTAACTCGTACCACACACATCGAGCTTACAAAACTGGGTCAGTTTCGGGAAGATTGGGGGCACTTCCTATTTCTTTAAAAGAAGTCGTGTCTCTTTGAATCCGTTGTTGTGCTCGATTTTGATGCATATGGTGGAGACTGAAAACCGATCAGACACCCGCCGGCCGAAGGTTGTAATTTGCTGCTCCAAGCACACTTGTCTACTCATTGGAGGTAATCGAATTAATCATATGTTGGCTATTCCGGTTGATAAACCTATCAGCGCGTTCGTTGGGAAACATTCCTCTACTTCATAATAAAATAATAATTAAAAAAAAACAACAAACAACCTGTGAAAGTTTGCCGCTAAATCTTTGATTGACGCCTTTTTCGGTATATATGTATATAGCTACAGCTGAAATTAGATTCAGTGTGTATCGTCTGTGCTTTCTTAAATGACAACATTTGTATTAGGATGTCATAATTCTTCAACTTTCCATTAACAAGCATCAATCTCTTATCTTTATGGGGCCATGTGTTTCTAATTAGCGTGGAGGCGCACACTGCCCCAGACCTCTCAAAGGAAAAAAATCTTGATGAAACCAAGATTTTTTTTTTCCTTTGAGAGGTCGGGGGCAGTGCGCCCCTCCACGCTAATTAGAAACACATTGCCCCATAAAGATACGCGCTTTGCGACAGCCGCACAGCAGGCGAGCCAGTCCAGGTCGGCCGGACAAAAAGGCGAAAGATCGTCACCAAAAAACCCTCATTTCCAATGACAGGACACCGTTTAGCATAAACGTTAACGCCAGCTAATGAAAATGAGGGACGGGGCTTCTTGTCCCCTTCTCAAATCTACTCTCCTACAACATCTCTCGCCCAGCGAGCAGCGCTTTGCGCTGCAGCGCCAGGCGAGACCTAAAAACTTAGTGGGCTTACAGCCTGCCCACTGCTTACCATTTGGTTGGCTTTATTAGTACCCATTTGCTTGCTTTTTATTCAATGGCTTGCTTTCCTCTTCTTGTGTTCCTCTCTCTCCATGTGAAAATAGCCTCTTTACTATTCTTTTCATTGGCTGACGTGTAGCCTTCCACAATTAACTTTTAAGGCACTCATTTCTTTTCAGTAAGGCACTCCTGGAGAATGCATTTCTTTTCTAGCTCTCTCCTTCACGTGCTTCTTCCCTCAGCAAATACCGGTCCATATGCTCCATGTTGCTCTCCCTTGTGTGCTGTGTTTCCCATTCTCTCCCAATCCACCCTGTTGCTTACCCGAACCATTACTTTGTTGCTCTCCCACCTCTCGCAGTCCTTCAATTTTTTTATTACTTTTTTGCACACTCAGCAGCTTCCATTTGCTGTCAGGCCACTCAACTTTGGTAAATGCTTTAGAGCAACTGATTTTTTAAAATTTCCTCAGGCAATCAGCATCTGTTGTCTTGGATTGGTAAATAAAAAAATAAATAAAATGGCCACCTCGTAATTTAGTAGGCACATACAGGTGGGGTGACCGACCCGCGCAAAGGCCTTTATTTTGTCAATGCTACACAGTATCGGCAAACGGCATTTCGCTTTTTTGCTGATCTTGCACAGCATCGGTTAAAAAAAAAAAACTACTGGTGAAGCTAAGCAAGATGTAATGGCTTTGCCATTGCTCGTTATTTTAGGGCTCCGTCTCCCCAAAACTACAGGAAGCATGTTCTTCCAGGTGTAGAAGCACCCAAGGGACCAGAAGGAGTTACTGATCAAAGAAGGCTCAATCAGGACGTGGCTCATTTGGAACTGGGTACCAACTGCAACTCCTGCTTTTTGGCATTTCCTAAGGCATTAGAGAGACTCTATAATAATGTTTGTCTACTCCAGTCAGCAGACCCAGGACCTATGGCAAAAGGTTTGAAGGAAGATTGCCTCTTGGGGTTGTATTACACAAAGAGTGCTGGGGCACAATAGGCATGTGCAGTTGCTTTCTGTGCCACCAAGGCACTTTAGTATTACAGAAGGGGACGAAGATAGTTGCTTAACCCCTTTTTTCATACAGCAAAATTTACCGTGCCAGCACTATCTTAAGGAGACGTTTGCTTATTAGCAAGTCAGATACAGTTCAAACAGTTCAGGGTCATTGCAGCTCCTCGACCCAGACAATGGTCTTCCATGAATTGTATATACTACATCGGCAACACCAACCTTAAGACTCCTGGATGCTATCCATCGAGGTGTTCCCATCCACATTTTCCAGTTATCTGGTCATTGTGCAGATCTTTCAGTGTACAGGTTGCTCCTATGGGCAGTTCTCTTTAATGTGCAGTCTCTCTACAGAACAAAGCAGCCAGTAGCTCCTCACTTTTAGGCCCAGCCTAAAGGGAGAAAGAATAGTTTCTTACCTGTAACTCCAGTTCTCTTGTAGGGTTATTTCCGTGATAGTCAATCATGGGAATAGTCCCACCCAAGTGCGTGGACCCCAGAACACTCCATTAGATATATCTTCTTAAGTTGTCATCTTCTGCCTTTCTTCAGGAAGGCCTGCATAGACACTTAAGAGATAAAAAGGCAATAATGCAGCCTAACTAACTAGGCTACACTGGCCATTACTTCATCTTGAAGTTAAAACAGATAGACAGTTAACTTTTAAATTTAGCAATTTGACTTAGTTTCAACACATAGAAAACTCCCCTTCATAAAACTCCTTTTTTCATGATAGAGATGAAAGGATTGGACAAAGAAGTCCCCATAGACTGCCATTATGTGTCTGCAAATGGATACTGTGCCTTTAAGAGTTTCCAGAGACTCCCGGTATGCCATGATGCACAGCCAGAGGCAGTTACTTTCAGTTATTTTCGAAGGCGTAGAGTAGCAATGCCCGCTGAGTTCTGGGTATGTCGGTTTCTGCCACCGGGGAGGCGGGCGGGTTGCTTATGACTATCACGGAAATACCCCTACAAGGGAACTGGAGTTACAGGTAAGAAACTATTCCTTCTCTTGTAGGGGATTTCCGTGTATAGTCAATCATGTGAATAGACTAGCAAGCCCATCCCAAAAGACTCCCCAGCGGTGGAAGAAACAAACAGAGATTAACCTCACTATTGTGCAAATAAATTCCGAAGTGAAGCCTACCCAAACGGAGCATCTGCCCTAGCATCAGTGTCTAGGCAGTAGTGCTTAGTAAATGTATGGACTGACTTCCAATTGGCAGCCTTACAGATTTCCGAAATAGGTACGTTACGAAGTAAAGCTGCTGTAGCAGCTTTACCTCTGGTAGAGTGAGCCCTAGGCTTACTAACAAGAGTCTTGTTGGCTTTCTGGTAACACAGCTGAATACAGGAAACAATCCACCTAGAAATGGACTGTTTGGAGGTAGCTAGACCAGTCCGGACCAAGCCATAGTTTACAAATAACTGGTCTGATCTACGAATATCCTTAGTCTGTCCAAACTTCAAGACCCTCCTGACATCAAGGGAATGAAGCAACCTCTCAGCAGAGGGATTCTGAAAAAATGTAGGCAATGTAATAGTTTGATTCACATGAAACTCTGAAACTACTTTAGGGAGGAACTTAAGCCGAGTCCTCATAACTACCTTAGAGGAATGAAAAACTGTATATGGCTCTTTACAACGGAGTGCCTGAAGTTCGCTAACCCTGCGGGCAGAAGTTATGGCCACAAGGAAACAGTCTTCCAAGACAGATGCTGAAGAGAAGCCTTATGAATGGGTTCAAACGGTTCCTTCATCAGTCGAGAAAGAACCACATTGAGCTCCCAAGGAGGCGAAGAACGCTTAATGGGAGGAAACACTTTTTTCAATCCTTCAAGAAAATCTGATGACTGGGATTTAAAAAAAGTTTGTGAAGGACATTTCCTATAAGCAGTTAAAGCTGCCAGGTGAGATTTAATCGAATGAAACTGAAGGCCAGATTGAGCTAAGTGTAGCAAGTAAGGAAGGATGACATCTTCCTTGCAGGAGGTAGGATCCACATTCTCAGAAGCACATCAGATGCAAAATCCCTTCCATTTATATGCATGGGAAGTGCGTGTGGATGGCCGTGTGGCCTCCTTCAATATCTCCATGCAGTCCCGAGGGAGATTCAAATGTCCATACTGTACTAACTCAGGAACCATGCCGCCAAATTCAACGACGAGAGGTTGGGTTGCACCATCTGTTTGCCGAACTTCGTTAGGTCTGGCCAGCATGTACGGCTAAGATGTGGCAAGAGAGACCAGTGGTGTAGGTCTGTGAACCACCACTGACGGGGCCACTCCGGAGCAATAAGGATCATCTTGGTCCGTGATTGTGAGCGCTTGATCAGTACTGTCAGGATCAGGGGAATTGGAGGAAAAGCGTAAAGAAAGCAAGCCGCCTGACCAGTTGATCCACAGTGCATTCCCCAGAGTCCCCGGTTGGTAAAACCTGGAGGCGAAGTCGCGGCATTTGCTGTTTTCCGCGGTAGTGAACAGACCGACCTCTGGAGTACCCCATCTTCCGAAGAGGTCTCGTACCACTTCGTCGTTTAAGACCCATTCATGATTTGCTTGAACGAGTCTGCTGAGAGCGTCCGCCTGAGCATTTTGAAAACCTGGGAGGTGAGTTGCTGTGATGGTCAGGTTCCTGGCCAATAGCCATTTCCAGATGGCCTGGGCTTCCCACGATAACGCTCGAGATCTCAAGCCCACCTGCTTGTTGAGATAGAACATTGTTGTCGTATTATCCGCCTGGACAAGCAGGGAACTGGTGTGAAATGACGGCTGGAAGGCTTTCCGCGCCAAATGAACTGCTCGAAGTTCCAGGAAGTTGATGTGGTACGTTGCCTCCTTCCGGGACCACATGCCCTGTATATGAAGGTGGTCGGAATGCGCACCCCAGCCGTGGAGAGACGCATCTGTCACTATGGTTAGCGTCGGTATTTCCTTGTGGGAGGGAATCCCCCGTAGGAGATTGCGGGGAGAACACCACCATCGGATGGACTGAAGGGCCTGCTGCGACAGTTGAATGCTGTCTTCCCAATCCCCTAGTTTCTGGTCCCACTGATCCTCCAGACATTCTTGCAGGGGGTCTCATATGGAGGCGTGCATTTGGAGTGAGGAAGATACAGGAAGCCATGGAGCCCAGGAGAGAAGATACCTTCCTCACCGCCGGGAAGGGCATGGTTATGAGAGCCTGAGCCTTCCGAAGGATCGATAAGCGTCTCTCCTCCGAAGGACACACGTTTGCCGTGCAAGTATCGATGATGGCTCCCAGGTACTGTAGACACTGGACTGGCGTCAAGACAGACTTCGTGAGGTTGATGTAGAGGCCCAAACGAAGGAGACTGGAAGTCCGATTGAAATGCAGTTGCGCTTCCTGAGACGTAGCTGCCTTGATCAGCCAGTCGTCTAGATATGGGTAGACGGACACCTTGTTCTTCCTTAGATGTGCAGCAACTACGGCCATGCATTTGAAAAATGTCCGGGATGCTGACTTCAGGCCGAAGGGAAGCACGGAGTATTGATAGTGGTTGTTGCCTATGGTGGGCACATGAAAATATGCGTCTTGCAGATCTATTGCGCATAGCCAGTCTCCCTGATTAAGCGGAGGGTAGATTTGATGCAAGGACAACATTCGAAACTACTCTGCAAATCCATTTGTTCGCATGTCGCAAGTCGAGGATGGGTCTCAACTCGTTCTGGTCTTTCTTGTGGACTAGAAAGAACCGAGAATACAGTCCTGTTCTCCTCTGTGCAAGAGGAACCGGTTCTATCGCCCTTTTCTGTAAGAGGATGTTGGCCTCCCCCTGTAACTCTCGTAGCATGTAGCGTGAGTGAGTTGGAGGAATCGACGGAGGAGGGCTTGTGAAACGTAGCCCATTGCGAACAATATTCAGCACCCAATTGTCCGGAGTTATTTTCTGCCACTCTGCCAGGTAACTTTGAATGCTTCCCCCCACCGGAGTGGGTAACAGAAGAGGGGAAGTAACCCTTCAGGGCTTGTAACCAGTAGGGGCCCTGTTCCCTTGTGCAGACTGCTGGTTGGACCGTCCTCGCTACTGGCGTTTCTGAAACAGCTGAAAAGACCTCTGAAACTGCTGTTGATTGGTTTGACGGCCTTGAGATCGTTGGAACCTCTGGGAGGAATAACAGTTGGAATTGTCAGAAGGCTTTGCGCTGTTCTTTAGGCTTCTCTAGACCTACAGCCTTTAAAGTCTTCATTTCTGTCTTCATGGCCATCTCTTCATCCGCATGGGAACCAAAGAGGGTCGTGCCAGAGAATGGTAGATTAGAGATGCGCTTCTGCGCCTCAGGCTTCAGTGAGGTAAACTAAGCCAGGAATGCCTCCGGAGAGCAACTCAGTGGCAATACGCGTGGGCTGACAGGAGCTAAGTATCCACTGAGGCACTGATGATTTGATTCGAAATCATCAGTCCTTCATTCAATATCTCATGAAAATCCTCCCGCTTGTCCCTGGGCAGGAGGTCCACAAACTGTTGGAGCGACTCCCACAGGGATCGGTCATACCGGCCCAGCAAGACAGTAGAGCTGACCGCCTTCACGGATGTAGCTGCGGTGTTGCAAACTTTTCTCCCCACCGAATCCAGTTTACGGCTTTCCTTATAAGGTGGTACCGTGGAAGTCTAAGCCGTAGCATGCTGTTTCTTTGCCGACACCACGGGTGGGGTCCATTCGGAGGAAGGCAGGATCAGAATCAGGTGGGCGGTATTTCTTCTGCTGCCGAGAAGGCGCAGATTTTATAGAAGATGGTGTCAAGAACAGTTCCATAGCAGGTTCCAATAACCCAGGCACCAACGGAAGCAAAGGACAAGATGCCTGTCTCTGCTGAAGAGTTTCAAATATAACTGAAGTCGAGGGCATCGGAGCAGCCTAGGGAATGTAAAGGTTTGACGCCGCTCTGACCAGAATCTCCTGAAAGGTGGTGATATCATCAATGGGAGACACTCTTTGAGAAGGAGAGTCCATTAGAGTAGGCAAGTACCTCCCCGTACAAGACGTGTCCGTGGTATGCCGGGAGCAAGATCTCTCATAGCGATGGCATCACATAGAAGACAGGTGGTGGCTATGGGGTCGATGTCTCGACCGAGACCTTGGTCTTCGAGGCTCTGCAGGAAGCGTGGGCTGAGAAGCTGTGGGCCCAGGCAGAGAAGGAGGCGGAGAATGAGGTGGAGGAGTTGAAGGCAGGTCCACCGGTTGACGAGGAGCAGGTGGTGTCCTTGACGGTGAATAGGTATGGGAGTACTCCGAATCTGCAGAAGAGACCAGCCGCCTCAGTTTTCGTGCTGGCTGCGAAGGCGACGCCCTGGACTCAACGCCAGACCCCCCTCCCCCCCCAATCGACATCGTCTGGACTGTGAACTCCCCGTTGACGTCGACAGGCTCACTACGGAGCGAGTCCTGGAATGGTACCTTGACGTCGAACGTCGGTGGTGACTCAGACGTCAACCTTCTCTTTGACGTCGACCTTCTCGTAGACATCGATGGCGATGTTGCATTGACACCGACCGCCGGTGTCTCCGTGACTCCGATCGACGACGATGGTGCCTCGACGGCGATCTGCATTGATGAATCTACGTTGAATGAGGAGACACCAATGACGGCGATCTCGGTGTCCTTCTCCTCGATGTGGTGCGTCGACGTCACTTCGACCCAGAGCCCTGGGTCGACAGAGCATATAGTCGTCATACCTGCTCTCGACGTCGTCTTCGACGTCGATCAGGAACAGCGTCGTTTTTCTGCCGTTTTTTGACTGGGGAGCCCCCCAGAGGTCGAAGCAGGGGTTTTGCAGATAGAGCAGGTGTCAGGCACATGAGAGACAGGCAGACAGAGAATACAGACTGTGTGCATCAGACTTGGCCTTCTTTCTACCACAGTCAGGACACTTGTCAAACAGAGAAGGCATTTTGAGAAGCAAACTGTAGAAATTCTGCCAAAAAAGGACAGCAGAAGGTAAATACAGGCCAAAGACATCGAGTGAAGTTTGAAAAATTCAAATACTGAAGCAAATTCTGAAGAAAATACCAAAATAGGTAGAGCTTAATGCTCCAAGGTCCTGCTAGCAGGAGGCGGAAAAAAGGACTGAAAGTAACTGCCTCTGGCTGTGCATCATGGGATACCGGGGGTCTCTGGAGAATCTTAAAGGCACGGTATCCATTTGAAGAGACATAATGCAAGCCTATGGGGGCTTCTCTGTCCAATCCTTTCATCTCCATCGTGAAAAAAGGAGTTTTGTGAAGGGGAGTTTTCTATGTGTTGAAACTCAGTAAAATTGCTACATTTAAAAGTTAACTGGCTATCTTTTTTCACATATAGATGAAGTAATGGCCAGTGTAGCCTAGTTAGTGAGGCTGCATTATTGTCTTTTTATCTCTTAAGTGTCTATGAAGGCCTTCCTGAAGAAAGGAAGAAGATGACAACTTAAGAAGATATACCTAATGGAGTGCTACGGGGTCCACGCACATGGGCGGGACTATTCCCATGATTCTGACTATCACGGAAATATCCCTACAAGAGATTAACAGCCACACAGAGGTTCCATTCCTAGTCCATTGTCGCCTGCATTTCTGCATAGGACTCATTGGCCCGTACCAGCTGACTGTCCAGTACTGCTATCCCTCAGGTGTTATAAGCTGGATGTCAAAGTCAACCAGGGGGTCTATCACATTCATAAATCTGTAGGCTCATCCAATTCTAGCATAGAATACTGTCCAATTTACTGGCCATACAATGCCCCATCGGATCAGATCCGATTATTCTAAGTAATACAAAATGGCTTCAGACTGAAGCCTGCATCTACTTCTACTACCATGGGAACTGCCGAAGTACAGGAAAAACAGGGATAACTAACAAACACCGGACAGTTGGAATAGGTTGGACACCCCTCCCATGCCACCAATACAAAGATAGTAGGAAGGGTGTACATGCATGCTGGGATGTATGAGAAGGACATCACTAGCTTAGTGTGTGTTGCATAAAATAGTTTTTGTGCTGTCATAATATTCTGCACACCTTAACAATAATATCACTGCCATCACCACAATGTCACCTCATTGCCTCTGTTGAAGGGCCAGTAGTCCCCTTTACTCACATTGCAGCACATCGGAGGTCTACAAAAATGACCCTGGTGCAGTTACTGTCAGCTAGCATGATTGTAGAGCTCATTGGAGGGGAAAAACATCCACAAATCATGCAAGAACAAGGCAGCACAGCTGTTCGGAGACCCACAAAGGACACTTGCCCCGCATATATGTACTCAGCCTCATAATGCTGGAGGTGTAATGCACTGTAGCATTCTCACTACAAAAGGCAGAAGCCCTCGTTTCCCACGTTTGACGAGGAGCAAATGCTCTAAAAAAAGAATCATATTCAAGTTCAGAGCTGCAGCTGAGTTTGGGATAACACCCTGCTGAAAGAGCTTGACAAGGCAACATTTGCATCCTCAAAGAAAGCAGCCTAACTTTCAATGTTATGATGGCTGATTCCTGAAGACAACAGACAATATATGAAGTTGGAAATTCACATGGACAGATTATTGCCGCACACACCATGATTCACTCCACAAGCCTTGTAGATATACCTTACACCCAGGTAACTTACCAACTTTCAAACATGGGACAGAACAGACCAGAATCAGCAGTATTCACTGGACAATAAAACATGCCCTGGTGGTGGCACCAGTACCTATGTTGACAAAGAGGCTGTTCCTGGTGGAATTTTTGGTCAAAACATCATGCCATCACGGATAAGCAGGTCAAACCAGTTCCTCTAGCATCTCAACTACAAGGCAGTAAAAAAAAAACATCCCACGCCTGCCAGATGCACAATTATTTATCAATTACCACACCGTTCAGTGGTTTAAACAAGACTTATGTTAAACGATGACCACACATTATGTTACAGGATAACTAAACACAAAGAAAAATACTTGTAAGCAGAAGTTAATCATCATGGACAGCAATGACAAAACTACGAAGAACATATTATTTACCTCTAATTATGGTTCCCTGTAACTATCGTTCATAGGTTCACATACTTTAGTTCCAGTCATCTGGCTGGTAATCCATGGCGAAGTATCAATAGTGGTATTTAAAAACCAATATGTTTAATACATTTTGTATTGTATCCCATTCATGAGGTTCATCTTCTTGACATGGGGTTGTGAGTCCCAAACCGCTTACTCTGAATTCGATTGAGATCATTGTCTCCATACAAAAAACAGACAAACCACAATATATAATTAGCTGACCGTTTCCAGCAACAAATGGACAATGGAGCTCATGGCCTAACAACCAGCATCAGGCTCGACTGAGAATGTGATTAACTTTCACACCACAGCTAAACCAGAAAGCACAATATACATATGTAGGTGTACATAGACAACCCTGCCAGGCACCAAAGTGTATCACAAATATATTGTGTGCACAAGCATGGGAATAACCTCTGGGCTTACATAATACACTGGTCTCCCTAATACTATAAAAAACATATATACCTTCCCCATAAAGCTATGCATATATTACATCAGTGTATCTTGCCAGTGGCCTAAAAACGACAACCCACTCCATCTAAAACAAGAACCCCTCTTCAACCAGAGGAATCCGTTACTTCTCCGAGACCTCCGCTGACCCCTGCATTCTCCATGAAACCCATAGCGTGACAGACTTCATTCAGTTAAAGGAAACCTTGATCCACAGTAAACCGGGAAATTGCCTATTCACTTCAAGTGCAACAGTTTTTGGTAATTACTCTGGACTGCCTCAGTTCCTGATCTTCCCTCTGGACAGCAGCTTCATACACCTCTCCTTGTTATCAGACCTACCCAATTTCTCTCTCATTGCATACAGACTCCCAGAACTAAACACTAGTGGAGCATCCATGTCATTTTTGTTTTTTAGTGGGAAACCGTGTTCTATCCTCATTTCAAGACTTCAGGGTAGCCGTTCTATAAACGACTACCTGATGTCACACAACTCCTAAAGTCTTTGCACCTGTTGCATGCCTTTATAAGGATGTTTTTACATAAGATCCGCCATCACTTCTAGACAATGATGGTATCTATGCTAAGTCCATTAGAGCTGATCACTCTAATAGAGTCTTTCAACTCACAATGTCAGATACTTGGAGTACTCTAATGTGCGAATTAAGATTCTAATATACTTAAAATATTATTGCTTCTTTATAGGAGAATAAAACTTCCATACTGAGGGGATTTTGCAGTCAAGTTCAGAGTTGAGATAGTGTGGTGCAGGGTCCTGCCGGACATGCTATGAGAAATTTGGAGTGGATGGATATCTGCTTTGTGATTGCTTTGATAACAAAGGAAGGAGTGGGAACACCACTGAGCTAGCCATTTTGAACATAACCTTTTGACAGAAATGGAAACTACCCAACAGGTATATCAAATAAACCATTTGTTCTAGAATTGAATCAGAATACAAGGACTCTGTATTTGCATTTCTTGCAGATGCGGTAAATCCATCTACTAGTCCACTGATTAGTGCAAGATAAGTCCAAGAAATTAGCAAAAGAAGATTTGGAGATCTTATAAGCAGACAATGGAAGTGGATGTTCGATATGAGTTCAGCAGTCTTGGAAAGTGCATCAGCAATATCTCCAGCTTTCATGCCAGAAACCACTGTTCATGCCTACCTTTTTATGAATGTGGTAGGTAGATGGTTGTAGTTTTGTCTGGACCTTGATTGACTTAAACTGAAGTTCTTCCCACAATTCAGGTTGGACTAAAATCTTTTAGCAGTTTTGAAACTATGTGGCACAGTTCTTCTACCATTTTTTTTTAGTTAGTAGCAACCCTTGGATATACTGTGGCTCAAATGGTATTGAAATAAATCTCTCCACTCCTCGGAAGCAACACGCGATGGCTGGGAATAGCTAGCACTTTCAATGTTTAATTTGGAAAGATTGGTTTGAGATGCTTTTAAAAGTGTTCTAATGTAAAAACAGACATGGGACACGCTCATAAACGAGGACCTCAGTGTACTGCAAGGCCATGCATCCCACATGTTATGGAATGTAACCTAGAAAATAAAAATAAAAAACAAGGAAAATCAGTTCATAAATTTGGAACACTTTTCTCAAAAGCCATTTATTCTCTAGCAAGTTTGAGAAGGTGAAGCTTTTATAATAAAGGAACACATTTACTTAATGCTTTACTACAGTGATACTGTGCCTTGGTGGCATTGGGGCTGTACAGGGAAAAAATTAAGAACATATGGTACGAAAGGAAAAGATGTAAACAGTTATCAACCGAGATTCAGGTTTGCATAGTGAATGGAAGTGCAGTTAATATACCTGCACACCACGGGTGTCATGGAATAGAAGACAGCAGTGTGGAAGGCCATAGCCAAAAAAAATAAGAGGGGTGAGGGTGTTGCGACACATGCGCATGGCCAACCTATATTTGTGTGGCCTCCTAAAATAACTGGCCATGAGGATATCAGGGACAGGAAGAAAACCTATAGTAGGCAGGAGGAAAATGGACAGTTAAAGAGATGGGAGCAGATTGAGTAGTGAAGGAGTGTACAGAAGAGCAGGGGAAGGAGGAAAAGAGAGCAGAGGGGAAGGAGGGGCAGAGGGAAAGGAAAGAGTGGGAGCAGAAGAGGAGAGGAATAAGGTGTGTGCAGATAAAGGGCAGAAGGGTGAGAGGAGCAGTGATGATGAAGGGAAGAGTGGAAGCAGAAGGAGGAATGAGTGGGGAGAGTAAAGATGCAGCAGAAATGAAGAGTGGCTGAGGAGCAGAGAAGGAGAAAAGGTAGAAGTGGAGAGTGAAGAAGTGCAGGCAGAGAAAAGAAGGGATAGTAGATAGAGAAAATATGGGTGAGCGGTGATGAAGAAAAAAGTAAGCTAGGAGAAGGCAGCGGAGATCTTGAGGAAATAGTCTTGGACGAGGTGGAAGGGGAAAAAAAGGAAGGAGGTTCAAAGGGGGTGCAAGACGATACATGGGGATGTGGTGGGGTAAAAGGATAGAGGTGAGGAGTGCAAGAAGGCCTCCATATGTCTGCATCGCTTAAATACAAGCTCTACGAAGTAGTTCCAACTTTGAGATCTTTAGAAATTAACTGAAATGCAACAGGATGTAGCTAGAATAGTTGCTCAAATGGTTGCCACTAGAATACAGAACCCCTTTAAGTCCTGTCACCAGAGCCTCATCATAAAACTTGTCAATTTAGCAGGACCAAAAGAAGGAAGAGAAGAGCTGTCCCATATTGCATGGCAGCCAAATATAATGAACAAGGGGCAGAATGGCAAAATCTTTGCTGTACTAGAGAGTCTGTTGAAATTACTCCTAACAAACCATATTAAAACAAAGTGATTTTCTTTTGAGGCTACAACAGGATACACACCATAACACTTAATGAGGAAGACAGTCAACGTGAATTCAATTAAAGAAAAACAAGCCGAGTTGATGTAACTCCACCCTGGCTGTTTGAAAATAAGGGTTCCAACCAACCATTATAAGGAATGGATGCATAAACTTCCATAAAGAAGAAAAATCTATACGTAAATTCAGGGAAAAAAATGAGCAAAAACAGTCCTAGATGAGATCTGAACAACATTGGTCGCCTGAAGGTCCTTCCACCATACAAGGCATGGCCAGGACCAGCTCTGGTTCTTAGATCTGGCAGAGGCCCTTTTAAGGTTTGAATTGTTTTGGCAATAGCTACCCAACTAGGTCTTCGCCAAGAAAAACCACTAGATGTAGAGGCATTTGACACTGAAGACCTACTAACTCTGCTTCTAGGAGTCTGGGAGAAGGTAGCAAGGACTCGGGAAGTAACAAGATACTCCCCCAACACCCACCATCATCATCACTCGTTTAGCTTTTTTGCTGCGCATGTTGTGTTCCTTGGGGCAGCTCTGATCTGGATCGATGTCAAACTATGGGTAGCCATATTTTCCCCAAGAAGCTCTTGATCAATACCATCAATTTTTAAGAACAGAAGCAACCTCATACAAGCCAAAGGCATCAGAAAAATGTTTTGGGCAGTCTCTCAAAACAATAGAAAATTCGGTCAAACATCCCTGAAAGCTTAAAGGCAGTGGAAGTCAGGAGAGGACGAATACATACACCCCCCAACAAAATAATAAAAATACAGGGATATTAATAAAGTTGAAGGTAACAAGAAAAGAACAAGCGCCTCCTGTGTCTATTTGCCCCCCCAGTAGTCTACACCTGCCCCTTACGACGTTGCCAATTCTGGCCATTTAATTCCTCCCCCTCTGGGTTTATTTGTGGCTCTATTTTGCCTTCTGGCTCATCCGTTCCGTTCTCTTCAGGACCTGTCCTAAGCTCTGTGCTCCACCTTGGCCACTACTGCTATAAATCCATTAATAGTCCACTCTGAATATATGGCAGATGTAATGTTTGTGGGACCCCTAGAGCTCCTCCAGATAAATTCTCAGCCCAGCAGGCCACTCAGTCATAACACAAATTTCTCTGTCGAACAACTCTATGTAGGCATCAGTCTAAACCACTGTGGAGGTGTGTTTGCAGGAAAGAAGATCTGCTTGGGGTATGCATTTTCTGTAGAAAGTTCATAGAGTAAAGTGTGTTGAGGGTATGCATCTGTGTGCGTGCATGTTTGCAAGCTGTGTTTCTACAGAAAGTCTCTCTAAAAGGAGCGTGGGTTTTTCTCTGTGCAAGGTGCGCCTCCCTTTAGAGGATGGACATGTATCCATCTGCAGAGATTTGCATGTCCGCAGTGTGCCTATGCTGTTTGTAGGAGTCTCTAGAAAGTGTCTGTTCAAGGTGGGCGGGGGGTTTGTGCCGAGATGTTTGTGCATGGTCTGTGTGTGAAAGAACAAGTGTGTGTTTACAGAAGATGGTGCGGGTCTATGTAGGGGGATGCCTGCAGTGCGTGCAAGTCCTTTGCAGAGCATGTCAGCGTTGGCGACACCAACTTTTTGCATAGTTTGGCGGCTTGTTAAGTTTAAGGTGCAACTTCTAGACGTCTTCATTCAGTGGTCTAATCAGCAGTGACCCATTTTCTTCCCCCAGATCTTCAGGCACATTCCACTTCCAGCAGATTAATTCATACTCATCCTGGTTGAGACTATATCCTAAAGAGAAGCTTTAAGAACGGAGGCTGCGGTTGTGTTGTGGATATGTCTGCTGCAGGTGTGTGTGTTACAGAAAGCAAAGATCATCACGGTCTGTAAATTATTTCATTATCGGAGGTCCCATTTGTGTTACCAGTCGTGCTTTGTGAAAAGTTCTTGGGTGATCGTTCGTTCAGAAAATGAACGTTTGCAGAACCTCTGTGTGCACAAACTGTGTTTCTTCAGGGTGTATCACCTGGATGAGTCTCTGCTGGCACGTTGTGTGTAATTCAGTTTTTTACTCTCCAGTTTGTGCGTTTTGTGGATAGATCTTTGGTGATCTAGAGTACAGTAGATGTGTCTCGCTGCAAGGTGTTTGTGAATCTCTGTTAGGGGTGGGTGTGTCAGCAAGGAAGAAGTAGATGTGTGTGTCTGCTGGGTGAGATCGGCAGTATCCGTGTGCATCATTCTATTGCTAACATTCCTGTTTGTGTTACTTCTTGTGCATTGTGAACAGTCTTTGATTGATATATTGTGCAGTATGTCTCTCTCTCTCTCTCTGCAGGGTGTGCCCGTCTCTTCTGTAGTGTCTGTTTGTGGCTGTCTGTAGGTCTGTCTGAAAGGTCTGTTATTTCTCATCTAAATTCCTGTTTGTATTAACTGTTGAGTTTTATGAACAGTTCTTGGGTAATCTAGTGTACATTTGTTGAATCTCTACTTCCTTACCTTTTAGAGGGTTCCATAGTCAAAAACACAATGTCCATTCATAGCCACCAATGGTAAATCTATTTATAAACCACTGATTCCCATGGTGACCATGAATCTACATATCCAAGACATGCCTTCGTTGGTTGTAGGTCCCCAATTTTCTTGGCAACTCAATTCCCTGCTTTTGCAACGATTAACTTTTGATGGGTCACTATCCTATCTCAATCATGAGCCAATACACACTTTCAACAGTTGGTGCAAATGTGTCCTTTTTGCTGGTAATCTCTCAGAGTCCAAGAACTGAATAGGGAGAAAATCTGAAGCCACACTCGCTGATCTGAGCAGATTTTAATACACTGGTGTACCATAGCGACCTCATTCCAGCACCAATCAACAACACTTGAGTCTCATCTTATATTCTGAAAAGTGACAGATTTACACTTAGTGCTGTTCAAGATAACTAGACACTACAGACAACCTTCCGATTCCTCAACACATGTCCACATGCTGGAATTTTAGCAAGGAGAGGTTTGGAAACGCAAGTACGTCTTGTTAGACAGACCTTAGATCTTACAAAATGGAAAGCATTTCCCTGCGTTTGCGGTCATTTTACTTTTAAAATGTCCTAGTGTCTCAACCACTGCTACCTCAAACTTAACACATACCAGATATGTGCTAGATCACCATATGTGAGCACTGCTAAAACATAACAGTCACAGCTACAGCAATTATGCAGACCTGAGAAACCTTTCTTTGCTGTTCATATCCTTCAAAAGACTGCACAAAGAACACCAAAATATTTTGGGTACACTGGCAGAAATGCCCACTCAGGACTCTAGTTATAGGTGCTATTTCTATACATGTAACCTGACTGTGACAATTGTTTTTAGGACACACCTGCTGTACAAGTAGCAGTACAACAAATGTGCATACAGGGTTGCATAATGTTGCTCTGCATATCTGTCCTAGCATGCACATTGGTAAACTATGCAGCACAAATACTCTAGACCACTGCCTCCTGAGGAACATTTTCCTACTGCTACCTACCCAAATACCAAACATTCCTCCTTCATTGGGATTTAAGAGTCTTACTATTTATAACAACTGACAGACACTCATTGTAATGATTGCTACAGCACTCTGCCAAAACAAAGGGGCTGTAGATTCTTTTGTGGAAAATGGATGACAAAGTTACCAGAAATTAGTTATTCCACAGTGTTTTTGTTGGGTCGCAGAACTTCCTGGGCAAAGACAATGCCCATTACAAAAAGATTTTACTTTAACACCGTTGCAAACCATCTGTTTTGCCCGTGCTAATAGAACAAAATAAAAATCTAATTGTTACTCTGCCAAAACATATACTCTGTTTAACAAGAAGGTGGAGCAAGAGAATGTCTATGCAGGAGAAGTAGATTTTTGTAGCAGGAGAGTGTGGAGTCAGCTGCACTGCCCGCTGCGCCGGAGCTCTCTGTAAAAATGAATTCTCGAAAAGCCTCACACTGGCAGAAATACTTATAATGAAATACATATCAGAAAAAAAATACATTTATAAACATCAAAGAAGATCTGAGGAGGCAATAAAATGGATCCAGCCAAAACCACTGCACCACCAGACCCCTGCACAACAACTACTGATACTTGAAAAAAAAAAAAAGATCACCAATCCTCTACAGCAGGTGTGGGAAAAGACTAAACATTTGTCAACAGAGATGAATCTGCTATTTTGGAGGTTGGGGTGGGGAGGGGGATTAAATTCTAGGACTACCTAACTACAGGGCTAATAAAAACAAAGATGTCAGTGTGAGAAACAACTGCTATACAGGCAGACTTATGGATCCAGTGGCCAGTAAATTCTAATAAACTTACAAATGGTGAAAAACACTGAAAGAGAGAACCTGTTTCCAAGCTCTGCCACCTGGATTTTAGGACATACTAATTTCGGCTTCTTACACCCAATTTTATTTCAACTTCAGGCATCCGGCAATGGGAGAAGCAATATCAAACTTAAGGAGAGACGGTCAATTCAAATATCTATCTCCCATATCCAACAGGCTAATCGGATTGTTCAAGAAGCGATATTCCAGTGGCACGGATGGAACAAGGCAGGTGTAAAGAGACTGGTACGATTACATGCCCCTTTGATCACAACATTCTTGGAGATGTTTATCAGTGCCTGCCACTTTACAAGCAAAGATAAAACAAACATTTTATACCAGCAACATGAAATCCTAGGAGGTTTGTTCTTGTGAGTGTAGGTCTACTAAACGTTGAATTTCAGAAAATCATTTTTATTATTTAATGTTTTCTGCAGGTGGCAGCGTAAACAGTGCACAGGCCTTCTGCTAGAGACTATCACGAAAAAAAACATGACAGCATATTAGAGCAGGACTGAGATTAACTGACACAAACACATAGTAGGGGTGGGGTTAATTTATACAGCATCATTA
Organism: Triturus cristatus; assembly: GCF_964204655.1. Lineage (NCBI taxonomy): Eukaryota > Metazoa > Chordata > Amphibia > Caudata > Salamandridae > Triturus > Triturus cristatus. Next base: position 383,466,312 of record NC_140594.1, read on the forward strand.
GTTAACATAATTCATAAAGGTACGGAAGGTAGAGGGAGATTAACACCAGCACCAGAAAGGAGGGGAAAATGCCAGTTACGCCTTGGAGGTCGGGAAATAATACACAACAGCAATAGGGAGGTAGATTTATAGCAGCACCAAGGAGGAAAGGGAGGAATTTAGAGCAGCAGTGGGGGATTGAGAATTGGGGGGCGGGGTGGGGGGGGGGCAGAATCAGGGAGAAAAGGGAGGGTGAAAGCAGCATAGGGAGGGATGGCAGATATACTGCAGCATGTTGCAGGAGGAGAAATCGGCAGAAGCATAGTAAGGGGAAGAATCTGCAGCAGCATGGGAAGGGGAGGAATCCACAGAGTACCATACAGTAACATAGGGGGATTTATACAGCAGCATAGGAGGGTAATAATTCATAGTCTAAATGGGGGCAATTCATACAGCAAAGAAAACCTGCCATATTTCTTCTAAGAACACCTTCTCTGCAGGCGTACCTGAAAGATCTCCCGTAACAGATGAAGCCCCAAAAAAGTAGCCCCGGGGCAGGCGTACACCTGGGATGTCGATACAGTCCCTCCACTCCTGCTTCCCGTCAATGTCAATCAAAATCTACAACAAGGAAAGAGGATTATTACGCAGTTTTCCCAGCACCATAACCAACATAACGTAAAAAATAGTCACTTCACTGAAAACCACTGCAGACACCATTAGAAATTATGGAATGTTATGCAAAGTTGCATGTGCACAGCCCAGAGTTCCACCACCCTTTCTTTCTTTCTGCTGGACCATAGCACCTATTACTTGAGCTTTACGAATACACTTTATGACGAAAGTTCAACTTTTTTCCACATCTAAAATCTTTTTTTCATGGTCTTCAATACACTAGTCTCATTTCTGAGTTTAAGAATATTGATCTACATTCCTACTTATATGTATATTATACTTCCACAGTAATGCCCAATAGTAATGCTATGGTTACACTGTGCTCATTGGGATATGAAGAGTTGTGTTACCAATAAACAAGGGTGTCAAAGTTTCAATGACTTTGGAGCAGTTTAACATGGGATCATCCAGGGAATACAGAAAAAGTGAAATAGCTAAGGATAGTAGCCATCAAATTTCACCAAACAGAACATACACCCAATAAGATGTAAACTGAAAAAGTCAAGAAATGAACGCGCCGTTATCGATGAATTGAAATCTGTCTCAAGTTTATCTGAAAGGTGGAGATCTCCACCTGCACGCAAGTGGAAATTTCATTAATGGAAATAATTTATATGTGGCGATATCCGTCTAGATTTAGGCTTACGAGTCATCACACCCTCAAAAGAAAGCATGGAGACTCCTGTAACCGGATAAACAACCATAAAGCTACTATTAGTAACTTTGTGGAGATTTACAACACTGGGGGCATCTCTTCCTAAAGAAACTAATAAGGGAAGCTAGTAAAGTCAAGCAGGAAGAAAAAAAATTATATTAAGGTAATTAAAAATCTAAAAACATCCTTCCCCAATGTCACTTTACCGAAGACGATCAGACTAACCACACTGCAGCTCAAAAATGTAATATACTATTTAGATGTAAAAATTTTATATACTTGTATTTAAATTAAATAATTTGAATGTAAAATATACCTCACTTCCAGTATCAGTGGCACTGAACGTATTACAAGGTTGAACGTTGTGTATTTTTAAATTATATTAAATTGTAATTTTAAGTTAATTTAAAATGTAATTTAATGGTAAACACAATTAAATGTTTTAAATTACATAAAGATTTTAATGTAAAAATATTTGAACATTGAAATTATTGAAGAATAAATTACATTTACTTTTAGGTTGCTCCTATATGTTGGTTAGTGTTATTCCCTACCTTCACAGTTTTCTATGGCAGTGAGTTTCAGTACCAGTGGTTGGCCATGTCTAGTGACAAAGCTTGGCTGGAATACTTGCAAGCCTGGTTGGTCAGTGGTACTACTGTAGTAGATGTAGGAGTGCACTTTGTGATTTGGAATTTTCTTACTCATTTGTGAATGCGTTTCTAATAGGCATGCCTCCCCTAGTCATCTTCCTTAATTCTCCTAAACACCATCCATTTATTAGTAATTACTGTTCATTTTCCCACTGTGCTCCTCGTCCATTCCACACCTACTACTAAAACGTATATATTTGACTGCAGAGATCTCTATACAGAAATTATATAAGGAGAGCTATCTAGCCAAAGGATTGGTGCATTTCATATCGGTAGGAAAGAGACCTCTTTTGCATTGTTACCCCCAAACTTTTTGCCAGATACCCGATGCCAAATTGACTGTGTGTGCTGGGATCCTGCTAACCAGGCCCCAGCACCTGTGTGCCTTTCTCAAAACACTACCTTTGTACACACAATTGGCACATCTCTGGCCACAGGTCAGCCCAAACTAAAAGGTACCATGGGTTTCAAGGGGACTGTGACCAGGGAAGGCCTCCAAGGCTGCAAACACCTATTGTGCCACCCTTAGAGACCCTGCACCTTAACACCAACACACTGCCATTGCAGACTGCGTGTTTTAGTGCACAGAAAAGTGAAGAGTCGACATGGCTCACATCCCTGTGTGCCATGCCTGCAGCCCACTGCCTGTGGCCTAGGTAAGGCACCCCTCCAGCAGGGTGCACTACACCACAGGTGAGGGCAAAGTTGCATAAGAACAAAAGTTACTTACCTGTAAACTGTGGTTCTCCAGTATTGGTGTCTTGCATAGATTCACATGCTTGAATATTTCCCGAAGTGGGAGTCCCACGGTACATAACATAGGAATGTAGTAATAACATAAGCCTATTAGGCATAAAATAAAGTAAAACCATAGAGTTTTCATGGATAGACAACTTGTCACCTCTATAACATATTACTGTCGTTATGTTTTAGTCCAAATCCAGCCAATCAGGTGTCCGCACCCTCTAGGACCCCCTCCCCAGAGGCTGAGGCTCTCAGATTTTCGTAGCACAAGAATGACATTATAGTCAAATACATAATTAGAGCCTCTGAGGGGAGGTGGGTGGGTCGCATGTGAATCTATGAAAGACACCAATACTGGAGAACCACAGTTTACAGGTAAGTAACTTTTGTTCTTCTCCAGTATTGGGGTGTCTTTCATAGATTCACATGCTTGAATAAGAGTAGTGAGCAGTGATATCAGAATAATACAAGGTACATGAGAATCAAAGCAATAGCATATACAGTGCAAAAGATTATAATATATATAAATAAATAAATAAATAAATAAAAGTACCTTGTATACAGGAGGAGGGAAGCATCAGAGGCTCACCTTATTTAAAAAGATTACGAAGGACTGCTTGTCCCACGGCTGTGTCCGTGTTGTCTGCAGCATCCAGACAGTAGTGTCTCGTAAAGGTGTGTCTGTTGGACCATGTTGCCGCTCTACAGATGGATTGAAGAGGTACTCCAGCAAATAGCGCCGTAGAAGAAGAAACCTTCCTGGTGGAATGCGCTTTAACGTTTGAAGCAAGCGGTTTTCCTGCTTGTTGATGGCAAAAGGCAATAGTAGGAAGATATCCAGCGTGCTATAGATTGTTTGGTGACCGGATGACCTTGTCGCATCCGTCCGTAGGCTACAAAGAGTTGGTCACTCTTACGAATAGTAGATGTTTTCTGAAGATAAAATTTGAGACAGCTTTTGACATCCAAAGAATGAAGAGTTTTTTCTGCAGTAGTTTGAGGATTTGGAAAAAATGTTTTTAAAACAACCGGCTCATTAAGGTGGAAATCAGATGGCACCTTAGGGATAAAGGCCGGTTTGGTGCGAAGCAGGACAGAGTCTTTAGTAAATTGAAGAAAAGGTGGTTTAATGGTAAATGCTTGCAAGTCACTGACCCGGCGGGAGGATGTAAGAGCCAGGAGGAGAAAAGTCTTCCAAGTGACATATTTGAGACTGACCTTGTGGATTGGCTCAAATGGCGATTTCATGAGCTGCGCCAATACAATGTTTAGATGCCAAGGTGGAGGAGGCCGACGTATCGGAGGAAACATCCGAAAAAGCCCTTTGAAAAATTGCTGAATTACTCTTGACGAGTAAAGTGAGTTAGAGCCATCTTGTCGGAATCGTGAGATTGCCGCTAGGAAAACTTTAAGGGTAGAGTATGAGAGGCCTGATTTCGCTAGGTGCAAAAAGAAAGGCAAAAGTTGTTCTGGCTTGGAATGTATAGGATGTATTTTTGCATCATTGCACCATAAACAAAATCTTTTCCATTTGAGTTTATATATGTTTTTACTGTTGAAGGTGCTCTAGCTTTTGCCAAAACTTCTCTGCAATCTAAAGGGATGTCTAAATTCACAAATTCATAGTGCTCAGGTTCCAAGCCGCTAAGTGTAGAGATGCAGGATCAGGATGACAAATTTGACCGTGTTCCATGGTCAAAAGATTTGGAAGAGGACGAAGAATGATCGGTTCGCACCGAGACAGGAGCTGCAGTTCCGTGAACCAGATCTGTCAAGGCCATCGGGGGGCTATAAGGATAATGTGACAGGGTTCTTTCCTCATTTTCCGTAGAACCTTGGGGACTAGGGGTATTGGCGGAAAAGCGTAAGCATATATTTTGGACCAGTTCATCAAAAAGGCATTCCCGCATGACTTTGGTTGGGGAAGCCAACTTGCGTAGAACTGGCATTTGCGGTTCAGATATGTTGCGAAAAGATCCAGATTTGGGGGACCCCATAGCTGAAAGATGTGATGAAGAATGGGTTGGTGCAATTCCCATTCGTGATTGGTCGTGGACGATCTGCTTAGGGAATCTGCAAGATTGTTCGACGCTCCCAGAACATGGACAGCTGTGAGAACGATGCGATGTTGAATCGCCCAATCCCAAAATTTTTGAGCCTGAAGGGACAACAAAACGGACCTCGTGCCTCCTTGTTTGTTGATGTAGTGCATGCACGTTGTGTTGTCCGTACGGATCAACACCGTGCTTCCGTGAATGATGGTTCGGAAAGCTTTCAGAGCCAGAAAAATGGCCAGTAATTCTAAAAGGTTGATGTGTTTTGTCTTTTGTTGGACAGACCACTTGCCTTTCACAGTTAAGCCTTGTAAGTGGGCGCCCCAACCCTCGAGAGACGCGTCAGTGGTGAGGGTGAATTGTGGAGAGTCCGCCAGAAAAGGACGCCCCGAGGAGACGTTTCGTGAGTCCACCATAAAAGAGCTCTTTTTAGGCGATAAGTGACTCTTACTAGGTCGTTGAAAGTTCGAGACCTGAGCCCATTGCCTGTCCAATTCTTCCTCGACAGGTCTCATCTTCAGGCGGCAGTGAGGGACTAGAGGAATGCATGAGGACAACATTCCGAGGAAAGATTTCAACTGTCGGACAGAAACGAACTCTTTTAGATGGATAGAAGTCGCTAGCTCGCGAAGACGTTGACGCCGTTCGTGCGACACAAAAGCTTTCCCTAGACTGGTATCCAGAATGGCTCCCAAGAAGTCTGTTTTGAGCCGGGAGTAACTGAGATTTTCCTATGTTTAGTGTGAGGCCCAGAGATTGGAAGAGGGATCTGCATAACAGAGTTTGTTTGGACGCTAGTTCGAAAGACTTTGCCTTCAGTAGGCAGTCGTCTAAGTATGGGAAGATTTGTACTCCTTGTAGACGAAGGTAAGCTGCCACCGGTGCCAGGACTTTTGTGAACACTCGGGGAGCAGAACGAAGGCCGAAAGGCAGAACTTTGGATTGAAAATCCTTTCCGGCCACCCTGAATCTGAGGAATTTTCTGTGTCTCGGCAATATGGGGAGATGAAAATAAGCGTCTTGGAGATCTAGAGTTGTCATATATTCTCCTTGGGATAGAAAGGGGAGTACTTCTTGAAGGGACAACATACGAAAAGTTGTGTCTTTATATACTTGTTTAAAGCACGTAGATCCAAAATGGGACGCCATTCTCCCGACTTTTTCTGTATGAGGAAGAACCTTGAATAGAACCCCCTGCCCTTCTGTAGCTTTGGCACCACTTCGATCGCGCCCTTTCTCAATAAAATTTTTAGCCGATTCAGAAGCTCTTTTAAGTGGGCAGGAGGGGGACCTCTTGGTGGAGTATTGGGAGGAATCTTTACAAATTCCAATGCGTGTCCCCTGCGTACAATATCTAGAACCCATTGATCGGTAGTAATTTGTGACCATTTGGAGTAGAAGTGGGAGATTCGACCTCCAAGTTTTGAAAAAAGAGGAGGAACTCGCGACTGTGTGTAGAGTGAGTCACTGTTTCTTGGAGGAATCCTTTCCTCTATAAGAAGATTTTCCTCTGTATTGTCTGTAGGTGGAAGAATGTTGTTGCCTATAAGATTGTTGATTTTGAGAGGAGTAGCGGGTCTGTCCTTGTCTGTATTGATTCGAATTTCCTCGAAAGGAAGAAGAGGAACCACGACCTCTTGCGCCTCGAAAAGGTTGCTTTTTGAATTGCAAAGATCCAAGGGCACGACCCGTGTCAGTGTCCTTCTTAATTGCTTGAAGGGCATAATCTATATGCTGGCCAAAAAGTGATTCACCGTCGTAAGGCATGTCCAGTATCTTTGTTTGTACCTCCTGACGAAAAGACGTGGCTCGCAACCAGCCTTGATGCCGGAGGACCGCTGCACCAGCCAAAAGACGGAAGCCAGAAGAGGACACACCAATAGCGCAATCTATAATTTCCGAATAAATTATTTCTCCTTCTTGGAGAATCTTTAATGCCTCTGGTCTAGATGTTTCAGGAATAAGGTCAATTAGAGATGAAATGTCCGACCACATTTGGCGATCGTAACGGCCCAGGATCGCTAAAGAATTTGCCGCCCGTACTGTAGCTGCCGCCATAGTGGAAATTTTTTTCCCTATACCATCCAGCCGTCGACCTTCTCGATCTGGTGGTGCCGACAAAGGAGCCGATGGGTTTCTGGATCGACGTTGGGCTGCCTGAGTAATAATGGAATCAGGCTTTGTTTGCGAAGTTAAACAAGCAGGAGAATTTGGAGGAGTCTTGTATTTTTTATCTATCCTAGGAAGGATAGCTGGAATGGAGTTAGGAGTTTGCATCAACTTAAGGCCCTCTTGCCAGATAAAATCAATAATTGGAATACAACGGACCTGCTTTTGAGGTTGATCCTTAAAATCATATAAGAAACAATTTTCCTCCCTGGTTGTCATAGGGAGGTGAAATCTCTTAGCTGCTCTTTCCATGAGCAAATGAAAACCACCAATGTCGACTGGTGGAGAATCCAAAGGAGCCGGATCAGCAGGAGATGGCGTTTGTATTTAATAGTTGTCCCAATCAGAAAGAAAAGAACCATCATCCAGCTCGCCTTCTTTGTCAGCGTCATCATCCTGTTCCTTGACAATATCTTGTATGATTTGAGGAACCACAAGATGTTGATCTCTTGTCCCTGATGGAGGTGTGACTACTGTTTCCTTATTTAAAACAGGTTGTTGAGGTGTCTGCGGCGTTGGAGAAGTATGCAGAATGTGGAAAATGGCGGTTATAATCATCCAGCATATATTGTAGGTTGGAAATAAGACTTAACGGCAATTGTGCCATAGGAAGTTGTTGAACTGGATGTGTGTCATAAGTTGAGTAATCATCTTCATCATCTGATTCCTGACATTTTATTAGAAGCTCTGAAGGACTGCGAGCAGCCCGAAATCTATCATCTTCGTATTCCTCATTATCAGATGAAAAAAGCACTTCTGGAGGCTGCGTAGGAGTGGTAATTGGCATCAGGGTATCCAGAGACGAATGTCGTCGCTGAAACAGAGCTTGAAGCCCCTAGTGGTATCAATTCTTGAGATGGAGTCGTAGCCGTTGTTGGTGATGGTGAAACAAAGCCACCGTCGACGACAAAGCCACCCACCGTCGACGACAAAGCCACCCACCGTCGACGACAAAGCCACCCACCGTCGACGACAAAGCCACCCACCGTCGACGACAAAGCCACTCACCGTCGACGACAAAGCCACTCACCGTCGACGACAAAGCCACTCACCGTCGACGACAAAGCCACTCACCGTCGACGACAAAGCCACTCACCGTCGACGACGTCAGCTTCTTTCTATGCTTGATTGCCGTCGACGACGAAGTTAAAGGTAGCGTAGACGAAATGGGTCTCACCTTAACTGAAATCAACGTCGACGGTGAAGACGCCGACGATTGGATCATAGCTGGCTTCATAGACAAAGATGTCGACGTCGTCGATGTAGATGTGACGACGGCAGCTCTCGTCGACGGAAGTTTTGAAGAGCTCGTCGACGAGAGAGGCAGTTTCTGAGGTAAAAACTGCGCAGATGGAGTCTTAGACGCCTGAGAATCAGATCTCGGGGGCGTAAAGGATTCAGATAGACTCCGGGGGGGGGGGGGATCACTCCTTTTGAAGTAGAAGGTTGAGTAGTGGTCTTATCTCCATGATGTTTCTTCACCACTTTAGGAATAGGAGAAACCTTTTGAGAGTCACTTGCTCTCTTCACAGAGGGAGCAGTTTGGATTGAAGACACACTCTCCACATCTGAAAGAGGATTCTCTGAAGTCTTCAACTTCTGTAGCCACAGAAGCAGACGCCCTTCTCTATCCTTTAAAGTTTTTTGTGAGAAAGTTCTACAAATTTTACAGTCTTTTACCTGATGTTCAGGATGTAAGCAATAAATACATTTCTTGAGAGGATCTTCAGAATGAAGCCTCAGTTTACTACAACTTCCACAAGGTCTGAAGAGGGATTTCTTGGATGTAGACATCATAGAGGTAATCTTCAGTATTAAATTGAACTTTTGTAATTTGTGTTATGGCTTAATTTGGCTTTGTGGCTTTTTAAACTACCTGACCTCTCCCCCAAGCGAGACACTGCCGATCTAGGGCTCAGTCCGGCCTCGATCTAGGAGGCGAGGGGAAGGAACGCGGCGGCCATCTTAGGGAGGGATCTCCCAGGCTGGGTGCAGTTCTAGTTGTCAGGCACTGCAAGGCACTCGGGGCTAGTACTTAAGCAGGAGTTGCACTTGCTCGCGAGACTCGCTATTTCTCCTGAGGCGGAAGCCGGGAGTTGCACATGTCTACTTGTCATCACCATTGTTGCTAATAAAATCGGCGCTTAGCAGTATTTTAAATTGAACTTTTGTAATTTGTGTTATGGCTTAATTTGGCTTTGTGGCTTTTTAAACTACCTGACCTCTCCCCCAAGCGAGACACTGCCGATCTAGGGCTCAGTCCGGCCTCGATCTAGGAGGCGAGGGGAAGGAACGCGGCGGCCATCTTAGGGAGGGATCTCCCAGGCTGGGTGCAGTTCTAGTTGTCAGGCACTGCAAGGCACTCGGGGCTAGTACTTAAGCATACGGGTATGCCTCCGCGCAGCGGACGCGCAGAGCGGACGCGCCATCCCCGCGCCAAAGGAGCGCCTAAGGAAAGCCCGTCTGGGCCCGTCCGGGCCAGGTCGGGCCCAGGGACCGAGGATGCTGCCAGTATAGATCGCCTCCGCCCCCTGATGAGGTACAGTCGGAAAGAGTTACTCAGACTCAGAGGCACGCCCAGCTCGTTGTGTAGTAAACTGCCAACGCATGTAAGGAACATTGCACCTTGTATTAGATGTAATTACAATTTTACATGTGAAACATCCAAAAGCACTGGAGACAGGCCCCGCCGATATCATCTCGCATTATTAAACTGTCGCTCGTTACCAAAACATGCCATCGAGGTCTCCTTGCTTTTAGAGGAACTGGATCTAGATGTGCTATTTTTAACAGAAACTTGGTTGAACGATAGTTCAGACCCAGACCTTGTCCAAGCACTACCACACAACTACTCTATCCTGAGACACGATCGCCCAGATGGCAGGGGGGGAGGGATTGCCATAATCTATAAATCCGTTTTGGGTTGTAGGGTTGAAAACGCAGCAATAAAAAGGTGCGGAAAGCTTATTTTTTGCTATTACCGTTTCCCCGATTTGCACCCTGTCTGGCCTCCTGCTATATAGGCCACCGGGTCCCTATGGTCAATTCTGTGATGACCTTCCCATTTGTGCCACTAATTATGCTAGTACCACCTCTAATTTCACATTACTGGGTGATTTTAATATTCATTCCGATGAGACACATTTACCAGCCTGCATTAGTCTCAACGCAGGATTAGAAGTGCTCCAGCTGAGGCAATTAGTGACAGGCCCTACTCATAAAGCTGGACATACCCTTGACCATTGCTACACCAATTTGGATAATCTCATTTTTGAGAAATTAATCGACATTCCCTGGACTGACCATAAGTTGCTGCTCTTCTCCTTGGTTCCATTGATATTGTCTGAGCCCTCCAATACAACAAGGAGGTCCATACGGGTCTGGTCCAAACTCTCTACCGAGAGGTGGAGGAAGGAACTGACTGACTCATTACCTGTGCTCTCCCAGGACCCTTTGACAGCCGATACACAATTTAACCAATGGCTAACGTCCTCCTTGGATGTCATCCTCCCCAAAAGTGAACTGTCCCATAGGAAGGGCAACAATAAAAAACCCTGGTATACATTGGAACTTAAAGCTTTAAAGCGCCAATGTAAGCAGCAGGAGAGACACTGGCGCAAAAACTACTCAGAAGAGAGCAAGGACACCTATAAATTGGCCCTTAAGAAATATAAACAGGGAATCAAAACTGCCCAATCAAATTACTATCAGGAAAAAATTGATTCGGCATCCAATGCCCCCAGGGAAATTTTCAAAATTTTCAAATCCTTGGTCACTCCCCCTATGCCTGTTAATGACCCTGGACTGGCAAGCTCCCGCTGTAATGAATTGGCGCATTATTTTTCCGATAAGGTGGATAATATTTTCTCCGCGTTTAAGCCACTGCCCGTGGAAGAGATCTTGCCCTCCTCAATGGACACGGGTAATACCGGTTTGTATCATTTTTCTCAACTAGATTACCCTACTGCATGGTCCCTCTTGAATAATCTTAAATCAGGCTCTCCAGCGGACCCCGCCCCGCCTTCCATCCTAAAGTTGGTGTCAGATGTTGTAACTCCAGCTATTCAAGAGGTGATCAATGCCTCACTTACATCAGGCATTGTTCCTTCTTCCTGGAAACAGGCAAAAGTGAAAGCTTTATTGAAGAAGCCAAACCTCAACCCAGAAGACTGGGCTAATTATCGCCCTATCTCCTTACTGCCAACCATTAGTAAGCTGGCGGAGAAGCATGTGAACGCATTGTTGGGATCCTATCTTGAGAGCAGCAATTCCCTCCATATCACTCAAACAGGATTTAGAGCTAAGCAGGGAACCGAAACAGCCCTAATCACTGTTGTAGAGGAGGCTAGGAAGATTGTGGACAATGGCGATAGGGCAGCCATTTTGTTATTAGATCTTAGTGCCGCCTTCGACACCGTGAATCATTCCATCTTGATTCATAGATTGATGGAAGGAGGTGTCGGAGGAGGCGCACTAAAGTGGCTGCGCTCTTTTCTGTCCGATAGGACTTTTGCGGTCTTTGAGGATGATGCCTGTTCCCCCCAAATGCGTCTGCAATGCGGTGTCCCCCAGGGTTCTTCCCTCAGCCCTACCTTATTTAACATTTATATGAGGCCATTGGCTGAGGTGGTGCTGCCCTGGGGAGTACAGCTGGTAACGTATGCAGATGACACGCAGCTTATCATCTCCCTGGCTTCTCAGGGTGCCCCATTTGAGAACCTCTCCCTGTGCCTTAATAAAGTTAAGGAATGGATGGACCGATCCTTCTTAAAGTTGAATGGATCAAAAACGGAGATGATGCTGCTAGGTTATAAACCGGCCAATACGGCAGAGAACTGGTGGCCGTCTAATCTGGGCCCTCCACCGCCACCGAAAGAACAAATTAAGAGCCTGGGGGTCTGGCTTGATCCTGCCCTTAACTTTGGTGTTCAGGCTCGCAAGGTGGCAGGAACCTGCTATGCCTTTATTAGACTACTTCGGAAGATAATCAAACTTCTTCCGTTTGAGGCCAGGAGAATATTAGTGCAGGCGCTGATTCTCTCACGCTTGGACTATTCGAATGCGCTGTATTTAGGCACCACACAAGCTACCATAAAAACCCTGCAGACAGTACAGAACTGCGCAGCTCGTATGCTGCTGGATATCCCTCGTCGGACTTCTGCTAAGCCAGCACTGCGTCAACTACATTGGCTGCCTGTCCAGCAAAGAGTACAGTTTAAAGCGTTGACTACGGTCCATAAAGCTATTAATAAAATAGGACCCTCCCTGATTCAATCTATGTTTCATTTATTTCTACCAGGACGAGCTCTAAGGTCTGGAAATAAGAAGCTTATTGCAATTCCTAGAACCAGGAGAGTGCGAATGGGAGGCAGGCGCTTCTCCCTCCAAGCCGCCACCCTTTGGAATAAACTTCCTGACTCCATCAGAATGGAAGCTAACCATCTCAGGTTCAGGAAGAGTTTAAAAACCTTCCTGTTTGCCTGATTTCCTCAAGATCTAGTGAGTCAAGCGCTGGGATGCCTTCGGGTAGCTATGCGCTATATAAGACTGTAATCATTCATTCATTCATTCTGAGGAGATATGAGAAGAAAAACTGAGCAAGCTCAGGGAGACTCCCTTCACACGACGTGCGGTAGAAAATCTGAGCGCCTCAACCTCTGAGGAGGGGGTCCTAGAGGGTGCGGACACCTGATTGGCTGGATTTGGACTAAAACATAACGACAGTAATATGTTATAGAGGTGACAAGTTGTCTATCCATGAAAACTCTATGGTTTTTCTTTCTTTTATACCTAATAGGCTTATGTTATTACTACATTGCTATGTTCTGTACCGTGGGACTCCCACTTCACCGACGGGGAATATTCAAGCATGTGAATCTATGAAAGACACCCATATACTGGAGAATCAATGTATCCCTACAATGTCAAAGTCCATTCTTAGACCTTATAAGTGCAGTAAAGCCATAAAAAGTGAATGGTCTGGGAGTTGGCCATCACGAACTCAATAGCTTCATAATGGCAGTACTGAAATCTGGGAAGTTCGGTAGCAAACCTCTCAGCACAATAAACCTACACTGATGCCAGTGTGGGATTTAATGTAAAATGCACTCAGAGGGCATCTTAGGGATACACCCTGAAAATTGACCATACTTGGTGTGGTTCCTGAATGGCTACAAGAGATTTGCAACCACTAGACAGGTTTCTGGACCCCTGGGTAGAGGGCATCCGTTCTCAGGGTCCAGAAACAAAGGCCATTCTGGGCAGAGGTGTCATACTGCCTCCTCCCCTAGGATGGGCTGGGTCCATGAAGGAGAAGCTTCAAAGGCCTGCCACCTTTGTTAGATGACCCTGCCTTTTGCTTCCCACAGCAAATGGCTCCCACCGGTTCTGGCCTCTACTTTGGGTGGGAAAATCGGCAGGAAAGCCAAGTTACGAAGAGAGGTGTGCCCACCTTTGCCAACCCCACCCCTCGGGTGGAGGAGACGAGGAGAAGCACACATCTCAGTTCACTCCATCTTGAAGATGAGAAGACCTAGCCAATCAGAGAGAGGCTTATGCCTCCCTTCCATTGGAGAGTGGAATAGGGGTTGTATTCACCCCAAAGGAAGGGACTTATTGGTCCCGACCTGCACACCCCTGTAACACCCTAAAAGTAGTATTTAGGGGGGGGGGGGGCGATCCTGAACCTTTCCTCCTAAAATTTGAGAAGGACCGAAAAGCCGTGCGGAAAAAGAAAGGACACCAATTGCTTTGGCCCCAGCCCTACCTGCCTGTCTGTCCCAACTTCGACCTGCCACCAGCGAAGCCCTGGCATGTCCAGCAGTCATACAGAAACCAGAGGACTTGCCTCCACCAAAAAGTCTCCCGTGAGCATCGGATTTGCTCAACCAAAGACTCCAACACAGACCCCGGAACCAGCTGACTCCGCGGGTCTGCACCACTCTGCACCAGATGCCAACGGCCCAAGTTAGAGTGGCCCAATACCATGAGAAGGTCTCCCCAGCGATCCGAACCGGAGATAAGGTGATCCCTGACCTGCCTCCATCTTCGACCAGACGTCCACAGACTCATCACTCCCACCCTCACCCAGATAGTGACTGGAGCTGGTAAGAAAACCCGACGCCAAAAGACACCCGACACCCCACAACCTTGGGTGGTCCAACAGACAGTTTCCATGCATCCCTCAACAATCTACCTTACGTCTTTTGGCCGTGGTCGCCCTCAGGAAACCTCCTTACCCAAGCCTGCAGCTTTTCCTCAGAAAAGGAGATCTCCATTGGAAACCACAGTTCCAACCAGGGCACCGCGTGTGGGTTTTGGAGCCTGTGGATTTCCAACATAACTCTTCTTTGGAAAGAAAAAATATTTGACTTTCATAACCTTCCTGTCCCGTTTGAATCCCTCCAAGGCAGACTCTGTCTTTGATCCATCAAAAGATTGGTAAAAGCACAATCATAAGTTGTATAACGGTAACATTTTGTTTACAACACTTGGAATTGTAGAATGATTGCCTCAGGATCAGTTGTCTGGGACACCATCAAACACCGCGAAGCTAGTCCTTCTTGTCATGTATGAGTTAAGTAACAGTGGAACACAATACTTGCAGAAACTCCAAGTAATACTAATCCAAAAATCCAGATCCTTAAGAAGGCCAAGCCTAGCACAGAGCACAGGAAAACAAATTGTTGTCGACTTGCTTCTGTACAACATTTCCTGCTGGGTAACGATAGCACAATTATTTCATGATTGCCATTGTGACTGTTAGGTTAAATGTTTTTGTTTCCATCATGCTTTTGCTTAGCGGCAGATCCATTTGAACGACCAAGGAAAAACCTGATTATTGACCAAATTGATTGTTACTTCCCACATCAGGAAGTGCTGTAATCGGTTAAACCAGATTGGTCGCACACTGCTACACCTACCAGGCGTGTTCCCCCAATGAAAATCCCTCCCTTGAGCCAACGGGCTGACGAGCCTTGGATCTGCACCTGCGCGCCATGAGAGGTACTTGACCTGTTTTAATTACATTTTGGCAGTCCACGCGGCACCCCTTTACACTGACCTGCTCCCTGCTGACGAGAGGCAACTACCTCGAAACACGTGTCCAGGGATGGCTAACGCAACACATACTGTTCTTTATACATTGTGGCATAGGCGTACCCGCCGTCGCCACTACATCTACCACAGTCCCTTGGGGCAACTTGCTGGTGTGACGAGCAGTGTGCGACCAACCTTTGCATAATTTATTACGGCTCCCTTGAGCCAACGGGCTGACGAGCCTTGGATCTGCACCTGCGCGCCATGAGAGGTACTTGACCTGTTTTAATTACATTTTGGCAGTCTACGCGGCACCCCTTTACACTGACCTGCTCCCTGCTGACGAGAGGCAACTACCTCGAAACACGTGTCCAGGGATGGCTAACGCAACACATACTGTTCTTTATACATTGTGGCATAGGCGTACCCGCCGTCGCCACTACATCTACCACAGTCCCTTGGGGCAACTTGCTGGTGTGACGAGCAGTGTGCGACCAACCTTTGCATAAAGTGCTGTAATCGGTGTTGCATAAACCTATCCAACATTCATTAACTTTGTAATTCTGCAGTGATCAAAATATTAATGCACTCTCTAAATTATTCAGTTCAAAATAAAATTTGAATAGGATACTTGGCTAAAGGATTTGTATTAACCGCTTCGCCGTGGGGGTGAGTCACAGTGGAGCTGTGCTCATAACTAGCTGGGCTCGTCACAACCCCGCCCACTAATTAATTCTGCCGCACAGGCGGGGAATCAATCATGCGTGGGCGGGCCGCGGCAGTTATGACGAGCCCAGCTCTTCATGAGCACAGCTCCACTGTGACTCATGATGAGCTGGGCTCGTCATGAGCATGGAAGGGGTTAAATACAAATTATAGGTGGGGGGCGTGGCTTGGCGCCGACAGTGATGGCGGCGTAGCTCTTGGGCTCCGTGAGGGCCTGCGGCATAACCCATGAAATGTAACATTAATCCGGAACCCCGAGAGTAGGACATATACGGATAACATTCCGGTAAGCAGAGAGCAGAAGAGGGATCGTTTTTCAGGCTCCCGCTGTACACAACAACCACAATCCCGGGCTGGAGCCGGACTTAACAGTAGCGCATCGGCCTCGACTTGGGTGGCCAGAGTCATGTAACCAGCCGGCCCATAGCGCAGCCCGACGGCTGGGGACCTGCGGTACGCGGGAGCCGCAGCTTGCGGCCTACCACCGGAGCATCCGCTAATGTGAACGGAGCATTCCTGGACACACTACCTGGACACAGCGAAGGCAGCGACAAGCGAGGTGAGGCCCGGGGAAAATCGCTACCGGCCTCCCCCGCACGATCAGCGAGTTGAGCACAAAACCCCGTCTCAGCGTAGGTCGGCAGATCCTGATTGGAGGGGGTACCCCTGCCTCCACCATACCGGATATAAAATACCGGCAGGAGCTGCGGCCTGCGAATAAACATTGGGAGAACAGACACCGGACTTGAACCGCCGGTGCGCGATCTGCAGTGAGTGGGGTCCGACGCTTGGCCATTGACACGGCCTAGGTTGATTCTCCGGAGGTATTGTCTCCCCCCCACCGGACGCTGTATGCGCCCGCTCCCGCGTGTTGCACCATGGCCGCGAGAATAGCAAAGTTTCTGCCTTCATGAGGGAGCCTTGGACACGAACGAGCGCAGCACAGAATCCAGCCTTCAGCCAACCATCAGCGCCTGGGTTCGGCAGTCTCGGACCGTTGAATCCAACAGTATAATAGGAGGAAACAGCACACATACTACTTACAGGCGATGTTAAGGGGGAGGAATTGACACGAGTGAGGCCCAGCAGGAATTGGGCGCGAGTACGGACAGGATTGGACTTGGGGGCGCCCCCCCGGTATTATCTCGTGAGTGGCTGCTCACATTAGCAGACCAGCATTTCCTGCATACTATACGACCACAATCCTTGGCCTGCGGTACCGAAGCACTCCTTGTTCATACAGAGGCGACTGGCCTAGCTATTACCCGGCACTATGACTAAACCAAAGGGTACTACGACTTACGTCCAAGTCAACAAGATGGACAAATATGCGGTACCGAGGCAGCTTGCGGCCGAAGATGGAGCGAGTCCCACCTACAGAGGAGTCATCCCTTGGCTCCATCATGGCAGCGATACAAACCGTTGGAACTAACCTGGAAACGAAAATTGATAATGTTACGATTGAAATGAACCGTATGCGGGTGGATATGCGGAAAACATCTGAAAGAGTCACGGCCACGGAAGAAAACAGGAGAGCTACAGACCGCGACACGTAAATTGGAGGAAAGGGTTCAATAATTGATCCACCAAACAAGAGATGGCACTACACCTGGATGATCAGGAAGGGCGAGCCCGACGTAACATATGGGTGGTAGGGGTGCCTGAAGGAGCGGAGGGGCTCAGCGTAGATCTCTTCCTTGAAGACCTTATCCTCCATCACCTTAAGCCTAAGAGACTCTCCTCACTGTTCTCAATTGAAAGGGCACACCGGGCCCCAATCCCGAAGCCAAGGCCAGGTGCGCCGCCTCGCACTATCATAGCACGCATCTTGAACTTTCGGGATGCAATCCTTTAGGCAGCAAGAGTAAAGGGTGACCTTCCCTATGACAAAGCGACGATCCGGTTTTTCCCCGGACTTTACTCTGAAAGTGCAGCAAGAAAGACGCTCCTTTGAAAGAATCAAACAGATGCTTAGAGAGAAAGGACTTAAGTATATGATGTTCTTCCCCGCCAAGTTGAAGGTCATCGTCAGACAAATCCTGGTTCTTCACGACGCCAGAGGAAGCGCAACGCTGGCTCGAGGAAGGTCCACCTAAGTTCCAGCGCCGTAGGGAAGAAGCAAATCGTGGCAACGCCGACCATCGCCCTGGATATTCTGCACACTGGCGCGGAGATAGATTGCGACCACCGTCGAGATCCAGGCGTTCCCGATCTGGTAGCCCTGGCAGTGATACAGCATGCGCTGGAAAATGAAAGACTGCATGGACTGCAATGGTCTGTAGCTATTTCTTTTATTGTCCCTGTGTGTGATGGGGGTAGGGGTTTCCCAAATGTATAATCACAATAGATCCCTCTCTGCCAACTGGGGGTTGCATTGGCTCCACACCAAATAGGCAATGGAACTTTAAGGACTATTATTGACCCTTGGTGCAGGTTGGGCATTGCTGCGGGCCCAAGAGGAAGAGACTATTAGGCGTTAACACCGCACGACCTTACGTTCAATGTTTTCTATTTTCTATTTTGGGGATCATAGGCACTCTGTGTAGGAAAGTGGCTCTGGATATACTGTTCCCAAATAGGTACAGTGTGCACAGAGTCCACAGTCCCCAGAGGTTTTGCTGAGGCTGAAGTTAGATATAACCTTACACTCTAAAGTGGTAGCTTGGTCGAACAGTAAGGCAGTATCAGAGCACAGTGTAAAGCATTTGTTGTACACACTAAGTCAGCAAATGGTCTCACACACAAGAACTGAACTCTAGGCCAATGGTTTGTGCATAAAAATATATGGTTGTTTAATTTTAGAACTAACAAATAGGTATCAAAATATACTTTCTCAGAATGAAATGCTTTAGTTAAATACTTTGCAATAGGCAATTGACTTTTTAATGCAATAGTTACAGTTTGTTGCAATAGGCAACACAATTTCAAACAATAATACATTGAGCTCAATTGGAATTTCAAGTTAACCCCTTCGCTGCCAGGCCTTTTCCCCTCCTGTGCCACGCCCTTTTTTGGCTATTTGGGGTAGTGCGCACTGAGGCCCGCGTAACTTTTTGACCACTTAAGGTATCCACGCCAAATTTGCATCCTTTTCTTCCAACATCATGGGGATTCTAAAGGTACTCCGGGTTTGTGGATTCTCCTAGAGGGGTCACAGAAATGAGCCAAAATACAGCAACATTTTGGGTTTTTCCGGAAAAACGGGCTGCAAATGAAAGCATCTGTGTTTTTCCCTGCAAATGTTATCAAAAAAGGGTTTGTGGGGTTGAAATCACCATTTTCCCAGCTTTTCGGGGATACCAGACTTATCAGAAACCCAACATTTTTTACACAGTTTTGGCATTTTTCTGGGACATAGCCTAATTTTGCTATTTTTTGCGCTTTTGACCTCCTTCCAGTTAATGGCAGAAATGGGTACAAAAGCAATAATGGATCCTGGAAAGCTATACATTTTCGAGAAGAAGACAAAATTCTGAATTCAGCAAGGGGTCATTTGTGTAGATCCATCAAGGTTTTTTTATGGAAACTAACAGTTAAATATAGGATAAATATAGGATAAATTGAAAATTAGTTGAAAAAAAAAAAAGCCTTTCGTGTCAACGTTTTCACCTGTAACTTCTTCTAATTATGACCGCTCTTTGAAAGCAATATACCATTACATCCGCTGGACATTACTGGTTGTGGGGATATATAGGACTTGTAGATTCACCAAGAACCCGACGAACCCAGAGTCAAAAACTGAGCAGCAACTTGCAATGGTTTTTTATTATGTACCGGGTATATAGTAATTATTCTGTAAAAATGTGTACATGGAAAAATCGGTATGAAAGACACCTATGTATTTCTGAAATGGGAACAAAATATAGAGTTTAGAAACAGTAGATATTTGCACATTTCTGAAATTGGGAATACTCATACTAGTATGAGAATTATCAGTCATTTTTTAGAATGACTTCTTTTTTACACAATATCTTTCATTTGGAAGGCAGAAATGCATCGAAAGTCAATAGATAATAACAGTTCCTTTACAAAACGGAATTACCCTAAGTCTCCCGATAAAAATGGTACCTCACTTGTGTGGGTCGGCATAGTGCCCGCGACAGGAAACGGCGCAAAACGCAACGTGGTCACACCTCAATTTCGCAGTGAAAAATGACCCTTTTTTGGCAAAATGTCTAGCTGTAGTTTTTGAACCCTAGCTCTGCGGGCACCTTGGGAAACCTAGCAAACCTATACATTTTTGAAAACTAGACACCCAGGGGAATCCAGGATGGGGTGACTTGACTGCCTCCCACCAGGGTCTGTTACCTAGAATCCCTTGCGAACCTAAAAAATTGACAAAAAAAAAAAAAAACACATTTTCCCCACATTTCTGTGGTGGAAAGTTCCGGAATCTGCGTGGATCCACAAATTTCCACCCACCCCGCGTTCCCCAAAGTCTTACGAGAAAAACGGTACCTCACTTGTGTGGGTCGGCCTAGTGCCCGCGACAGGAAACGGCGCAAAACGCAACGTGGTCACACCTCAATTTCGCAGTGAAAAATGACCCTTTTTTGGCAAAAAGTCTAGCTGTAGTTTTTGAACCCTAGCTCTGCGGGCACCTTGGGAAACCTAGCAAACTGTCGCGGGTACTTGGGCCTCCCACACGAGTGAGGCACCGTTTTTATCGGGAGACTCGGGGGAACGCTGGGTGGTAGGAAATTTGTGTCAGCCCGGTGATGCCACAACTTTACCACACAAAAATGTGTGGAAAAGGTGATTTTTTCAGCTAAATGAGGTTTGCAGGGCATTCTGGGTAAGGAAACGTTGGGGGATCCACGCAATCCATACCTCCCTGGAATCCCCCGGGTGTCTAGTTTTCAGAAATGTGTGGGTTTGGTAGGTTCCCCTAGGTGGCCGCCTAGCACAGGCCAAAAACCCAGGTGACCCCCCTTGCAAAACCAGGTCGTTTTGAGGTAGGCAATTTTCATGTCGCCTCAATACGTTTTGGGACCTTGCCTGTCGCGGGTACTTGGGCCTCCCACACGAGTGAGGCACCGTTTTTAATCGGGAGACCCGGGGGAACGCTAGGTGGTAGGAAATTTGCGTCAGCCCGGTGATGCCACAACTTTCCCACACAAAAATGTGTGAAAAAGGTGATTTCTTTCAGCTAAATTTGAGGTTTGCAGGGCATTCTGGGTAAGGAAACGTTGGGGGATCCACGCAAACCATACCTCCCTGGAATCCCCCGGGTGTCTAGTTTTCAGAAATGTGTGGGTTTGGTAGGTTTCCCTAGGTGGCCGCCAAGCCCGGGGCCAAAAAATCATTGGACCCCCTTTGCAAAACCAGGTTGTTTTGTGATAGGTAATTTTGATGTCTCAATAGGTTTAGGGCCCTTGCCTGACGCGGGCACTATGCCTACCCACGCAAGTGAGGTACCATTTTTCTCTGAAGACTTTGGGGAACGCAGGGTGGGTGGAATTTTGTGGACCCATGCAGATTCCAGAACTTTCCGACAAAGAAATGTGAGGAAAATGTGTTATTTTGAACACATTTTTAGGTTTACAATGGATTCTGGGTAACAGACCCTGGTGAGAGCCAGTGGAGACACCCCATCCAGGATTCCCCTCGGAGTCTAGTTTTAAAGAATGTACAGTTTTGCTAGGTTTGCCTACGTGCCAACTGCGCTAGGGCCCAAAATCCACAGGTATGCACATTGCTATAAAAAAAAAAATTAAAAAAAATCGGAGCCCAGTGGGCTTTCTGCCGCCCTGGGGGGGGGGGGGGGGAGGGGGGGGAAATCGGGGAAGGGGATTTCATCCTGATATGCCCCTAAAGGGGCAGAAAGACTGTGGCTATTTTTTGTGGGGGTGGGGGCATTGGTATGACCATTTTGGCCAGCCCCCACCCCCACGCATATAAAAAGCCTGCATACTCGCTGGCGCCTACTGGGCTTTCTGCCCCCCCCAGGGGGCAGATCAGGGGCCACTGCCACCATCTGCCCTCCCGGGGGGGCAGAAAGACTAGAATTTATCTGGGGGTGGGGTATTGTCATGCCCATTTTGGGGAGCCCCTACACTAATAAAACAAAAAAATCCATGGTTTCTAGTGGGCATTCTGCGCCCCCAGGGGGGGCCAGATTGGGGGCTACAGCTCCAATCTGCCTCCTGGGGGGCAGAAAGACTGACATTTTTGTGGGGGGGAGAGTGGGGGCATTGGCGTGCCCGTTTCGGGCAGCCCACACCCTAAACACAATTGCGCATAAAAAATCCCTGGTGTTTAGTAGGCTTTCTGCCCCCCCCCCCCCCCGAAGGGGCAGATTAGGGGCCAAAGCCCCATCTGCCCCCCCGGAGGGGGGGTGGGGGGCAGAAAGACTAATAATTGGGGGATGGGGTGGGGGGATGGGCCTGCCCGTTTTGGGCAGCCCCCACCCCTATTTATTTATTCACAATTCCCTGGTGCCTAGTGGGCGTTTTGCCCCCCCGGGGGGGGGGGGGCAGACTGGGGGCCGATGCCCCATCTGCCCTCCAGGGGGGGCAGAAAGGCTGTAATGGTGGCGGGTGGGTGGGGGCAATGGCGTGCCCGTTGCGGGCAGCCCCCACCCTAAAAATAAAACTAAAAACGAATCCCTGGTGTTTAGTGGGCTTTCTGCCCCCCCGGAGGGGCAGAATAGGGGCCAATGCCCCATCTGCCCCCCGGAGGGGCAGAAAGACTGTAGTAATTGGGGGGGGGGGGTGGGGGCATGGGCCTGTCCGTTTTGGGCAGCCCCCACCCCTATTTTTTTTTTCTTTACAATTCCCTGGTGTCTAGTGGGCTTTTTGCCCCCCCGGGGGGGCAGATTTGGGGCCTATGCCCCATCTGCCCCCCAGGTGGGGCAGAAAGGCTGTAATGGTGGTGGGTGGGGGCATTGGCGTGCCCGTTGCGGGCAGCCCCCACCCTAAAAATAAAACTAAATACTAATTCCTGGTGTTTAGTGGGCTTTCTGCCCCCCCGGAGGGGCAATTTAGGGGCCAATGCCCCATCTGCCCCCCGGGGGGGGCAAAAAGACTGTAGTAATGGGGGGGGGGGGCATGGGCCTCCCCGTTTTGGGCAGCCCCCACCCTTTTTTATTTTTTTTTTACACACATTCCCTGGTGTCTAGTGGGCTTTTTACCCCCCCCGGGGGGGGCAGATTGGGGGCTAATGCCCCCATCTGCCCCCCGGGGGGGGGGGGCAAAAAGACTAAAATTGCCAAAAATACACAGGGGGGAGCAAGGGCCCTTGCTCAAGGGGCCGCTCCCCCTCCCTGGTGTCTAGTGGGTGGATCCCTGCTTGGGGATCGCCCTCCTGTGGCGATCCCCAAGCAGGGATCCACTGGCGAGGGGTACCATTGCAAAGGGGAGATTCTCCCCTTTCCAACGATACCCCTCCCGTCTTTCTACGTGCTCAGGGGGCTGAGATAGCCCCCTGAGCACATACAAAGTGAAACCTGAAATGAGCCTCTTGGCTCATTTCAGTTTCACTTTCACTGTAATGACATCGGCGCGGCGTGCGCGCCGATCGTCATTTCAGTGAAAGAGGGGGGGGGGGGGGGGGGGGGGCCTCGGGTGCTGGGGAAGCTCCCGAGGCTATTTTTGCAGAAAGGGAATCTCCAGAGGGATTCCCTAGGGTATGCCTCATGATGAGCTGGACTCGTCATGGGCACAGCGCGACTGTGCTCCATGACGAGTCCAGCTCGTCATGGGCATACAAGGGGTTAAATGCAATTGATTACTTTTAGGATTACTTTTCTAACTCCACGACTGGATCCTAGATTCAGTCCTGGGACAGTTCCTTGAAACAGGCGAGTAAATACGATTTAGGTACTTGTTGTGATTTGTAAGCAATATTTTGGTATTTTAAAAGTTGACACTTAGTAACTTTTCCAATGAAATCACCAATGTTATCCTATGGGAGGAAATTCACTTAGCAGGTAAGTGGGGTTATTGTTACTTTTTCTAGCTCAATGTTGGATCCTGGATCCAGCACTAGTGTACCGCCTGTAAGCAGTTGAGAGAATGCATTTAGGTTATACAGGCGATTTTGAACGAATATTTGTAAGTTTGCAAAATCGACACTTAGAAACTTTTTCAGCAAAAACCAGGCAATGTTATTCTATGGAAGGAAATTCAAGTTGCAGGTAACGTATGCTCTCGTTACTTTTGTAATCCAGTGCTGGGCTCCTAGGCTCAGTACTGGGACATCTAAAACAGGTAAGTTATTACATTTTCACAGTTGGTACGATTTTTAAAGAATATTTGTAGTTTGCAAAAATCAAATTTCACAGAAAAACAGTCAATGGTTTACTATGAGAGAAAATTGAGTTAGCGGTAAGTATGGTTGTAATTACTTCTCAGGGTCAGTGCTGGGCACCAAGATCCAGCACTGGAATCTCTCCTAATAGCAGGTGAGTATTCTCGATTTTGTTACTCGGTTGATTGTAGGTGAATATTTTAAAGTTTAGAAACTCCACACTAAAGAATTTTCAAGTGAAACCAGCCAATGTTACCCTATGGAAGAAAAGTGAGTTATCGGCTTTTGGGTAAGTACTCGACTGGCAGAGTTAAGGTGCTGGGTATAGACTCGGGGGTCTCCCAGGGTCAGGTAAGTACAGTTGTTACACCCTCAGCGGCACAGGGGCAGCCGGGTGCAGAGTGAGGTAGGCCCAATGTTATCCCATGGGAGGCAGGGGGCCGGTGGTTGGCGGCTGCTGGCTAGCAGGCCACAGGGCTGCGGGAGCTGGGCTCCTGGTCACTTGCTCAGGGCAAATGGGGAAGTAGGTTAGAGTAGAAGTTGCACTGCCAGGGCCACTCATGTGGCTGGATGGAGGGTGCATTTGAGGTGTCGGGCGCTCAATGGATTGCAATGGAGAAGCTCAAGAACGAACAAAGGCTGCAAGCTCGGGGACGAAGATTCTTCAGGTGCGACCACCACTTTGAGAGGCAAGTTGGGTAGTTGGAGGATTGGTAGGTACCCAGGAGTTGGGCACAGGGGGGCCGCAGGGCGCCGGGTGCAGGGGTGCCTTTTGGTGTCTGGAAATCTTACCCTCTGTTGATGGCAGTTGGGGGGGGGGGGTCCCTGGTTCTGAGGGTGCAGGCTTCTTCAGGAGTGTCGAGGGAGGTCCTTGGGTGCCGGACTCAGGGTCATAGTCGCCGTGGGGTCGTCCTCGTGGTCTTTGTTCACTCCGGCACTGGCCAGGCTTGGCTGGTGCAGAGTGTGCTGGGTTTGCGGTTCCGGGCTGCTGCCAGGGATTAGAGGTAGGTTTTGAGTAGAGCCTCTACTCCTGGGAGACCCAGGGGCTTAGAGCCAAAAGGTAGCCAGGTCCTCCGGGGTTTGTGAGGTTGCTGGCCACAAGAGATGCCGGGTTGGAGCAGGAGCAGGTTCGAGGGTCGACAGGCCGGTAGGGCTGGGGCCAAAGCAGTTGGTGTCTTCCTCTTTTTAGCAGCTGCAGGGCAGGTCTTCTTTCTTCTTGCTCTTCTGTGTAGTTTTGAATCTGGAATCTGGGGAAGGAAGGTTCAGGGTGCCCTTAAATACTACATTTAGGGGCGTTACAGGTTGGATGAAGGGCAGGGACCAATGGGTCCCTGTCCTGGGGTGGGTACACCCCTATCCTGCCTCTCTCCTGTGGGAGGGGGGCAGTAGCCTAGTCCTGATAGGGTAGGGCTCCCCATCTTCAAGATGGCGAGAGCCCGGAAATGTGCTTCACCTCGCCTCCCCCACCCGAGGGGTGGGCTTCGCAGGCTGGCACATCCCTTGTCCTTATTTGGGGTTTCCGGCCAAAGCTTCCCGCCAGAGTGGGGGGATTGCAGTGGCCTGGGGAAGCTCACAGAGGCCGCATGCCTTTGAAGCTTCCCCCTGCCCATCCTGGGGGAGGAGATTTAGCACCTCGCCCAGGATGTGCATTGTTGCAGGCCCAGGAGAGCAGGGGCTCTCCTACCCAGGGGTCCAGCAACAGGTCTGCTGGGTGGCAGCCTAAGAGCAGACGTTGATTGTAGGTTAGGTTTAAGGGGGCACCTCTAAGATGCCCTCTGGGGTGCTTGGTACATTAAATCCCACAATGGCATCAGTGTGGGTTTAATGTGCTGAGAAGTTTGATACCAAACTTCTCAGTCTTTAGTGTTGCCATTATGGTGCTGTGGAGCTCGTGTTTGACGAGCTCTCAGCACCATGTACTCTTAAATGGCAGCACTGCACATACAGTGCTCAGGAATGCACCTGGGCACTGTAGGGGCACAGGGTTCCTGCTCCTGTGCCCACACCATTGGCATAAGGCACCCAGCTAGAGGGGTGGCTGATGTATGCCATGGCAGTGTAGGTGATGGGCATGGCACACAGGGATGTGTGTCATGTCGACTTTGTTTTTGTCTTGCACCCAAACACTCAGCCTGCAAAGGCAGTGTGTGTGTGTAAGGGTACAGGGCCTCTAAGGGTGGCACAAGGAGTGCTGCAGCCCTCAGAGGCCTTCCCTGGTCACAAGGCCCTGGGTACCTAGGGTACCATTTACCAGGGGCTGACATGTGGCCAGGGTTTGCCAATTTGGGTTTGGTTTGTTTTAGGGAAGGAACATAGGCCCTGGGCACCTGATTGGCAGGAGTCCAGGGCACACTCAGTCAAAGTACATTCAGCAATTCAGCAAAAAGTGGGGGCATACCATGCAAGAAAGATGGCACTTTCTCACAGGCCCTCTTCGGTGTGCTGTTCCAGAACATCGACGCCTTCTTCGAAGATGTCGTCGGGGATCGAAGTCGACGAGTGAGCCATTGTCCTCCTTGCTCGTCGGTCCCAGATCGTCGTCTTCGATCGGAAGGAGGCGGAAGCTGGACAGTCCCTTGACTCGTGTTCTGCAGAGGCAGAGGTTGCAAACCTCATGGAGATCGGTGAGGGAAACTTCGACCCACATCTAGGACTCTTTTTAAATGGCGTCCTTTTCATCAGCCAGGACCGGAGCCCAGGTAGGCCCGAAGGCCTTTGTCTACGACTGGAATCTAAGACTTCGATTGTTGAGAGTCGCGTCGAGTGTGGAGTGTGGAGAACGCGATCGAGACAATACCGTCGAAGGGGGAGGAATGCGCGCCTAACAGGAAAACTGGAACGGTTCCGAACTGGAACGCGAAGAACACATCAGAGCCCGATGGCGGAAAAAAACAATCTGAGGATGGAGCCGAAGCCCATGCGCAATATGATCCAAAGGAGGAGTCACATACCTCGCGACTTCCAAAGACTTTCCAAGAGAAAAACAACTGCAACATCCGGGCCCAACACCAGATGGCGATCTATGCACAGTGTGTAATCTGCAGCTCATATGCCTCGAACAGAGAGTTTTAAGACCAGCTAGGCCTACAGAAGCTTGCGGCTTGGCTTGTACGTCAATACAATAGTGTTTAGTGAAGGTGTGTGTTGTAGACCATGTTGCTGCCTTACAGATGTCTTCTAGGGGAATGTTCCCTAAGGATGCCATAGAGGCCCCTAGTGTGCGTGTGGAATGCGCCCTAGGGGGAATTGTTAATGTGCGTTTCGCTTTTGGTAGCATATTTGGATACATTTAACGATCCACCTTGCAATTCCAGCTTTGGAGATGGGATTACCCTTATGCGGTGGGGCGAAAGCTATGAACAGTTGTTTTGTTTTACGAAAGGATTTAGTTCGGTCAATGTAATAAAGCAGGGTTCTTTTTACATCCAGAGTGTGTAGAGCTCTCTCCGCTACGGAGTCCGGGTTTGGAAAAAACACTGGTAACACCACCGATTGGTTAAGATTAAATGGAGAGATGACTTTAGGAAGGAATTTCGGGTTTGTTCTGAGAACCACCTTGTTACAATGTAATTGTAGGAATGGTTCTTGTATGGTTAAAGCCTGGATCTCACTCACTCTAAGAGATGTGATGGCAATAAGCTACTTTCCATGTGAGGAACTGTAGTTCGCATTTATGTAAAGGTTCAAAAGGGGGTCCCATGAGCCCGGTAAGAATAATATTTAGATTCCACACTGGAGAGGGTGGTAACCTAGGAGGAATGATTCTTTTGAGGCCCTCCATGAAGGCTTTAATTGCAGGGACTCTAAAAAGTGACAAGTGTTGTCTGTTTTGCAGATAAGCAGCAAGTGCTGATAGATGTAAATGTATTGATGAGTATGCTAGATTACATCTCTGCAAGTGCAATAGGTAGCAAATTATATTTTGGATGGAGGCATCCAGTGGATCAATAGGATGGTTGGTGCAGTAAATGGCAAATCTTTTCCATTATGCAGCATAGCAAGCTCTAGTAGTAGGGCGTCTGGCTTCTTTAATGATGTTCATACAGTACGGAGGTAGGTTAAGGTAACCGAACTCTAGGACTTCAGGAGCCAGATCGCCAGATTCAGCTGATCTGGGTGTCTGATGTCTCCATGGTTCTGCGTTAGCAGGGATGGGGACAGGTGTAGTTTTTGGTGCGGAACTAGTGAGAGTTCCAACAGTGTTGTGAACCACGGTTGGCGTGCCCATGTGGGAGCTACTCAGATTAGTTTGAGAGACTGTGGTTGGAGCTTGCTTACTACAAGTGGAATGAGTGGGAGTGGCAGAAAAGCGCATGCAAATCTGCCTGACCAGTTCATTCATATTACATTGCCTTTGGACAATGGGTGTGGAAATCTGGCGGCAAAGGTTGGGCATTTTGCGTTTGTGTGTGGCGAACAGATCTGTGTCTGGTTGGCCCCACATCTGGAAAAATGGTAGAAGAACTTGAGGATGTAGTTCCCATTGTGAATCTTTTGTGTCTGTCGACTTAGCAGATCCGCAATCGGATTGTGAACTCCTGGAAGGTGTTCGGCAAGTAGGTATATATTTTGTGGGATGGCCCATCTCCAAATGTTCTGTGCGAGCTGGGACAGCTGCAGAGAATGTGTGCCTCCTTGTTTTTGTATGTAGTACATGGCTGTCATGTTGTTTCGTTTTGTACATGTACTTGGAATGATTTTAGAGCCAGAAATATTGCTAGTAGTTCCAGGTGATTGATGTGAAGCACTTTTTGTTGAGTGGTCCACTTGTCTTGGGTTGTATGTCTGAGGAGATGGGCTCCCCATCCTGTGAGTGATGCATCTGTCGTTAGTACTATCTGTGGAACAGGTCCGAGGAACGGCCGCCCTTTGGACAAGTTGTGTTCCACCACTGCAGAGAGCGATGTGTGCAGCTGTCTACCAATACCAGATCTGTAAGTTGTCCTTGAGCCTGATTCCACTGATGTGCTAGACATTCCTGTAAGGGACGCATGTGAAGTCTTGCATGAGGTACAATAAAAATGCAAGATGCCATCATGCCTATGAGTTGCATGAACACTCTGGCTGGAAGAGAGTGTTGGGCTTGAAATTTTGTGATGGTCTGTATGCTGGCTATCCTGGCTGGACTGGGATATGCTAGAGCTGTGGAGGTGTTTATTGGGGCCCAAGATATTGGTGTATATGAGAGGGCTGGAGATGCGACTTGGTGTAGCTGATTGTGAACCCCAAGTTGTGTAATGTTTGGATGGTTTGGTGAGTGTGTTGAACACATTGGTTGAATGACTTTGCTTTTATTAGCCAGTCGTCCAGATATGGGAAGACGTGGATCTGTGGTCTTCCCAGATGTGCTGCTACCACTGCAACAAATTTTGTGAATACTCTGGGTGCGGTGGGGACTCCGAATGGAAAGACTGAACGGATAGTGTTGTCCGTCCACTACAAACCTTAGATACTTCCTGTGAGCAGGATGTATGGGAATGTGGAAGTAAGCATCCTTGAGATCTAGTGTGGCAAGGAAATTGTTTTGTTGTAGTAGCGGGAGCACTTGTTGGGAGAGTGATCATATGAAAATGATCCGAGTGTATATATAGGTTGAGGGGTCTGAGGTCGAGTATCTGTCTTGGAGACCCGTCCTTTTTGGGTATTAGGAAGTACAGCGAGTAAACCCCTGTTCCTTGATGTTGTAAGGGAACAGGCTCTATTGCGTGCTTTTGAAGCAGCGAGAGAACCTCTTGTTTTAGGAGCGTGAGTTGATCTGTGGACATTGGACGCTGCTTGGGTGGTATGTGTGGGGGGGGGGGGGGGTAGCTGCAAGTTTCAGGCAGTAACCATACTGGAGAATCTGTCTTACCCACTTGTCTGTTGTGATGGAACTGCAGACAGGTAGGAACTGTGATAATCTTCCCCCGACCGGAGTGGAATGGTCTGGGGGGAGCGGAGGGAAGTCACTGTTTTGTAGTGGGGGAGGTGCAAGTGTTATTACCTCAGCCTCTTCTTTTATTGTTATTCCCGCTGTATCCGCCTCTAAAGTATCCTCTATTGGGGGATGTTTGTGTAGTGGCTTTAAACGAAGATGAGGTGTCTGCGCCCATGTTTTTGGAGGCTCCTCTATAGAAGGAGCGACGAAAGGAGCCACTTGTTTGTGGAGACTGTAACGCTCCCATGGACTAAGTAGTCTCAGTGACTTTCTTCATATTTTCAAGTGCAGTGTCTACAGCCGGGACAAAAAGTTGTTCTTGGTTGAACGGCTGGTTAAGAATGGTAGTTTGGACCTCCTGCTTAAAGCCTGAAATGCGCAGCCAGGCATGTCGTCTAAGGAGTACACTGGTATTGATGGATCTAGAGGCAGTGTCTGCCGTGTCAAGTGCGCATTTAATTGACGCGTTTGAAATTAGCTTGCCCTCTTGGATGAGATCATTTGCTTGGGTTTTAAATTGGTAAGGCAAATGATGCAATAGGGTTTCCAGTTGGTCATAGTGGGCCCTATCGTACCTAGCCAGCAGTGCTTGCGTGTTGGCTATGCGCCAGTGATTGGCTGCCTGCGCAGCTACCCTTTTGCCAGAAGCGTCCAGTAATTTGGATTCTTTATCCGGGGGTAGTGCATCCCCGGAGGTTTGTGAGTTGGCGCGCTTTCTAGCGCTGGAAACTACAAGAGAATCCAAAGGCAGCTGTCCTTTAATGTAAGCAGGGTCTGCAGGGGCAGGTCTAGATTTCTTATCGATTCTAGGGTTAAGAATCCTGGCACGTACGGGATCTTTGAACACTTCAGGGGCATGCTTAATGACTCCCTTGATCATTGGTAATATCTGCACTGTCTTTTTGGACTGTTCGAATGTATCCAAAAGAAAGTCCTCTTCTGGTGTGTCTGAGTGCATTGTGACGCCGTGATAAATGGCAGCCTTATTAAGCAGTTGTCCAAAACCAATGTTATCGTCTGGGGGAGATGGTATTGAGGGGTATGGCTGGGGAGGTCTGGCAGATCTGTTGGGATAGGATACTCCCAATCATTTTGTGGTGGGTCGTCTGCATCTGTGAACGGGTCATTTGGGTCACCTCCCACCCCTTGGTCATGGTCATCATCATCATCATCATCTGGAGGTGGTGTATGTGGTGGAGAAGTTACAGGCAGAGGTGGTGTAATAGATTTAGGGAGAGGAGGTGGGTTAGAAGGAAGTACAGGAGAAGGAGGCATAGGTGATGTAGCAGAGTCCTTTTTCACAGGTACTGGAGTGGCAGGTGCTGTATTCCAACTTCTTCTTACATGGCACTGCTGTGACATGTCCTGTGTCAGGATTAATATAAACCTTTTTCTGCCTAGGATCGACAGGATGCAGGTGGAAAAGTTCCTCTTCCTCGGGAACCGCCTTCGATGCCGATTTTTTCGGTTCATAGCGTGGCTGGTGTTGAGTTTTATGGTCTTTGGCCTTAGGAGGCGTGGTAGAGTCCTTAGGCTTGTCCTTTGGTTCCGAGGGTCTTGGTTTCGGAGCCGAAGCAGGATCTTTAGGCTTGGAAACGTTGGAAACCGGCTTATCTATGGGCTTTGAGATTTTCGGGGTCGATTTGCCTTTGGAGGTGGAAGGCGTCGGAACCGATTTCGGAGGGAAGTGTTCCTTTAGCTTCGGTGCCGAAGGGACGATTACGCGAGGTTTGCTCAGTACCGAGCTACCGGAAGGCTCGTTTTTTTTCTTCAGAGCCGGGCCTGGAGGCAGGGCTTCTGATGTGTGTTTTCCGTCGCGACTGGGGCCAACAGGCGAAGTCTTGATCAGTGCCTTTGGTTTTGTGGTGGGGTTGGGGTAGGAGCAGTAGTACTCACTCTTTGACCAGGAGTGATGGGGTCGTTTGAGTCGTCTGCCTCAGACACGATCGAGAGCTTCGGAATCTTCTTCTGGGACATCCGGGCCTTCGAAGATGTCCTCTGGTTCCGGAGCTGATCTTTGCGCCATGATGTGACGTCGAGCCCTTCGATCTCGAATAGTTTTGTTCGATCGCAAGGATGCGCAGGCTGGACAGCTGGACTCGTCGTGTTCAGGTGAGAGGTACAGGTTGCAGACCTTGTGATGGTCACTGTGCGGGAATTTTGCTCCACACTGGGGGCATTTTTTGAACTGCGTCCTTTCCATGAGCCGTAGGCCTTCCGGCTTGGATAGGCCCAGCGGCCAGCGTCGACGACCGGAATTGAGCAGATGAAAGGCGTGTCGAAGATGAAGATGTTTGAAGTGAATCCAAAGAGTTTGTGGAAGTTTTGCGCGTCGAAAAAGTTTGAATTGGAGATTTCGAACCAGAGCGCAAAAATTGCATCCGAACCCAATGGCGGAAAAAAACTAAGGATGGAGTCGATGCCCATGCGCACTATCGTCCAAGGGAGGAGTCACCTATCTCGTGACTACAAAGACTTCTTCCAAAACAACAACAAGGTGCAAGCATCCGAGCCCAACACCAGATGGCGATCTAATGCAAGTGTGTGATCTGCAGCTCATATGCCTCGAACAGAATGTTATCGGTTTGCAGGTAAGTAAAAGACTCACAATGCTGGGGTCAGAACCAAGGATCCCAAAGGATCAGTTAGGAACTCAAATAGTGCCACAAGCGGCACTGGGGCAGCAGGGTGCAGGGCCCCAATGTTAGCTAATGGGGCTAAGGGGGCCTTCGGTCAGGGGCTACTTACGAACAGGCCACTCAGGTATGGGAGCAAAGCTCCTGGGGTTAGTATAAGCACTGCAGGGGCCAACAATCAGCACAGGAGCTGCACCACAAGCAGCACGGAGGCGGCCAGATGCAGAGTGTCAAGGAGACGTCGGGAGCCCTGTGGATTGCAATGGAGATCTCCGGTTAGAAAAAAAGGCTGCAGGCTCGGGCAAGAAGATTTACTAAAGGCAACCACTGGCAGGAGAAGTAAGTTGGGTTCTTGGGGGATGCCTGGACACCATCAGTTGGGCCACCCAAGGTCATGGGGCGTCGGGTGCAGGGGTGTCTACAGGAGACGGTTCTTCTTACCAGCTCCTGTCGCGGGGGACCCTTCAGGTTGAGGCTGCAGGTGTCAGTCTGGAGCTCAAGGTAGGTCAGGGATCACCAGATCCCAGATTAGGACCGATAGGGAGACCTCGAGTTGTTGGGTCACTGAAACTGGGGCCGTGGGCATCTGGTGCAGAACCGCGAAGCCACCTGGATCTGAGTTCTGTGTTGCAGTCTTTGGGGAGCAAATCTGTGAGATGAGTGCAGGGCAGGTTCTCCAGGCTCTGGGGGCTGCTGGACATGCAGGGGTTTCCGCTAAAAGCAGGTCGGAGCCGGGACAGACCGGTAGGGCTGGTGCCAGAGTACTTGGTGTCCTCTTCCTCCTCTTTCAGCATGGCTCTTCGGTCTTTATTTATTCCTCTAATCTGAGGCGGCAAGGATCAGGGTTGCCCCAAAATACCAAATTAAGGGGCATTACCGGGGTGTGCAGGTTGGGAACAATAGGTCCCTTCCTTTGGATGAGTACACCCCCTATTATGCCACCCTCCAGTGGGACGGGGCATGAGCCTCTCTCTGATTGGCAGGGTCCCCTCATCTTCAAGATGGAGGGGACTGAGGTGTGCTTCACCTCGCCTCCCCCACCTGAGCGGTGGGGTTGGCAAAGTTAGGCACACCTTCAAATTCCAAAACAATTTTTTCACTGATTATGTATAGCATCAAAAAGGAGTGCGAAACGACACATGACGGCCGCTATGAGTAACTCTGGCAAAACACCGCGCTGAATCGAGTTAGTCTATCTCTTTGGGGCACTTTACGGACACCGGCCGTATATGCTAATTTTCAACACAGCAGAAACACACTCTTGAGACCACACAACCAATATCATTTAACTCTTTTCCAATTGAGAGTCGTCTCACGCTCCTTTTTACGAAGGAGGCCTTTTAGAAGCTTTTTTCTCCCCTGAAGAAGGGTTCTGAGAAACACGAAATGCATTGGGACCATCGTCAAGCTTAATAAACAGGAGTTGACATGTTTCGCATAATGCGTTAAACATGAAAAGCTCTTGATGCTATACATAATCAGTGAAAAAATTGTGTTGGAATTGAACAATGTGTAGATAAAACATTGGTTTTTGATTCCATTTGGTTTGAAGCAGATCTCTTTGTAACTTTGAATAATTTTGGGATACTCCGCAACAAGTGTTTTAATTTTACAATAGAAACCTTAGGGACTAGAGCTGTGCGCTGCGAGTCAAGGTACAGAGTTTTCCCTTTACACAGGGATGTTTGCCATGTTGACTTCTCTGCACCAAAATACGCAGCCTGCAATGGCAGTGTATGGGTGTTAATGTGCAGGGCCCCTAAGGGTGGCACAATAGTTGCTGCAGCCCTTAGAGACCTTTTCTGGTCACAGTGCCCTTGGAACCTATGGTACCTTTTATAAGGGGCTTTCCTGTGACCAGAGATTTGCCAATTGTAGATTCAAAGGTATAGTTTTGGGAAAGAACACAGGCCGTAGGAACCCAATTGGCAAGGACCAGGGCACATCAACTCAAAGTGAATCTGAAATATGGCGGGGGGGGGGGGGGGGGTGTCACAGCAACAGAAACCTACTTTCCTACAATGGGACCATAGAACATCAGCATGTAGGGGCTTAGTCACCATACTACCTCAGTATCTATGAGCGTGAATGAGCCTAGATATTGTGCCTCACTTGCCATCCTAACCTTTCCAGAGAAACAAGTGAGTTGGCACTGCAGAACACCACTTTAGATCCTTAATCACAAAACGGTCGAGGCATACATAGGTATCCGTTACACATGCAATTGCAAAGTCAAAGTCAATGTAAATTCAAAAAGTCCACAAATAGATCCAGGATGTAGTTCGATTTTCATTATTTTATTTTTCTTTCTTGTAATTTCCAAATGACATTACATAGACATAACAGCCGACACGTGTTTCGTCCATCCGGACTTTTTCAAGGCTGTGAACAAATAGATACAAACACACCAATTACAAAACACATACATATACTATTAAATATTATTTTAATGCTTAAAACTGAAAAAACAGCATAAAAATCTAATGATTAAAAAGACTGAACCACATGAACTTATATAATAGCAATTCATCCAGTCTTGACACTCGATTGTCATAAGGGGCTAGTGTCATCCTATTCATCTAAAACAAAGGGGGTTTAGATACCTGATGCCGAGATTTGGCATGAAAAGTATAGAGCCACCACCAAAATGAAAAATCCTGGTCTTATTGGGGTTCAAGTCTTGCGCATAATTCCATAGTGCCACCAAGTGTTCACATGGTCAACACCCACAACTGACCTTCTTGAAACAAATGTTTCCTCATGTATTGGGTTGATATGGAGTATTGTCCCTCCTGTTCTTACTGATGGATTCGTATTATTAGATACATCCGACAATCATTTACAATTGATATTGTTCCTACGCCCTGTACAATTCTTCCATTCGTTGTTGATCGTTTAGCGGTTAGACAATCACCGTTCGCAGCAGGTAATGATACACCTGTGTATTCAAAGACCCATAGTATAAGGCAAAAATAAATATACATTTCCTCCTTCTCAAATTGATGACCATATTCAGAAACAACATTGAAGGTGCAATTATTAAGTAGTTACAATTGAGAGATCACTAGATGCACCAACCGCCCATTTTTAATTAATCCTCATGTTGGTATTTCAATGGTTGTAGGCAGCAAGTTAAATGTCAATACAAAATATCTAGTCACCAAGAATCACATCTTGGTACCCACCATAGCAAAAAGATTACTGTCAGCCCTGTTGCTATTTTAACATAAATCGTGTGGATCCTTAAAAGAGTCCACAAAGACCCCTATATCAAACATTGTACTATTATTTGTATTTTTCAGCCATGCATCTTAATTCATGATTTTCCTAAATATTTGTTTGTCCCTCCGTAAAAAACGATGATTTCCAAGGTAGCAAGGTTGTTGGCCTTGTCCTTGTATCTTGCAACAATTTATTTAGAAGTTTACAGTGTCGTCCCTCCCCAGTCCTGGTAGGATTTTAAGTCTTTATAAACTTTAGTCGGCCCTTTTCTAAGTAGTCTAAATCTTTGGTTACACTTTGTATTATCTCCCTAAACATTGCGATATTTTTGACAGATGAAAGAACGTGTAACATTAAACTACAATGTCGGTCCTCATTTTGAAACCACTCTTAGATATAATTCCCACTTTCTTTAACAGTACTCTGTTTCCTAAATATGCTGGATAAGAAAAACAAACCATCCCCAGTCTCGGAAGTCCAGACTGCACCGACCCCTATTCGCGTCACCCTCTTAAAATAATCTTCGCTCTGCTTCGTAATATATATTGGCCTCCGTCGCTACAGATACAGCAGTATCCCCATACCTGACAGCTGAGTCGTTAGCAGCTTCCGCACTTTCTCACGTCCGTACCGGTACTCGGCCTATAGTCTGTTTCACTGTTTATATCGGGACAGGAACCGGCGTGGTAACGTGATACACCATAGAAAGCAAAAGCGGACAAAAACGTAAACATCTAACGTTAAACATTGCGCCATCTTGGAAGGTTACACACTGTATGAATATAACAAGTGTGATCTGAAAATTCTCTTTTTCTACTTAACAGGGACACACAACAATCTATTTTCAACAAGTGATGAAAGAGCAGCAAGTTTATACTATTCTCCCCTCACAGGTAAACGAATAATCGTAGGGCTTAGAAAGAAATCTACTCGTTCCATGAGTTGTGTTTGAAAAAAAACCATTTACGGGCAAGGGTGATTATTTGCGGACATATTGAAAAGGAGTTTCTCAAAGAAAGTGTGCCAATGCTACTAAGAATCGTTAGGATTATTATAATAATGGCAATGAATATCCAATATTCATTGCGTGAAAGAGGAAGATCGGTTAGCAATGGGGAACATATTCGTTTTCACTTGTCCAAATGATAATGCCATATATCATGTGGAAAAAACCCTACCCTCTTCTATGTTAGTTCGCTTGACTACAGAAAAGTATATAATTCCTTATCGATATTTAATCCCAACTCCGTGGCTCTGAGTCTGATTAGCCATTTGCTTTCCAGCTGTCTCAGTGCCAGTGTATGGTTACCACCTCGTTTTGACATTTTAAGACTTTCAACGCCGTGAAACTGAATATTAATTTTGCCCTCCAGTGTGTGCATCTGATTGTAATGTACCGCCAGCGGATAGTCCCAGTTTTTATTTCTGATCGCTCGGACATGCTCCTGAATGCGTTCCTTCAAGGGGCGTATAGTGCTGCCTATATAGATTTTACCGCAGCAGCATTCAATACAATATACAACATACTTAGAATTACATGTCATGAAATCGCGAATCCTGTATGTTTTTAAAGTGTTGTATTTAAAGAATACCAATTTATTTTTGGCTAAGTGGCAAATGCTGCATTGTCCACATCTATGGAAACCATTTGGCGGTGCTGGCAACCATGTGGTGGTAGTTATTGGTTTTAGGTAGCTATGGCACAGAGTTTGTTTTAATGTCTTACCCCTACTGTGGATGATGGTAGCTTTTTGGGAGATGGTCTCTTTAATAGTACTGTCCATCTTAAGGATGTGCCAGTGCTTGTTGAGGATGCGATAAAAATCTGGTGTAACCGCACTATAGGGGACTACCAATGATGGTCCTCTGCCCCTTTTTTCCTTTTTCTTTTTTTGTTGTCCTTGTTGGGTGTTAACTAGTAGGTTAGATCTTTTAACCTTCGTTAGTTTATCCTTGGCAGCGGTCAGGACCTGGTTAGAATAACCCCGGTCTTTAAACCTCCTTTCCAATTTGTCAAGTTCCTCCAAGAAAATATTGTCCATGCTACAATTTCTTCTTGTTCTGATCATCTCCCCGTAGGGGATTGATTTTATCTGTGCTGGTGGGTGTGCGCTGGTCGCGTGCAGCACAGAATTACAAGCTGTCTCTTTTCGGAAAATCTTAGATCTGATTTTTTGTCCTGTTACATATAGTGTAGTATCCAAAAAGTTAATACTATTGGTGTCATAATGATGTGTAAACCGTATATTAAAAGAATTGTCATTTAAATATGTAATGAAATCCAGTAAGCATGTTTCAGTTCCAGACCAGAATAATAGAACATCATCTATGTATCTGGTCCAAAGGATGATGTTATCGCTATACTTATTAGGGCATTCCCTCCAAACATGTATGAGTTCATAATGACCCATATATAGATTTGCAAAAGAGGGTGAAAATTTTGCACCCATTGCCACGCCCATTTTTTGTCTGTACCACTTAGTCTCATGTAGAAAAAAAAAAAAAAAAAAAAAAATTGTTGTCTAGAACCAAGGATATTAGCTCCATCAGCATGTTGTTATGTTCATATAGAGTGGCAGCTCTTGTATCCAAAAAATACTGGATTGCTTCTAGGCCCTTATCTCTAGGTATACATGTATACAAAGAGCTGACATCCAAGGTGACCAAAAAATGGCCATTTGTCCAATCAAAGTCTTCTATTTTACATAGCAAGTCCTTCGTGTCCTTAAGGAAAGCTGGTAGGTTTTGTACCAGAGGCTGCAGAAAGATGTCAATAAATTCCGACAACTTTTCCGTGGGAGACCCGATGCCAGCTATGATTGGTCTTCCTGGGGGAAAATGTCCCCCTTTGTGTACCTTAGGTAGTATGTATAGACAGGCTGCAGTGGGTGTGGGATTAAACAAATATTTTTGTTCTATATCTGACAATTGTCCCTCACTATTCCAAAAGTGTAGTTTGCTTTCAATCAAGTTGGTTACCATGCTCATTGGATTAGAGACAACCTCCTCATAAGATAAGTGATCCAGCAGTTGTCTATCAATCTCTGCAATGTAATCACATCTGTTCATAAGGACTATATTTCCGCCCTTATCAGCTTCCTTAATCACTAAATTGGAGTTGTTAATAGATTGTTGTGTGTCCCTGTTAAGTAGAAAAAGAGAATTTTCAGATCACACTTGTTATATTCATACAGTGTGTAACCTTCCAAGATGGCGCAATGTTTAACGTTAGATGTTTACGTTTTTGTCCGCTTTTGCTTTCTATGGTGTATCACGTTACCACGCCGGTTCCTGTCCCGATATAAACAGTGAAACAGACTATAGGCCGAGTACCGGTACGGACGTGAGAAAGTGCGGAAGCTGCTAACGACTCAGCTGTCAGGTATGGGGATACTGCTGTATCTGTAGCGACGGAGGCCAATATATATTACGAAGCAGAGCGAAGATTATTTTAAGAGGGTGACGCGAATAGGGGTCGGTGCAGTCTGGACTTCCGAGACTGGGGATGGTTTGTTTTTCTTATCCAGCATATTTAGGAAACAGAGTACTGTTAAAGAAAGTGGGAATTATATCTAAGAGTGGTTTCAAAATGAGGACCGACATTGTAGTTTAATGTTACACGTTCTTTCATCTGTCAAAAATATCGCAATGTTTAGGGAGATAATACAAAGTGTAACCAAAGATTTAGACTACTTAGAAAAGGGCCGACTAAAGTTTATAAAGACTTAAAATCCTACCAGGACTGGGGAGGGACGACACTGTAAACTTCTAAATAAATTGTTGCAAGATACAAGGACAAGGCCAACAACCTTGCTACCTTGGAAATCATCGTTTTTTACGGAGGGACAAACAAATATTTAGGAAAATCATGAATTAAGATGCATGGCTGAAAAATACAAATAATAGTACAATGTTTGATATAGGGGTCTTTGTGGACTCTTTTAAGGATCCACACGATTTATGTTAAAATAGCAACAGGGCTGACAGTAATCTTTTTGCTATGGTGGGTACCAAGATGTGATTCTTGGTGACTAGATATTTTGTATTGACATTTAACTTGCTGCCTACAACCATTGAAATACCAACATGAGGATTAATTAAAAATGGGCGGTTGGTGCATCTAGTGATCTCTCAATTGTAACTACTTAATAATTGCACCTTCAATGTTGTTTCTGAATATGGTCATCAATTTGAGAAGGAGGAAATGTATATTTATTTTTGCCTTATACTATGGGTCTTTGAATACACAGGTGTATCATTACCTGCTGCGAACGGTGATTGTCTAACCGCTAAACGATCAACAACGAATGGAAGAATTGTACAGGGCGTAGGAACAATATCAATTGTAAATGATTGTCGGATGTATCTAATAATACGAATCCATCAGTAAGAACAGGAGGGACAATACTCCATATCAACCCAATACATGAGGAAACATTTGTTTCAAGAAGGTCAGTTGTGGGTGTTGACCATGTGAACACTTGGTGGCACTATGGAATTATGCGCAAGACTTGAACCCCAATAAGACCAGGATTTTTCATTTTGGTGGTGGCTCTATACTTTTCATGCCAAATCTCGGCATCAGGTATCTAAACCCCCTTTGTTTTAGATGAATAGGATGACACTAGCCCCTTATGACAATCGAGTGTCAAGACTGGATGAATTGCTATTATATAAGTTCATGTGGTTCAGTCTTTTTAATCATTAGATTTTTATGCTGTTTTTTCAGTTTTAAGCATTAAAATAATATTTAATAGTATATGTATGTGTTTTGTAATTGGTGTGTTTGTATCTATTTGTTCACAGCCTTGAAAAAGTCCGGATGGACGAAACACGTGTCGGCTGTTATGTCTATGTAATGTCATTTGGAAATTACAAGAAAGAAAAATAAAATAATGAAAATCGAACTACATCCTGGATCTATTTGTGGACTTTTTGAATTTACATTGACTTTGACTTTGCAATTGCATGTGTAACGGATACCTATGTATGCCTCGACCGTTTTGTGATTAATGGTGTGACCTTAGTTGAATACCTTTGGGTTTTCTCGACGGGTCAATTGTACCTCCTAAAAGCAGAGGGGGTTTTGGGTTTGAGAGCACTATAGGGTCCCTTTTCAAATTAACTGTCAAGTTGTGGATGTGCATGTAATTCTAGCCTACTGCTGCTTAGGTGCATGTGAGTAAAGACCACTTTAGATCCTCCCAGGAATCGCTGTAACAGGACACACCCTTCCACTCTCACTCCTACTTGTCCACAAAAAACAAACAAGAGACATTTAGGAAGTTTAGAATATTTAAGCTATCATGCTCGAAGATGCTGTATTTGTGCCACAGATAGAAAACAAATCGATAGCAAAACTATTGTAAGCATTGTTAAACCATATACCATTAAAAAAGCCCTGTCGTGTTACAAGACAGATTAGCCTACCCCCCTCCCCCCCACTGAAGCTAAATGATTATATATTTAAGATATCTAGGATGAGCTGGACCCCGTACCTTAGCATACACAGATGGATGTCCTACATCTCCGCTGATGCAGTAATCTTGCCCCAGGACCTTCGCTCAGTGTGTGTGTGTTTTTTTTTTTTCTTTTAGAACTCTTGTCCCTAGTTATATGACAAGATGTGCGCTCACAAAAAGCTGCTGCATTCTCTTGTTATGTCTAGGTTTTAGTGTCCGACCAGAGAGAACAACAAGGGGCATTGTTGTTTAACCTGGTCTATGGTGTTCCGACTAAATCCAAGCAAAAGATCAGGCCATGAAAACATATGCCGGTTCTGTGTGAAAACACGTGGTATAAAAAAAAAAAAAAAAAAAAAAAGGAGTGTTTATGTGGTAACATGTGCAAAAGAAATACGGCTTACAATGTGTACAATTAGGCTAACATAGCAAAAACGACAATGGGCCATGCAAGAGAAACACAAAATATGAGGTTGCTTTTATTAACTTCACGATGGCTTAGATCGTATTTAACCAATCCAAAGTTGTAATACTGAATCCGGAATGCTATTGTCATTTTTCAGCTAGACGTGGATGGCACTTGTTAATCCTATGCTTGAAAACTTTGCTAGTAAAGCCTGTCGATGGTGTTGAGTACCCTCCCCCTATCCACCTAAAAGTCTGGAACTACCCAGGGTTTCCTACTCTTTTTTTGTATAATTGATGCAGCACTCTAAGCCTGAAAGCACATTGGGGATAAAGAATATAAATACATGTAACCCAGTATTGAACGCTACTGGGTAGTTACAGTTCGGAACAAGTTTCCACAGGAAAAGAATGTTTTTGTTTATAACTTTGGCACTGTTTGCAATATATTCACAACACTTTATAATTATTACTTTTTTAAAGTTCGTCTACATTAGGTTCCTCCTTTAAAGTTGCAGAGTGATCAGCCAAGCGTTGGCTGG
Organism: Triturus cristatus; assembly: GCF_964204655.1. Lineage (NCBI taxonomy): Eukaryota > Metazoa > Chordata > Amphibia > Caudata > Salamandridae > Triturus > Triturus cristatus. The sequence goes on from NC_140594.1 coordinate 383,508,438, forward strand.
GAAAACAAGGAGGGGGTGGGGGGGGGGGGGGAGGGGAGGAGGTCTCAAATGTGTTTTCTCCATGTAGTGTTCCATAGCAAACTAAATAGTGATACAAAAAAACGGCTGAACGGAATTACACAAAATTTGGCAGGAAGCTAGATCTTGGTCCAGAAAGCGTGCTTTATGTGATTTAATTCAAATCCATTCTGCAGTTTTTGAGACATTAATAAACAAACTGCATATATTTTAGGCAGAGGAGGAGACAGATCTCAAGATAAGATCTAATTAGCTGCTACCACATCAGCAAAGATGTGGCGACAGCCATTATAGGACTCAGAATTCTTCCGCTATCCTGAAAAATATATAAATATTAAAAAATAAAACATGGGGAGGGAAACCCTGCCCCTCTAGGCTTGAAGGTGTGGGGGGTAGGGAGAGGAATTAGTTTTCCAGGGCCAAAATCATTTGTTTTTACATTTTATTGCAAGTTCAAGGAGAATCAGCAGTAAAATGTATTCAACTAATTTTAAAAGTGAGATCCCGGCCTGCTTTAATGTTAATTCAGATCTTTTATAGTGCACGGCTACTCCGAAGAGTGTCCCGGCGCTTTGACAAAAACCCGAGAAGTGAGGCCAGGGCAGATGAGAGCAGACAGAAGGATTACTGGGCAAAGAGCCATGACTTCAGCTCCTTCCTGAAAGTCAATAAATTATTGGCTTTCCTCAAGGAGACAGGCTAAGAGTTCCAGCGTTGAGGCGCCAGAAGACGGAAGGAGCGACCTCCAACTCTAGCCAGTCTGATGGAAGGGACAGAGGCCATGGACAAAGATGTAGATCTCAAAGTTCTGCTAGGAACATAGAAAGCCAAGCGCTTCCTGATGTATTTGGGCCCTACCTGATGAAGTGCTTTGAAGGCAAGGGTTAATGCCTTAAAGGTGATCCTTTTAGACATAGGGAGCCAATGCAGACTTTTTAGTAGGTCAGAAGCTCTCGCTCTCCGCTGAAGACCATTAATGGCTCTTGCAGCGGAATTCTGCACAATCTGCAGACGTGAAAGGAGAAATTTAGGCAGTCCCAGATAGAGCACATTCGCATAGTCAAGGCGAGAGCCTATCAGGGCCTGCACAGTGATCTTTCTATGCTGCAAGGACAACAGCGGAAGAAACTTGCGCAACATCTTCAAGATGCCAAAACATTTTCCCGCAAGCCCAAGGATCTGAGGTCTGAAGGAAAGACCATCATCAATCTGAAAACCAAGATTTTTAGCCTTAGACAAAACATCTGCCGGTGGAAACATATCAGGGGGGGCCACCAAGCCTTCCATCTGGGGTCAGGGGAACACCCAAAGAAGAGCAGTTCCGATTTATCGGAATTACATTTAAGACTGTGCTGTTGAAACCAGTCAAAAATAGCCCCCAAACAATCTATGATCCGCAGGCCGTCAAAGTCTGAGCCCTTAGCACAGGTAAAGAGAAGCTGGGTGTCGTCAGCGTAGGATATGATCTGGGCACCAAACTATTCCGCCACTGCCGCCAGAGGAGCCATATAGATATTAAAAAGGGTGGGGCTTAAGATGGAACCCTGAGGCACCCCAACCTCCAATGGCGGCATCTCGGCGGCCGGTCAGAAATGACTTAAACCAGTTCAACACCGTTCCCCCGCAATCTGATCTCCCAGAGTCTTGAAAGGAGACCGTCATGGGAAACGGTGTCAAAGGCCGCCGACAAATCCAGCATTACCAGGATGGCCTTTCCTCCAGTGTCTAATACCTCCCTGATGGCATCGGTGATTTCAAGAAGAGCGGTCTCCGTGCTCATATTCGCACGAAAACCCGATTGAGTATCGTGCAAGATATTATTGCTCTTGATGAAGGTGGAAAGGGAGGCATGCACATGCTTCTCAACCACCTTTGCCAGAGCAGGGAGGAGGGAGATAGGCCTATAATTGGAGTGAATTAGTGGGTCCAGATTGGGCTTCTTAACTAGCGGCAGGATCAAGGTGTGCTTCCAGGCTTGGGGGACAACTCCCGTGCTCAGGGACATATTGAGCACCGGGTTGAGCAAGGGGTTCAAGGCAGGTGCTACTCGCCCAAGACATTTTGCAGGGCAGGGATCCTGCGGGGAGCCAGATTTCAGCTGAGTAAGGAGATCGAGAGAGGCTGAAGATGATAGAAGTGGAAATTCAGAGAGAGAAGGACCTTCCACCACCCCAGATGGAAGCAGGGCCGGCCTAGTCTCAAGTGTAGATACAAGACTCATAGGGGAAAAAGTATCTTGTATAGATTTGATTTTAGTGGTAAAAAAGATTGCGAGCTGGCCAACCCAGAATTCAGTATGGGAGTGTGAGGGCAGGATCGAAGTAGGGGAGACAAACTCCTTAATGATGCGAAAGATTTCCTTACTAGTATTCTCAGCATCGTCAATCCTTGTTTCAAAATAGGCTTTTTTTCCAGCCATAATATGGCTGTGGTAAAGCCTAATAGCTTCCCTATATTTAGTCTTATCCATGGGAACATAAAGGCGCCGCCATGCCCTTTCGGCTTTCTTACACTCTCGTCACATCTCACCGAGAGAGGGAGTAAACCATGGGGCAGAAGCGCGCCGGCAGAATTTGCTGGGAGTTTCCCAGGAGCTAGCTCCTCAAATCTATCTACAAGCCACCTCTGTAGCAGATCCAGATCCTTCTCTAGACTGCCGGATAGCTGACACGGGTGGAGGGAGAGAGCAAGTGTCAGCATTTCAGAGGACACCCGGTGAAATGCCCGTGCTGTCCTTCTGGAGGCTTCCAACGATCTTATGGAAGTCACGGTGGTAGAGGGGATATGAACATTTATTAAAAAGTGGTCGGACCACAATACCAGGGCCGGGGGAAGCATGTTAATCAATGTGGTAGAGAAAACTTGGTCGAGGATATGACCTTTGTTGTGTGTGGGAGCAGAGATGTACGGTGACAAACCCAAAGGGGCTGTGATATCCCACAATTTAACCACGTCTGTATCGTTGCGCATGTCCATGTGGAGATTAGAATCTCCCAACAGTATGCAGTGTTCAGATTTTAGGCAGAGTACGGAAAGCGCAGCCTGCAATTCCTCGAAAAAAGACCTAACGGTCCCGGAGCTCTATATATTAAAAGCCCGACACAGGCTTGGTGAGGGGACAAGGACAGGGTGAAACCGAGGGACTCACATCCCACGATATTCTCGATCGGAAAAGTCGCACAGGAAAAGCGCTTGTCAACCACCATGGCCACCCCGCCACCTCTACCTGCAACCCTGTCTGTCCTGATGAGGATATAATCCGCAGGAACGGCATTGGCTAGATCAGGGCCAGAGCTTTCCCCCAGCCAGGTCTCAGTTAGAAAAAGGCAGAGCGGCGTAGACTCCGATAGCAGGTTGTAAATATCCAAAGAATGTCTGCTAAGGGACCTAGTATTAAGGAGAAAGCATGTGTGGTGAGTGGGCAGTATCGCGGGAGAAACTGCGTTCGGTCCGGTCAGACGCCAGCCACATTCGGGACAGCTCTTCTTCAATGCCCGCCTACCAGGAAAGATGCAGCGGCAGTTAGCCGCCTTGCCCCGAAAAGAGAGGAGCTCAGCAGAAGAGTAGAAGCGCATGGTGTCAAAAAGCAGAGTACACCCAAGGAGCAGAAATGCCAACGTCCGCAACCGTCCGCAATCCGGGATGCTGACGGCCGCAGACAGGCTTTCCTTAGGCGCTCCTTCGGCGCGAAATAGGCGCGCCCACCACGCGCATCCGCTGTGCGGAAAACAAAACGCCTCAAATTTATAGTCGTGCAGGTGGGATGGAAGTAGAGCCGCAACACTGGTCCGCCGACCGGCGTGCTCAAACTCCTGCCAAGATGGCCACTGTTTCTATCCCCAAATACCCAGCGGCACCTCGTATGCCAGACTGGGAAGGGATGGGAGAGAAAAGCAAGTCCCCCCACGGCGCTGTTGCCACTCAGCACACGCGGAGAAGACCAGACACAGAAAGAGCCAAGATAGCGTGGAGAATGCACCTGGCTTTCCGCCTCAGGTGCAGAAACAGAAAAGGAGTCAGTAGGAAAAAACAGGGTCAGGTAAGCAACAAACACAGCCTGTTCTAGTTAAAAGTACACACACAATAAGCGGTGCAAGCGCTAGCAGTCAGCGCGATGGTTCAAGGAGCAACACCGGGTGAGAGCGGTGAAACGCGCTAGCAGTCAGCGCAAAGAATAAAAGTTAAAAAATTACACAACGCGCTGGCACACAGCGTGACATGCAGTCGATTAAAAAAAATGTTCCAGGTTATTTTTAGGAGTGCCACAACACATCAGACCCCAAAAGCACCACCTCAGGTTTCAGCGTGATAGGGTAGAACAAACTGAAAACTTTAAAAACAAACACTAGGGGATAGATGCACCCCCACTCCCTTAGCCTTTTATTGGCCTGGGGGTCACCATCCCCCAGGGGTGCAAAATATTAAAACACCATTGGTATCCCGGTGCCCACCCACTGTACCCACAGAAATTCTCCCTGGCCTGGCTCATGAAGACGTAGAACTGCAGTTTTTTCCTCAGAGTTGGGGTCCCTGGGACCAGTGGATGGTAAGGGGAGTTGGGACTCTCAATTTCCCCCCCACCCCCACGTTGAAAAAATTGTTAGGCCCCCAGGTATGGGATCCCTTGGGCCCTAAAGTAGCCAGGGAGGGGGTCCCATACGCCCTCCCCACAATAAGAAAAATCAGCCCTGGTGTATGGGATCCCCAGGGCCCTAAGTAGTTAGTGCCCTATACCCTTTTAAAAATAAACTAATGAAATCGGGCTCGGGTCTCCACTCCTGTGTAAGGCTTAATGAGGATGGGGGGGCGGACATCCCCCAAAAATAAAAATGGTCCCCGGGGCCTTTGGAAGGCTCGAGGAAGGTGGGGCCCACATGTTGCCCTGCCCAAATACAAACAAATTAACCAAAAATAAATGTGAAATGAGTGGAGTAGACACCAATTTCAAATGTATTGCTCCACCCTGGGAATGTCCCTTAATGTCCTCCAATGGCTTAAAAAAAAAAAAAATAATTCCGGGTGGTGCCCCAAAAAATTCTAATTTTTCAACGTTGTGGAAGGCTGCACGGAGTGAAATATAGAAAAAAATAATAATTAGAAAGATTCAAAGACATGTTTTGTAAAGTGGCTTTATTGAAAATATTTTGATAATCACTTATTAAACATTGCTATGTGAATTTATCAACTAAGCATTTGATTATGGTTATTAGTGACTCTTTGACAAAGAAAATAATTCTGCTTTATAGATGTAGATGTGTTACATCCTTAATCAAGCCACTTTATATTTTTGTGTTCTAACCGTTTGTCAAAGTCAGTAGGTCTGCCTGGCATAAAATGACATCCTGTTTACCGTTACATCATCAGTCAACTAAACTGGTAAGGAGCATCACTGCTCTAGGCACGGTTCTGCGGGCAGGTTCGATTCCTCACCTCCGCCCCCCCCCCCCCCCCCCCCCATTTCCGGGAGCCGGAGGGACACCTGGATTTGAGCGGGTCGACCCCTGCGGCGTGCCTTGGGGCCCCGCTGGGTTGGTGAAGGCCCCACCAGGTTCTATGGCATCGGCTCCGGCCACTGCAGCAGTGGGGTCTCATGGATCAGATTCTGGATTCGGGTCAATGCCGGTCGTGCCTTCCTCGGCGTCAGAACCGAAGTCGATGCCTATGGCGACCTACCAGCGACGCCAGCTCCAATTCGGATACCCGATGACTCAGATCGACGTCTACTCAGGCAGAGACCAGAAGTTCTATGTTGTTGCCTGAGCATTTTGAGGACGTTTCGGGTATGGGTGAGGATTGGAGAGTCTATGGACCCTTTGGAACAACTACTAGATGTTCTGGTGGAGCAGTTGGACTGGTATGAGCCTCTTGGGGAAGCCAGTGGACTGGACACATCCCCAGATACTGGTATGCTCTCTACACCTAGTGTGGCTACGGAGGAGGGGGGCATCTTATGTCATGGTGGTGAGGAGGACAGCAGAGGTCCTTGGCCTGGAGCCACCCTCTGTGCAGGTCAGGACTAATCTTCTGACCGAAGGTGCTTCAGCCTGGGGCTTCCACGTCCGACCCCCTAATGCCCTTTAATGAAGCACTAACAGATGTCCTTTTGGGCATGTGGTCCAAGCCTAGCACAGGGGCTCCTGTGAACAGGACAATTGTACGTCGCCATCGCCATGCACCGGGTGATCCAAAGTTCCTCAGCCAACACCCACCCCTGAGAGCTTGGTGGTTCAAGCTTCGGCGTCCCATGGCCCATTCTCTTACACTCCTCTGGATAGGGAATCTAAGAGGCTGGACGCTCTTGTGAAGAAGATGTTTTCTTCTACCAGCCTAGCATTGTGGTCAGTGAATATCACATACTTATTGGGCTGTTTCTCGCACCCCCTCGAAAGTGGACTCTGCTTTGGAGCGCTTCAAGGATTTTTTGCTATGGCCAGATCCTTGGTCCTTTTAGTTGCACCTCGTTGCCAAGATAGCTTTCACCCCTTTTGTAGCAAAAAAAGGGGGGTTTCAACTGTGTCAGCCATATCCCAGCCAGCGTCCTGTGCAGATCCCCCAAGTTGGGCCACGGATGTGGGCGATTCCGACCTCGAAATGGTAGCCAGAAGTCATCTGCCACCCAGCCCTCGGCAGCTGCAGCCTCCAAGCATTCCTAGTTTGGTTCTGCAAGGCCATGCTACTCCGGACAGAGGGAGTAGTAGTAGTAGTATATACTTTATTTGGATATAAAAATATCCTTAAAAGAACACCTCAAAATTACGACAGCAATACAAATTTAAAAAACAGAACCTTGGCATAAGAGCAGTGGTTATTAAAAACTTCAAATTGCAATAAAAGCTTCACTGATATATCAATGGTAAAAGGACTTAGTGTGCAAAATGCAATGACAAGCATAACGTTTAAAATAAATTTGATTTCAAATGTTTGACAACAACCGTAAGTGCAATCCAATATTTCATAAAATGACAACCGATTGTGCAAAGCGTCAGTCAGATAAAAGTAGTGTTAGCAGCATTTGAGAAATTACACGATGAAATGAAATTGCCCTTAAAGAAAGCATAAAAGCATACCAAACCATTACTGCTTAAGAGTACGGTAAGCGTGTAGTGAAAAAGTTGTAAAAGCAATATTTAGACCTGTGTTTTTTGGCATTAAAGCTGCAATAATTGCTTGTCTACACATTCGGATTCCAAGCCTATTTCACTCAATTTTCAATTTACGTCTACGTTGCGACATAAAAGATGGACAGAGACATACTATATGCTCCAGGGTTTCAGGAGACATACCGCACCCTCTGCACATTACATCCTCTGACAGACGGCGCCAGACGGGCAGATCTTTTAGAAATTGCCAATCGCCCAGTCTGGCAGCCATAAAGCTGGTTTTTAGGTGCAAGGAGTAAGTGCAAGATAGGTAGGATGCGGGGGATAACTGACCATACGAGGTCATTGTTGCCCAAGCATGTCTGCGTTTGGCAAAATGGGCTTTATCAATGATCAGGGACCTCATTCAAGTGCATTTCTTAATGCTAGTTTTAAATACTGATTTACTGGGGTTGAGGTCCCATAGTGCACCTGCAGACATTTCTTGGATCGAATCCTTAAAAAGACGACTAAGCCGCGTGGATTTTTCTGGGAGATATCCAACCAAATTAAGGACTCCAATGAGCCTGTGTTTGCTTGTCTCAATTTGTGGTACAGGTGTAAATACATTCCAGTGGCTGAAATTTCATAGTTTAATAGACCCAATTTGAGTCTGATCTGTGCAGCAGAGGCTGATTTGGGCAAGTGGAGGATTTTTTTGTAGAGTTTTGTCACATGTTGGTTAAAAGAGGAGTTTAATTTCCCCCTAAAAATCTCAACACCGTAAGTCAATGTAGGCCCTATTTTTGCTCTCATAACTTCCAGTAATGGGGACAAGCTTGGGCCAGAAATTTCTTGAGAGCTTGCAAAAATTCACCTGTAGGTTCATGGCTTTTACTGAAATGACCTTACGCTGTTTGTTGAAGTTGCCCCTAGAGTCAAAGTTGACCCCAAGGTGTTTATAAGTGTTTCCTATTATGAGACTAGAGTTATTAAACAGCCAGCCTCCTCCACGGTAAAGTTTCCTACCAAAAGTGACCACTGGGGTTTTCTTTAGATTAACCTCTAACCCATTCATGGTGGTGTAGATTTCCAATTTGTTTAGTAGCCTTTGCAGCCCTACCCTTGTCAAACTGAAGAGGACCAGGTCATCGGCATATAAAAGATTGTTTATCGGTACACCTCCCATCTTAGGCGAATGGCTATTTGTTTCTTCGAGGGAGGGTGGCAGATCAGCTAGGAACAGATTGAAAAGAAGGGGGGCCAGCACACATCCCTGTTTGACCCCTCTAGTTGTCATGATTTTCCGAGAGAGATGTGTGCCAGTCCCCAACTTCACTTGTACCCATGTGGCCGAATGAAGTTGGATGATCGCATCCAGAAGTTTGTCTGGGATCCCCCATTTTTTTAGCTTCTCCTATAGAGCAGCCCTTGGTACCCGATCATATGCGGCTTTAAAATCTATAAAACAACAAAAAACCATCCTAGATGTGACTAAAGCTTTGTCGACAATAATAGACAGCGTCAGTAAGTTGGTCATTGTACCGGAGTTAGCAGTGAAGCCAGTTTGGTTCATTGGAATCAGATTGTTCTGCTCTACCCAATGTCTCAGTTCCTCCAATAGTGTTCCTGCAAAAAACTTGGCTTCAATATCTAACAGAGCTATTAGTCTGTAATTATTTGGAGAGGCATGAGAGCCAGACTTGTAGATCGGGTGGATTATTGCCCCTCGCCATGAATCCGGTATGGTTGAGCTTTTCAGAGCACAGTTGAAAAGATTGGTTAGGTATCTCGACCATAGGTCAATGTTTGTTTTAAACAAGGACTGTGGTAGGCCATTTGGACCCGGAGCGCCATCAGATCTTGCTTTTAGTAGTACTTTGGTGACCATTTCTTGAGTGACTTGTAGGTCTTCACTTCGTGGGTCCAAACAGACCATGGAGCTACTCCTGATCGATTGTGGGTTGGTTGTCGGTTGTTTAGGAACAGATAAAACTGTAGACGCAGAGACCTCTGCGGCCCTAAAATGGTCAGTCAGATAGGCAGACCAGACAGCTTCTGCAATATTTGCTGACCCAGCTCTAGAAGAGCTAGAATTTTGGCGGTTAATTAGGGCCCAGAATCTTTTAGAGTTGCAGCTTTTGCTCTCCCATAAAAGCTTTCACCAAAATTGGGCTAGATGGCGCCGTTTATCAGTTCGTATTGCCTCCCTGAGTAATTTGTGGTTGGCTTTGTACCCATTCAAGAACTCGTTTCCTGGGGACGTCTTGAGAATCCGCAGAGCTTTGTCTCTAGATTTCTTCAATGCCCTCGTTTGACTGGAAATTTGATACTGGCGGCTGAAATGAGCCTTGTGAGCATGTTGTCTAGATGGAAAACGGCTTGTCAATTGGGAGCAGAAGGACGACCACGCGCCAGTGGAGAGGACCGCTGCGTCAGTGCTTTCTGTTATAAATACCAAACATGCTTCCATGATATTTGGACTGATGTCGTCATTCCATTTTAACCGTTTTAGGTTTTCTGTATAGATTCCTGGGCATGTCATTGAAGCAGGTTTATGGTACTCTGGCTGTATAGTAAGGGTGACGACTTGGGGACGGTGGTCACTTTCTGATCGAGGAAGAATGCTATAGTTGCTCAGGTGATGGAACAGCGCTAAATTACAAATAGAGTAATCTAAGTAGGAGCATTTGCGGCCATTTGACCAGGACCAGTTGGGAGGAGTATCATTCGTAGATCTGCCATTCATTACCAGAAAACCAATACTTAAGAATTGCAGCGCACACACAGCTCACCAAGGCCACAATACACTTGGTTTGGGGGTTTGGACTGTGCCTTGACTTCCGAGGTTGTAAATGCAAAAAGACCTTCGTAATCGATAGAATTACCCTGAAAAAGTTAGTGTTGGAGTCACCAGTAATAATGTAATCTGAATTGGGATAGTCCACCACCAGGTCACACACGATTTTCATTAGACGTGTTAGATGGGCCTTTTTCGAACGGGTGTTAGGATTAATATACACATTTAGGAGTAAAAGAGAACGCTGTTTGTTCCATGCACTAATTTTAACACCAAGTAACCAGTCTTCGTCAAGGTTCAGTAACTCAATCGTGCCTTTTAGGTTATTTGAAACATAGATCGACAGACCACCTTTAGGGTGGCCATAGAGACAGGTTCTGATTGCCGGTTTCCAAAATTCAATGAAACCAATAACTGGGCTGGATTGAGAAGCCCAGCTTTCCTGAAGGGCAATTAAGTCATGACCAAAAATAAAAGAATGGATCTCTGAATTTGTGATTTTCTGAGGGAGACCACTAATGTTTCATGAACATAGGGTGAGCAAAGACTGCGACTGGGGGGACGGAATAATAGGGGGAGGATATAGGAGGAGACCTGATTGAACCTGGGCTACGAGATGTTCACCACGTGGTCAATCTGATATATTACGGGACAGGGTGGCTGGTAGCCAACCCCAGTAAAAAATGTTATCGAAATTCAGAGGATTAAACCGTCCATCTTCAGTCGATTGTAATGATCCTAAGGCGTTTTTAAGGATTGAGTATGGCCTATTTTTCCCCCCAGGTCTATGCCTAGCCGGACTTAGCAAGGTAGAAGACTGTTGGGATAACACTGTAGGGTATCCTGGTGTGGAGTAGGGGTAGATTTTGATGCCCCATTTCCGAAATGTGTCCTTTTGATCTAAGAATAGTCATACCCAAGTGGTAGACTTAAAGGACACCACGGTTACCTCAGAGGGTTGAGTACCCCTTGGGGGGAGAAATTCAATTGACTCGATATCATCCGAAATCAAAGCCTCAAAACCCGGAACACTGTTTACTAATTTAATTATATTTGATCTGTTAAGTATGTCCTGCCGACCTTTTGATTTGTATTCGGGGGCAAGGAGAATTTTTAGGTACTGTGTGTCACTATTAGCGGTGCCGGTGAACCGGATTAAGTTGAGCTGTAAGGATTTGGCACTTGGGGAGTCTAAGTGTGCTCTCTGATGAGATTGGAGAAGGTCCCGTGTGCCTTGCCCGGATATCCGAGAATCTTTCAATAAAGTTGATGTATTATTGGAGATTGTTTTACGGAGAGTAGGTCTGTGTCGAGATGGACTTGGCAACACTGCTAATTGGGGTTGGGTATTGTGACTAATGACCTCATTGTAGTTATCTCAGTGGAGTTACCACTTGGTTCGTTTGTGTCTGGCTGAGATTCTGAAAGCCCATTTTCCAGTGATAGAGGGCTTCGCTCAAGACGGCTCAGAGGAATCTGTTGATTGGTGGTTGTGGTTATATCTGTCTTATGGGGGCTTCGAGAAGAGCTTGTTGGCGTTGCTAAAGATTGTAAAGTGCTTGGGGTGTTTTTGTTGGTAGCGATTGTAAACAACGGGAATAATTTAGGAAGATCAGCTTTGGTGTTCAGTCTTGATTTGTTCCTTTGTTTTCGCTGACGTTTACGCTCTCTCTTACTACAAGGTGGCAAGGGAGGGTGGAGCATTTACGGGATGGTGGGGGCAACGACAGCTGGATTGACACTTGACCCTGCCATATTACTATCGATGACATTGGAGAGCCCATTTACTGTCTGAGGACTTGTAACGACTTGTACCAACGGTACCGTCAGACATGAAGAACCTTGGGCTTGGTGAGGGTCATCTTGGTGGTCGGTCTGTGTCATAGAAAGATTTCGTTCCCCTCTCATCTGTAACGCGTGGTCGTTGGTATTGGGGTATTCACCTTATCTGATTCGTGTATTGGAAAAGATCGAGGGGGTTGATCGGGACGGAAAGCCGCCACCCTTCAGCAGTTTTACTTCATTTAGGACACTAGTTAGAAAGTCTGGGAGCGAGGAAAGGGAGTCAATAGGTGAGCAACAACAGATTGACTGAACCAGTTTTGAAGATGCTTGCGCACTCATTATTAGATTGTTCAGTTTGTCCAGCTTGCTATCGATCCCTGCTGTGAACAAAGCTAAAGTGTTCAATAGGTCCACCTGAGTGTCCAATTTGTCCGAGTGGTAATTAAGGGCCGTGACTGTAGATTGAAAAGTCTGAAGTAACTGAGGCCAGATGGTCGGGATTGTAGCGGCATCGTGGAGAGGCTCCTTTTTTGATTTAGAGTTAGGTGTGTTATTAGGTGAAGTGGAGGTGGTCATAAAAGAAAGGGACAGATCTACTAACCGTTGATCTTTTAATTGTGTTTTGTAGAACCTTTGAAGAGGCTGAAGTTGCTTCTTGGGGTGGGAGTGGGCACTGTTGCGGTTTAACTTGGTCTGGGCTCCCCTCCAGAAAACTTAAGACCTGCGGTGAACCGGGACTGAGTGTGTCAGAGATGGGGATCAGGTCTTTATGTCCATGAATTTGTGGAAAAACTAAATGAGAATGAAGCGCAATAGGAGCCATCTCAAACTCCTGGGGGTTATGTGGTGACATAACCAAACGATTCTCTGTTTGAGATACATGCGAAGCTTGGAAACTTAAATTATAAGTTGGACTCACAAAAGGTTGCTGATTAGAGCAATACTCTTGATTAACAGAGTCATGGGGGGGGGAAAGCTGACTTGGTAAGGGTTGATGATGACTTAAAACCGGAGTTTGAGTTGTAATCATAGAACATTCTGAGACAGGTTCCCGAACGTCGGGTGCTGACCCAAAGATGAAAACATCCGGATCGTGAACCGGAGTGATAGATGATTTGGAAAACAAATGAGACAGTTGTATATTTGGCTCAGAGACTTGAATTGGATCGCAAGATTTAGTTGCCTCGGGTACTTTTTTAAAATAGTCCAGTAACGAGTAAGATTTTGGAGGTGCTCGCAGAGGATATATAGAATGGTTTCATGCTGCTTTTATTGGTATGTTGCCGACCCTTTGGTGACAGGTTGAAAGCCTTCGGTGAAACCAAGGGATCTGGTGTGATCGCCGGAATGGCAAGAGCAGACTCCACGACTGCAGCCAACCGATTTGATTTCTTCCGTTTTAACACTGGAAGCGCTTTTCTCGTATTCCCGGATCTCATCTCTTCTGTTGTTGTGCGAGGCTTATTAAAATCTGTGGATCGCTCGAGCTCTTAGTCAGGCACACCCTTGATTACCGGCTGAGCCAACCAAGCTGGGGTGTATTTGCAGGAACACGAGGGGGCGTGAAAGACCAAATTGCCTCCCGGACAGGTTTACTGGGTTTATCCAAGCTTGGCCTGGACGGAAGAGTAGACTCGGCTGACTATGACAGCATGTGCAGGGGCACCCCCCCCCCCCCGCTTACTTGGTCCCTACAGAACCGCTTGGTGGTCCCTTACCCGCGGCCTCCCATCAGTTGCTCCCAACTACTTCAGAGGGACGACCCTCAAACTTAAAACCCCCGCAAAACTCCCAGAACCGTAACGCTCACGGCCTCACTCGGACTCGACCTCCGTCGCTCCGTCGCTCACACTACAGCTCACAGCTGCTCGGCTCGGCCCCGCCCACAGGGCTCGTCAGCAGTCTGACGCCCGACGCCTCACGCTAGTCGTTGTGTGCTCCTCCTCGTCCAAAGCTCACGTGCAGATAAAAATACGACAGAGGGACAGAGGGAGAATTCAACACCATCTCCTCCGCTGAAGGTCCAGAACATCGGACAAATGGGTCTTGCAGATCATTCAGGAAGGCTATTCTCTACCTTTTCTTTGTTTACCAACAACTCAAGAACATCTGGTGGAGGATCGTCTAGCATTACTTCAAGAGAAAGTTACAGCTCTCCTGGACAAGAGAGCTATACAAATGGTTCAGATTGCAAAAGTAGGCAGTCGGGGTGACTCTCGCTAATTTCCGATACCGAAAAAGAATATAGGGTTGCGGCCCATTTTGTACCTTTGGACCGTCAATCTCTTCTGCAAAAAAGAGAAATTAGAGATGTTCACGCTGGCTCAGGTAGTCTGACCTAGACCTAGGAGACTGTCTGGTTGCGTTGGACTTACAGGATGAATATTTTCACATCCCCATCCTGCCTTCCCACAGGCATTACCGGAGGTTTAAGGTAGGCCACGAGCACTTTCAATTCTTCGTGCTTCCATATAGCCTTACCAGCGCCCCGTGGGTGTTCACCAAGGGGATGGCGGTGGTCGCAGCTCCTCTGTGCAGGTTCGGGGTGTCAGTCTTCCCATATCTCGATGACTGGCTGTTGAAGGAGTCCTCACCCCAGGTTGTTGTATCCCACCTCCAGATTATGGTGAACATCCTGCATTCGTTGGGGTTCTTGATAAATGTACCGAAGTCACAACTGACTCCTCCTCAGATGCTCCCTTTCATAGGAGCTGTTCTGGATTCAATGGAGTTTCTGGCTTATCCTCCCGAGCAGAGTGTCCAGGATATTCAGTCAATGATACTGATGTTTCAGCCTCTATCTTGGACTTCAGTGAGAATGTCTGAGGCTGCTGCGACTCATGGCTTCCTGCATCCTTTTGGTGAATCACACCAGATGGCGTATTTAGGCTTGCAGTGGGACCGGAAGTTCCAGTGGGCGCAGCATAAGAGGAATCTCCCCGAGATGGTCAATATTTCAGAAGGAACTGCAAAGGACCTGCACTGGTAGTTGACGAACTACGATTGGGTCAGAGGCAGATCCCTATCCCTTCCCTAACCAGTTCTCACAGTAGTGACGGATGCATCAGTCCTGGGATGGGGCAGCTATCTGGGAGAGGTGAAAATCAGGGAACACTGGTCTGGGACAGAGTCGAGGTTCAACATCAATTTGTCTGAGCTTCGAGCAATTCGCTTGGCATTAAAGATTTGTTTCCCTCTGTCAAGGGGAAGTTAGTGCAAGTGTTTACGGACAAAACCACTACCATGTGGTACTGCAACAAGAGGGTGGGGTGGGGGTCATGGACTCTGTCAAGAGGTACTGTCTCTTTGGACATGACTGGAACAGCAGGGCATAACCCTGGCGGTTCAACACCTGGCAGGTTCTCTGAAAACCAGGAAAGAAACTCAGCCGTTGATGCCTAGCAAATCACGAATGGCGTCTCCAGTCGGAGATGGTGTAAGGTCTCTTTCAGCAGTGGGGAGAGCCTTGGTTAGATCTGTTCACCTCCAAAGAGAATGAGCAATGTCAGCAGTTTTGTACACTGGAGTTTCCAAGGCGGCTATCACTCGGCGACGCTTTTTATAGCAAGTGGAACTCAGGCCTCCTGTACGCCCAGATCACTTCTGCATAGAAATCTCAGAATGACAGTGCCAAAGTAATCCTTGTAGGTCCGGGCTGGGCACGAGAGTCTGGTATGCAGAGCTTCTTCAAATGAGCATTGATCATCCATTGAGGCTTGCCCCCTGTGGGAGAATCTTCTGTTGCAGCAGCAGGGGAGGTTCCACCTAAACCTGTCCACACTGCCTCCATGCATTGAGACTGAGCAGCGATAGTTCGTAGCTTTCGTCCTTCTGTAAGAAAGTATATAATGTTATGTTGGCAACCAGGTGGCGCTCCACTAAGACGGCATGCGCCTGCCATTGGCAGCAGGGTAGGGTCCACCTAAACCGGTCCACACTGCCTCCATGCATGGAGACTGAGCAGCGATAGTTCGTAGCTTTCGTCCTTTTGTAAGAAAGTATATAATGTTATTTTGGCAACCAGGTGGCGCTCCACTAAGACTGCATGCGCCTGCCGTTGGCAAGAATGTGTAAAATATTGTTCATAAAGGTCTACTGACCCTCTTTCTGCTTCAATCAGGGAATTTTAAAGCGCGCTACTCACCCAAGAGGGTCTCAAGGCGCTGAGGGTATGTAGCTCCGGGTCAGTCGTAGAGGCAGGTCTTGAGGCTCTTCTGAAGGTGTGCAGAGTGGGGGCGCGTCCGAGGGTGGTGGACCACTAGGTTTTGTCCCATGCAGAGGGTAAGGGTCCAAGGACGAGGACGTCTGTTTTCACCGAGCTGAGCTTCAGGCAGCTGCTGCTCATCCAGGATGCGACATCGTTCATTCCTTCCTGGAAGCGGAGTCTGGTGGTGTGGGGGGTCATTAGTAAGGGAGAGGACGAGCTGGGTGACGTCGGCGTAGGATACTATGTGGGGTCCATGCTGACTATGGCGGCGAGGGGGGTCATGTAGATGTTGAAGAGCGTGGGGCTGAGCCACGATCCTTGGGGCACTCCGCTGTTGATCTCTGTGGGTTTGGAAAGGAAGGGCGTGAGTCGGATTCTTTTTTTGTTCTGCCAGTGAGAAAGGAGCGGAGCCAGTCGAGGGCGGCTCCCTATATATCGGCGTTGTGTAGTCTGGCAGGCGGTGCGGTGGGGATGGTGTCAAAGGCTGCAGAAAGGTCAAGCAGTAACAGGGCAGCGGTGTGGCCTTGGTCGAGGAGGGTGTGGATGTAGTCTGTGGTGGAGAGTAGGGCGGCCTCGGTGATATGGTTGCTGCGGAATCCGGATTGGGAGGGAGTCGAGGATGGAGTTCTCTATGAAGTTGGTTAGTTGGGTGTTAACCATCTTCTCGGTGACTTTGGCCGTGAATTGGAGGAGAGAAATGGGTCGGTATTTCTTGAGGTTCGTCGGATCTGCTGAGGGCTTCTTGAGGAGGGGCTCGACTCCTGTCCGTTTCCAGTCCTCGTCGAATGTACCTGCTTCGAAGGTGGCGTTGCTGGTGCGTTGTAGCTATGTGCTATGGCGGCTCTGTAGGAGAAGTGTGGAGGGCAGGAGTCCGTGAAGTCCCATGAGTGAATGCCTTTCATGGTTGTTGCAGTGTCTTTGGTGGTGACTGGGGTCCAGGAGCAGATGGTAGGCTGGCTTTCATTGCCGGAGAGAGGAAGGGGTTCGGTGTACAGAGTCTGTTGGTTGAAGTTGTCGTAGATGGATCTTATATTCAGGTGGAAGTAGGAGCGGAGTTTATTGCAGAGGTCTTTGGAGGACGACACGTCCGTGGCTTCGCTGGGGGGCTTAGTGAATTCCTGAACGATGCTGAAGAGCTCCTTGAAGTTGCTGCCATTGATTTTGTTTCGGATAAAGGTTCTTTTGGTGGATCTGAAGAGTTAGTGGTATTCCGTTATGGCATTCTTGTAGGTGGTACAGTCTTCTGAGGTTTTGCGGTTTCTCCATAGCTTTGAGACATCTGCAGGTGCATCTGGATTCTTGGAGGTCGGCGGTGAACTAGGTGGCCTTACTGGGGCACTGTCGGTCAGAGTTGTGGAGGGGGCAAGTTTGTTTGCGCAGTTGGTGATCCATCTGTGAAGTTCTTTGGCTGCGGAGTTGGCGTCGGTCGAGGCTATCGTTGATGAGGGTGGAGTTGAGGTGCTACTCGGTGACCTTGCTCCAGTTCCTTCACGGAGAGCGTGGTGTAGGTTTGGGGGCGTTGGCTTTGTCAAAAGAGAAGTGTATACAGTGGTGGTCCGTCCAGGGAGTTGCATGGTGTGGCTGAATTGGATGTTACCTCCTGCGAAGATGGGGTCAAGGGTGTGTCCTGCCTTATGGGTGGGGGTGTTGACGTGCCATTTCAGTCCGAGGTTGTCCAGGAGGGGGGTGGAGTTGGGGGTCGCTGAGGTTGTCAAGGTGGAAGTTGCGGTCGCCAATGAGGATGTAGTCCATGGAGGTGATGACGTGGGGCAAGATAAGGTCGGCGATGGTAATGGTGAACGGGGTTCGAGGTCCGGGGGGTCTGTAAGCGAGGGAGCTGCGTAGGGTCGTTCTGGGGCTGGTCTGGTTCTGGAAACGGAGGTGTTCGGTGGTGGATGGGGATTCTCTCGTGCTGGAGGTGGAGAGTCAAAGGGAGCTCTTATGTGTGATGGAGAGTCCTCCTCCTGGCCAGTCCTTCCTCTGGATCTTGTATACG
Organism: Triturus cristatus; assembly: GCF_964204655.1. NCBI lineage: Eukaryota > Metazoa > Chordata > Amphibia > Caudata > Salamandridae > Triturus > Triturus cristatus. Next base: position 383,526,323 of record NC_140594.1, read on the forward strand.
TAGTGGATGGCGATGACGAAGTCAGTTGTGGAGGTGGGGGTTGGAGTTGGTCCAGGTTTCCGAGAAGACGACGACGTCTGGTGAGAGGGTGTCAAGGAAGTCCCAGATCTCTACAGCAGGTCTGTGTAGGGAGCGCACGTTGAGGAGGATGCAGCAGGAGGGCGCTGGCGTCCGGTGTGAGTGCAGTGTCCGTGGGGGTGGGGAGGATGGTGAAGGATTGTCGGCAGTAGAACTGGCCGCGGGTGTTGTTCGGCGTAGACAGCTGGCAGTTGTTCCTTCCTGAGTGCATGGAGTTCAGCTGAGTCGCAGCGGTGGGTGGTCGGAGAGCCAGGGTCCCTGGCACTGGTCACGGCCGGGAGCAGACGGGATTACCTTTGGCACGCAAACCTGCTTAACACGTCTGCTGCGTGGCCGCGCTGGGGCCACCTTTAAATAGGGAAGGGAAGAGCATTTGGGAGGTGGGAGCAGGAACCGGCAGGGGGCAGGGGCCGCGGGGGCAGCAGCAGCGGGAAAGGAAACTAGCTCGGAGGACACAAACAGGCAAAAATAGACAGAAAATGACAAATACAAAGGCACAATAACAAAATGACAGATGAGACAGAAAATGGGCACAAAGACAGACAACAGTGGACCAGCAGAAGAGCAAGGCTCTTCCAGTGGACCACCAGGGACGAGGCGCAGGCAGGAGCCTGTGGGTGGAGGAGGGCCTCGAACACCTACCTTCTCAGAGAGGTGTAGGGGTCAGCAGCACAACAGCGGAGCTGCTGGGGCAGAGAGCAGAGTCCTTGACCAGGAGGTCAGAGGTCTTGCTCCTTTGTCTAATATTCTTCACTTTATTCTTAGCCTTGCCCATCAGCGTCCTGATTTGGGTACTCTTAAGGGTTATCTTTCTACTTAGTCTGCTTTCTTGCGGCTGCTGGACCAACTCTCGTTTCAAGTCCCCTAGTGTAAATTGGTTCTTACAAGTGCTTGTACATATGTTTTTACCTACGCTCTTTGTCATGCCACAGTGGGACATTCATTTGGTCCTTACATTACTCGTGTGCTCCCTTCGAGCCGTTACATAATTGTCCCCTCTGGCTACTTCAAGACAACCTTTCTGGTGACGATAACATCTGCTCGGTAGGTGAGCGAGTTGCAGGCTTCATCATCAAGCCTCAGTACATGTCGACTTTAGTGGATAAGGTGGTGCTTCATACTCATGCTTCATTCTTACCAAAAGAGGTGACCCCATTCCATCTGGGTCATTCACTCAGCCTGCCCACCTTTTTTGCTTCCTGGCTTCTCTCTAAGGAACAGGAGCGTCTCCACCATGTGGACCCCAAACAAAGCATAGTCATTCTACCTTAACTGTACAAAAGAGTTCAGGGTGGACGAACAACTCTTTGCGGAATACTTGGGAGCTAAACAAGGTCGGGCAGTGCAGAAACAGACCATTTTGCACTGGGTTGTTATCTGCATTAAGATCTGCTATGCCCTGGCTAGGAAGCAGCCTCCTGAGGGCTTACGGGTCCATTCCACAATGGGAAAAGCTGCAACCACGGCGCTAGCTCAGGGTGTACCAGTCCTGGACATCTGCCAGGCAGCAACATGGGCATCTTTGCACTCGTTTGCCAAGAACTACTACCTGCACAGTCAGGTCTCCAGGGACAGACATTTTGCCCGTTCAGTCCTGCAGGACTTTTTAGAGTAGAAAATCTGTCCACAACCCACCAGCAGAATGTTATGGACTTGGGTATCTAATTAAAAAAAGGTAAGGAATATGCAGTTAGAAGTCTATCAGATGAACAAGTTACTTACCTTCGTTAACACATTATCTGGTAGAAAAAATATCTAGCTGCAGATTCCTTACAGACCAACCCATGCCTTCCCACTCTGCAGACTCATTTGATAGGGCTAGGGTTGTTCCCTTTTCAGGGCCTTAGTTGCAACAAACACAAGTCAGTTCAGTTCATGGCTCCGTGCTACTAGTGTGTGTGAGAAGTTGGCCTGGCATATGCTGGTCACTAGTTAAAGTGGCCACCTTGCACCAGTCCAGTTCGACTCTTGGTTTAAGACAACCTTTTAAAGAAAGCTATCTTAGTGGTAGCTGTGGAGAGCAGCCTTCAGGCTAAGTCTCTAGAGGAATGTAAAGCAGCTTGTTTTACGTTATAATCTCTTGAATTACCAAATGAAAGGACACCACACGGGTATATATATATAAAATATATATGTATTTATTTCTAACACTCTACTAATCTCTTTATGAGATTAGAAGTCAGGAACATATGCAAAAATTAACAGTTCACAACAAGTTAAGCACTTATATGGCTGGGGCCCTAGGGGCGTACCAGACCATATACTAAAAAAGAGGTATAAGAATATCGACTTGCGAGGGGACAAGGCCTAGGGCCTGTAGAAGTGCTGGGGCCTCAGTAATCCACCCAAGGCAGGTAAGTAAAGGACCCACGGGAGACGCATGCAGTGTGAGAACACAGCCGCGGATCCCAATAGACTTCAATGGAGCAAGTCGCGGTTGGAATTTTAAAGTTTTAGGATACTTCGGGAGAGTCTACAAGCAAGTCACTTACAGGGCAAGTAGTTCTAGAGCCAACACACACAGGAGCATCGTAGTGCTGGAGTTACCTCACCCAGGGAAGCCGGGTGCATAGGTGTCTTTTGGTGTCAGGTTGCGACGTCGTTTTCAATGGGAGTGTAATACGGGCGATGCGGAAGACTAGTCTTCCGCGCCCTTCAAGATGGCGGCGTCGGAGTCCCACCCTGAGGAGGGAAGCGCTCTAGTCCTCCCGGCCGGCGCGGAGCGGACGGCACGCGCCGGGACAAGGGAGACGAAGACGGACGAAGTGAAAGAGACGTCGGGGGAAGCAGGAGGACGCGGAGCAGACCCTGGGAGAATCCAGGGTAGCAGGCAGCAGCGAGGGAGCACCGGAGAGGAAGAGCAGAAGGGCCGTGGCGTTCCAGCAGACACCGCTCTCGTGTCCAGTCGTCCCTCGGAGAATCAGGACGCCGAGACACCCCATGCTCCAGTCCTGGAGGACTGTAGCTTCAGGTCAGTGCCTTTCCTGACTTACTTGAAACGCTTGACTGGGAGGGGGAAAACAGGGCACTTGCCAGAACCGACCTGTCCCTCACGACTCCCCGCCCTCACAAATCGAGGTGATAGCACAAGCAGGTTGAGGGTTTATCACATCCCATGAAAGACCTATTACTGACGGGAGGTTGTTTTTCTTTTGTTTCCTTTGTCTCCTGGGGACGCCACCTTTACAAGAGAACCCCTAAGAAGCTGACGGGAGGAGAGGGATCCGAGGAAGTGACCATCGGACCTGGTGCTTCGCCCACTTACCTTCCTGGAGGACTTTAGTTTCGTTTCCTTGCTCATTTAATTTTGCCTAGCCTCTGTTCGGACCTGGTCTATAACAGTAATAAAATACGCCCAAACAGACCTAGCTGCTCCTACAGTACGTCCTTACTACTAAAAGCAAGGGTCAGTTGCAGGCCGTGGAGGGGGCCAGAGCACAGGGAGCCAAAGCAGACTTGCTGCTTGTGAAGACAGGAGAAGAGTCCGGTGGAATCCAAGGATGGATTCAGAAGAAAGAAGACCTGAAAGCAGAGGAGACCGTGTTCAAAGTCACTTGCCAGTGACCCGGGCCCAGGAAGATGGATGCCCACAGTCGTCGGGTGATTTCAGGTGATCACTGGTGTTTTGACTCTTCAGCCACGAGGTCCAAGAGGCGTCGACAACAACCAAGAGCTGGATTCGGCGTGTCCAACAAAGTCTGCAGCTTACTGCGGTGTCGGCAACCAGATTGGAGCCAACAAGCCTTGGCAACAGCAAGTCTCGTGAAGAGCGTAAAAAGTCAGCGGTGCATACCGGCAAGGTCTGAGGGACTCACCCAGCGACGGTAAGTCAGGGCTGGCCTGGAGCAACCAGGGGAGCCCTTTGGTTCTGTAGAAATGTCTTCAGGGGACCCACAAGCCAACCGGCAAGGGATCGCGAAGACGCCTCAGGAGGATTCACTCACCAGGAGCCCACTGTCACTCGGGACGAGGTAGGCCTCTGATCTTCGGAGCAAATCCTGCTGGAGGCTTTGACCACATGTGGTCCAATACACAAGTTCGTAGAAGGTCGTGAAGGGGTTGCACTCGACAATAGTGCACTGTACCCGGGTATTGCTGTTCCTCGTCACTCGTGGGGTCCACTTGCCTCAGCGTCGCTGGGGACTCACGATGGCCTTGGAGAAGTCAGGAAATCCACTTCCGGAGCTGCAGGGACTTCGGACTCCGGCGGGAGCGGGAAAGATTGCGACCGTTGATTCAAAGTTTTGGTGCCTGCCAAGCAGGGGAGTCACTCCTTGACTCCAAGGGAGATTCTTCAGTCTTCCAAAGGTAGTGGAACGTCGAAGGTCCAGGATTCTTCTTCAGAGCGTCGTCCAGGGATATCTAGTTTGCAATGGCAAGGGTTCCCTAACTTATACTGAAAGGAAGGGAGGGACTAGCTCTATGACCCCAACTATGGGAGGGTCAGGGGAGTGGGTGGCTACACCCACTTCCCTTTGTCCAGTTTCGTGCCAGAGCAGGGGCAGGTAGCCCCTGAACCGGTTTGAGCTGCCATATGCACAGAGGAGCCTACTGCTCCCACAGTGCCGGACTTCAAAGCACTCTAGGAGTGCCCCCACCCAGCCCCAATACACTAAATTCTGTCTGGAAGGTGGTTACACCTCCCTGTGACAGGATGCCTATTGTTGGGCCTCCTCCACTGCGAGTTTCGGTCAGCAGCAGGAGGGCAGCTCAGTATCTGTGCTGGTGGCATTCATTTTGTGATGCCAGGGCTCTTTCAGGAATCTACCGTGTTTCCACAGTGGGTACATGTCTATCCCTCTAAAAGGGTAGGATCATACTTCCACACCAGTTACTGGTGTGGGGGTATGATTCCAAAGCGTTTGACACCAAACACGACATGTTTTGATGCAGTCATCCCAGAGTTAGCATTTACATCGAGGTTATAATGCACTTAAGAGTATATGGTTTAACCGCATCCACAAACAGCCACAGAGAATGGACTCGGAGAGCTGCAGAGGGGCCGTGCTCATGCAGAGGCACCCCCTCACATGGAAACCAAGCACCCTGCCCTCAGGATTGATAGGGCCGGCCTTAGGGATGACTGATAGGTTTATATGTGTGTGAAAGGTGAGATCTAGGGAACCTATATCTCAGTGAGGAGTGCTAACACTATCTCACCCAGGCTGCAGCAGCAGGCCTGTGGTGTCAGATTTAGTCTGCTTCCCAGGGGTGGCATAATACATGCTTCAGCCCCTGGTAGGCCTGTGAAGTACCTATGCCATTGGTACCTAAGGTACCATATACTAGGGTCTCATAAGGTACCACAGTATCCAATCACTAGTGCATCTAATATGCACACCAAGTCGTTTAGAGAGAACAGAGAGGCTGGGGCCCTGATTACCAGGGTCCCAGCCAGACTATAGCCAGAAACCAGTGTTAACATCAGAAAAAAAGTGGGGGCAACATAAGTGCAGATCCTACTCTCCTACAGTGTGGAAAAGTGAAAAGGAACTGACGTCAGTGCGCTTTGGTGGAGCCTCTATAGGTGACCGCAATGTCATAACCGACGCAAACTATGCCGACGTCGTCATGTGGAGCCAAACTGAGCAACCCGACTGCACGCAGGGGTACTGCTCATGCAAAGGTTTCCGGATCCCGTCTGATGCCTGGAGAAATTCAAAAGGTAAGGAATCTGTAACTAGATATTGCCTCTAACAGATAATGCGCTACTGAATGTAAGTGACTTGTTCTACAGGAAACCTCTGCATCCAACTATGGATAGCCCTATAGTGGTGACAAAAGAGGTCATGATGAAATGCATTGGGTGACTTATTAGGTGTAGCATATTATATTATATAAGCAAACTATTATTAGACAACAATTAAAGAATTTTTGGGAGAAGCAGTCTTATTTGCACCTTTTTTTGATTAATAAGCTTCATATTGTGCATAACTGGCATAGAACATAGCAGGGGTTGGTGTTTTGCAATACAAAGCATTTTTGTCACTCTGCTCGTGTCAATTTTCCACACAAAACTTTTGCGCACACAGTAGATTGCACGGTAAGCACTGCTTAGCATCACAACACGAGCTGGAAAGTTCAGATTGAAGCAATGAGAGTGTCTAGCCCGGATCCCGGCAACTAGCCACCACAGAACAACTGGACAAGCAGACCATAAAGTAGGTATTCTAAAGGAAGATCTGCCAAACAATGCTGGCCAATAGAGGACTTCAACTTATCCTGACACCGCAGGCATCATAATCTATCCAGGTAGATCTTTGACACACTCTTCTCTCTGCCTAATATCGGTACAGCCTCATAAGGTAGCAGAGTGGGTGACTGTCAGAGGGTGCCCGGACAGGGACCGAACGCCGCATACCAAGGGGCTTGGCATTCGCATGAGGAGGAAAAAGGGGCCAGTCACGGAGGGGTTAAACTCCTCACGCCTTCTCCTTTGCAGGATGACGTAGAAAGCGCCGAGGACGACAACCAATGGCCGCTGAGCGAGGCAGAGAAAAGAAACGTCTCACGAGAAGACGGGGCAAACGCGGAAGCCGGTGAGGAAGGAGAAGGAGGAACCGAAGACGCCGCAAGAGGCAAGCAGGAAGACGTCTGGCCGGGGAAACATCCTGCCGAACCAGAGGAAGGAATCCCACGAGCTGAGCACACCGTCAACGCCGCCACGGAAGAACCTGAGACGTGGAGTGAGGACTGCTGGATACCCCTGGGAGTCACGAGCTTACCGCCGTAACTCAGGAAGAGTTACCACTTTGGCGGTGAGTAGTTAGTAACCGGGGGACTCTGGGGAAGGGAGGGGGGAGAAGGGACGACCGTTTAAGTCGGGGGCACCGCCGGTTGGACACAGAGCAGCCCCGGGTACATACGGTCAGAGCTGTGATTAAAACAAGCTCATTTTGTTTCATGATAGGTGCCCTTGCATGATTGCGCCATCAAATCCTTTTTGGGCTGATTGTTTATTTTTTTTGTTTGTACAGGAAGGGGGCATCTATTTGAACCCTGAAAATAAGGAAAAACCATCAGCCCAGACCTGTCCTAATCGTGGCTTCACCGACCTAACCCCAACTTTACTAGGCTCGCAAACCCCGTAATGGGCTGATTTCTATCTGTCTTTTTCCTTGCACAACTTTCTTTTCCTTATCCCGGCACGCCCTTCCCTCACATGTCACACCGTTGTGTTCTTTGTATAGCACGGTTATCACAAGGATAGGTGAAGGGTAGTACAAAAGTAAGCAAATGCTCAGAATACTTACCACCACTTATTTCTCCTCCCTCCGAGTATCCTGGGGAACCACCACCAGCAAGAAGGACTTCGCAACTTGGGAGCAGACGCCATTTACCCTCAACAACTCGACAATCCCACCTCTGCCGCACTACATCCGAACTTCCAGACCCTTCTAACCAATAATAGTTTCTCAGCTTCCATCCTCCCACTTTCAAAGACCCTAATAAAAATCTTGTCAAAATTGCACAACCTCTACGGCCTCCTAGCTTTCATTTCCGACCCTCCCTCTGACAGTGACCTTAATTCAGAAACCAAAAGAATAAGTACTAAACAAGCATTAGCCAAGCCAATAGGCCTCATCAATTTGAGAGCTATAGGTGTTGTCAAGGGTAATGCATTTGTATACATCAATAAAAACATCCCCAGAGCCGAACACAAATGCAGTTACATTGCCCACGCCAATAGCTTCGGATTGCTGAGACCTATTGGCTGACAGCAAGAGTGCTACCTCTCTCAGTTTAACAGATACCACACTAACAGCAACCATGCTACCGATCTCCACTGAACATACACCCCACTGACAGCACAGTATTACTTCTCTGTTGAACAGATACCACACTGACAGCAACAGAACAGAGCTACCTCTCTCCACCGAACAGATACCACACTGACAGCAACAGTACTACCTCTGTTGAACAAATACCACACTGACAGAAACAGTGCTACCTCTTCACCGAACAGACACCACACTTACAAGAGCACTTCACATTCAGTGTTGATTACATTCTGCACTAACCTAATATCACACTGACAGCAGGAACCTTTCCCCAATCCACTACGTCACACTTAAAAGGCTTTTTCCCTCTCCACTAAAAGTCACCCTGACAGCAAGAGTGCCACCCCTCTCCAAACAGATCACATTGACAGCAAGAGAACAACTTTTCAAATATCCCACAGCAAGAGCATGATTTCCTTCACCTAAGATCACACTGACAGCAATACACTACCTCTTTTCACCAAAAATCAGACCACCTGCAAATACGGTATTTCTCTCTCCACCATATCACACTCAATGTGCACACTCCTATCACTTGCTACCAGTCCCCTTCTTACATGACACACCTGTTTGTGTTCAACAAATAGTAGGCCTCCTTTTAATTAAAAAAAAAAAAAAAACTCCAGCCCTACTGGCTTTGTTGATGGCTTTAAGGAGGCAGAATCATAGTGACATAGTTGGCCTTGGGTATGCATGGATGATTTTTAAAAAACAAAAAAAAAACATACCTCCTTCAAAAGAAGATTTGAGGACGGGTTTTGGGGTGCTACCGGCACCAGGGGTGTTTACACACATTAATTTGAACATGTGCAGCGCAGAGTTTCATGGTGTGGAAGTGTCGGAAACAGGCACCGGAAACAGACAAATAGACACTTTAAAGGGACTGTCTAGTGAAGGAGGTCAGAATTCACAAAGACATTGGGACGTTCTAGAATTATTGCCACTGGGAGACGGGGGCGGGGCAATATAGCAAAGGAGCATGATGAATTTCACGCAGGATGGTCCCTTTTAGAGTCTGCAAGAACCACCAGGAACGTATTCATATTTGTCTGCTAGAGTACACATGTCCGTGCATGCATGAGCTACAGAAAGCACACCTTGGAAACAGAAGTGATTCCCATATGTTCTGTATGTAGGCAATGCAGCAACTTGGAGAAATTCAGTGTTAAAAGCATGTACTTTAGACAATGCAAGCTCATTAAAAAATAAATAAATAAACTATGCCGTGCCTCCACCGGCTCGGATTTTATTAAATAAAAACTGTGTTCGTCACCAATTAAACCTCTAGCGCTCCGAAAGTGTGCCGGGACCGGTCACCCATTTCCAAAAATAAAAAAGTAGTCCTGAAACAATGCATGAAAATGGCAGCTGCGAATGCTAAACAGTAGTTGGCTGGTGTTTTCGGGGAGGGATACAAACTTGGAGGCATGACGTATGCATACCCTTGACAAATGGGAGAATACAAAATGGAGCAACAATGGTGCCAGCAAATGGGAAGCCTGTGAGCGGGCTATAAGCCCAAGAGGCACATATAGAATGTCTCAGTCCGAGGCAGGGCATGTGCGCCATCTAGAGCAGAGACTTAAAAAAGGGCCCACCACATCTATCTAATGCCACCACATCTATCTAATGCCACCACCATCTCTAAGAATGTAAACCACATTTCTGATGGATACATCTGCCAGTGGATTCCTCACCTTGTGAATATCCCCTGCGCCAGCAACATTCGGAAACTTTTGTAGCAGTCCACGCCGATGAGGTCGAAGACGACGTCACAGACACGGCTCCGCACACGACTCCGCTGATTTCACCGGCTCCATAAGAAGACCTCGTCGGCGTGATGACGTCAGTTCCCTTTTTTCCGCGCCGTCGACGCCAACGGATTTCGGGAATCGTTGATAGTAGCATTTCTGATACTTTGTGTATTCTTCTGGTTTTCTTCTGTTTCACTTCGAGAAGATGTCGACAAGGAAGTCGGGTTTTAAGCCCTGTCGGGAATGTGGCAAGTACATGTCGATTACAGACCCACATGAAGCCTGTGTTTGGTGTCTCTCATCCGATCACGATGTGGATGGTTGTTCTTGCTGCCGCAAGATGAGCTCCAAAGCTCTAAAAGAAAGGGAGGCAAAGCTTTTCATCGCCAGGATGAAGAGAAGAGAAGAGAGGAAGGAGGAAGTCCAGGTCGGCGTCTAAATCTACTTCGGGGCATGCTTCGAGAGGCAAGAAGCATAAGAAGAAGAGGAGGCATTCTTCTCGTCATCACTCCGATAAGAGTTCGGCTCCGAAGTCGAAGTCTCGGCGTCGGAGGGAATCTGTGTCTCCTTCTCCAGTCCCGACCTCACCTCCAGTTCCTTCTTCTCCAGTGGCTTCGCTGGCTCCGGCTTCATCTCCGGTTCCAGTGATATCCCCGACGCCGGCTCCATCTCCGGATTCATCTCCGGCCCCGGTTGAGGATCTTCCAGTCCCGGGTGAGCCTGTGACACCGCTAATTCCACCGTCGGCGCCGGCAGGCCCGAGTCCGGTGATGCCTGACCAGTACCCTGCATTCCCTGGACCGGGTCAGGACCCCTCGCATTATTTAAATGCTATTGTCGGGGGTGTTTGCGAGAGCCATGTATACCACTGGTGCACCTGCGGGTCCGATTGGTCCGATGGCTTTTAACTTGGGAGTGCCGCAGGTCTATCCTCAAGCTCCATTCATGCCGTTCTTTCAAGCGGCGCCGTCTTGGCATCTACCGGCACAGAGGACGTCGACGCCTCTTCCCTCTTCACCGGCTCGACCTAGTTCGACGCCGGCTGCTCCAGCAGATCCACGGTCGACGCCGCAGCCGGCGCCGTCGGATTCGAACACGGCGCCGCCGATGCCGCTGGTGCGGATTCGATCCAGAAGGGAGGCGCAGAGAGTGGTGGATGAAAGGAGGTATCTTTTGCAGGAAGCTGAAGAGGGAGAGTTGCTTGACTCTGATGAAGTGTTTGAGGAGCTAAAGGAGGCAAGTGGCTGGATTTGTCTCCTGAGTGGGAAATCACTCCACCATCAGATGAGCCCTCAAAGGATGCAGCGCCGTATCATGCGGTCATCAGGAAGACTGCCGAGTTGTTAGACCTCCAGTTACCAACCACGGAGTTCAGGTCTAATATTCTTACTGAGGTGCTGCATTCGCCTACTGCAGTCTCGGAGCATTTGTTGCCCTTTAATGAGGCCATTATCGACCCCGTATTAGAGGTATGGCGTAAACCTTTTGACAGTCGCAAGGCGGTATAGGGCGGCTCCAGGGGATCCTGAGTTTTTAACATCGCACCCATCGCCTGAGAGCCTGGTGGTTCAGGCTGCTTGTTCGGGAAGATCCAAGGGTGCCTTCCCTCAGGTTCCAGGGGACAGAGAGGCCAAAAAGATGGACCAGTCGGCCAAAAAGGTCTTTTCTTCAGCCAGCATGGCCCTAAAGTCAACAAACGCGACTTGTCTGTTGGGGCGCTATATCCATGCGCTTATGGACTCAGCAAAAAAATTGGCACCAAAGTTGTCGGAGGAGGATAGGGCCGGCTTCAATGAAGTTTTGACTGATGCTCAGGCGGCTGCACGACAAGTAATTCAAAGTAGACTGGACACAGCAGACTCAGTTGCCAGAGTTATGGGGTTTTCTGTTGCCACCAGGAGGGGTGCGTGGCTAAAGTCCTCTGAATTCTCCCAAGATGTGCAGTCGGCTTTGTTGGACCTACCATTTGATGAGTCTGGGTTGTTCGGCAAGAAGGCGGATGCCGCTCTCGAACGCTTCAAGGAGAGCAAGGCTACGGCAAGGTCGTTGGGTCTTCAATCCCAGCCAAGGGGATCTTTCAAGAAGTATAGAGGCTTCGGAAGGGCGACTTTTCGCTCTTACAGACAGACCCAGCAACAACAACAGCAAGGCTCTTTGTCCAAGGGTTACAGAGGAAGAATCGGGGGTCGCTCACCTGGCCGTCAACTCTCCTCCTCTTCAGCCCCTCCCACCACCGCAAAACAGCCCTAGATCCGACATTCTGGATCATGCTGGTCCTGTGGGGGGCCGGCTTACCCATTTTCTACAAGATTGGGAATCTATAACTACAGATCTCTGGGTTCTGGATCTTGTAGAAAATGGGTACGCCCTTCCCTTTCGGGAATTCCCTCCAAATTACCCTCCTTGTCAAGGTGCTTGCTCGGAGGACCACCGTCTTCTCCTGCAGGAGGAAGTCCTGAAGTTGTTTCAGAAGGGTGCGATAGAGGTGGTTCCAGAGCAGGAGAGGGGTCAGGGATGCTACTCCCGGTATTTCCTGATTCCGAAAAAGGACGGCAGATTGCGTCCGATATTGGACCTATGGATCTTGAATTTTTATCTGAAGCAAGATAAGTTCAAGATGCTCACCCTTGCGCAGGTTCTTCAGGCGCTGAATCAGGAGGACTGGATGGTGTCCATCGACTTGCAGGATGCGTATTTCCACATCCCCATCCTGAAGTCGCACAGGAAGTATCTCCGGTTTACGGTAGGATCGCAACATTATCAGTTTGCAGTCCTTCCGTTTGGTCTTACTACTGCACCCAGAGTCTTCACGAAGGTGGTGGCAGCCCATCTCAGAAGATCGGGGATTGCCGTTTTCCCCTATCTGGACGACTGGCTGATCAAAGCAGAGTCGCCGGAGAAGGTGCTTCATCATCTGCAGGATACAACTCAGCTGTTGTTCAAATTGGGTTTCTCGATAAACGTGCCCAAATCTCACCTGGTGCCCTCTCAGCGCAACCTGTTCATAGGTGCGGTACTGGACACTACTGTGTGTTGAGCATTCCCTCCTCCTCAAAGGATTCTCGACATACAGGAAATAATTCCTTTATTTTGCAATGGAGCGGTCGTTCCAGTCCTGAAGGTCCTTCGCCTGCTCGGTCTGTTTGCTTCCTGCATCCTGTTGGTCAACCATGCACGCTGGCACATGAGGGCGCTCCAGTGGTGCCTCCGCAAGCAGTGGTATCAGCACAAAGGAGATCTCAGGGAGTCTGTGAGGATCTCCAGAGAAGCTGCAGCGGATCTATCTTGGTAGAGCGTGGAGGGCAATCTGTCCCAAGGAAAGCCCTTCCACCTACCTCCATCGGTGGCCACGGTGATAACGGATGCATCCACCTTAGGGTGGGGTGCTCATCTGGGGGATCTGGAGATCAAGTGTCTTTGGTCTCCAGAGGAAAGGTTGCTTCACATCAACCTTCTGGAGTTACGGGCGATACGTTTGGCGCTCAAGGCCTTCCTCCCTTCCCTCCGCGGTCAGTCTGTTCAAGTCCTGACGGACAACACTACCGCGATGTGGTATATAAACAAACAAGGAGGAGTGGGGTCTCTTTGTCTCTGCAGAGAGTCCCTGCGTCTATGGTCCTGGGCTCAGGACCATCAGATTTGTCTGATGGCAAATCATCTGGCCGGGGTTCTGAACGTACGAGCAGACAGTCTCAGTCGGCAGTTCTCCGCCGACCACGAGTGGAGGCTTCATCCGGAGGTAGTTCGTCACGTCTTTCGGATGTGGGGGAACTCCTCGGGTGGACCTGTTGGCCACTCACGAGAATGCTCACTGCCCGTCATTCTGCAGTATCCGATGCAGGTAGCGTTGGGGGACGCGTTTCAGTCGAGTTGGGGCTCACGACTCCTTTACGCATTTCCTCCCACACCCTTGATTCCTTGGGTTCTGAGGAAGATTCGCCAAGACCGGGCCCAAGTTATATTGGTCGCCCCGGATTGGCCAAGAAGGGTGTGGTATACAGATCTTCTCCACCTCTCCTCGTGCCCTCCGCTCCGTCTCCCTCTGAGGGCAGACCTCCTCTCGCAGTCGGAGGGGCAGGTTCTACACCCCCACCTCCAGAGCTTACACCTTCATGCCTGGAGATTGAACGGGGCAACCTGAGTACTTTTTCTCTCCCACCGGATGTGGTAGATGTAATTTTGTCTGCCAGACGTCATTTCACCAAATCCATATATTCCTATAGGTGGTCTAAATGTGTACTTTGGTGCGGAGAGAAGTCCATTGACCCTTTGAAGGCTCGTCTATCTAACATCCTTCAGTTTGCCCTTTCTCTTGCTCAGCAAGGCTTTGCTGTGGCTACTGTTAGGGGTTATTTATCGGCTTTGTCGGCTTTCCTTTGTTTGCCGGATCAGCCGTCGTTATTTAAATCACCTATTGTTCCTCGTTTTCTCAAGGGTCTCACAAACAGGTTTCCTCCTACTCCCTTTATTGTGCCTCAATGGGACTTAAACCTTGTATTAACTTATCTTATGGGTTCTCCCTTCGAACCCTTACACAAGTGTCCCTTGAGACTGTTGTCCTTTAAGACGGTTTTCCTCATTGCAATCACCTCGGCAAGGAGGGTAAGTGAGCTTCAAGCTCTAAATTCAAAACCCCCATTCTTGACCATTCATGCTGAAAGAATGGTACTCAGGACCAGGGCTGCGTTTTTGCCTAAGGTGGTAACTACCTTCCATCTGGGGCAATCCATTACCCTTCCTTCCTTCTATCCTCCCCCTTCCAAGGAGGAGGAGAGACTTCACCGCTTGGACCCTAAGAGGGCGGTGAGCTTCTACCTGGACAGGACAAAGGACTTCAGAGTTGATGACCAGCTCTTCGTGGGCTTTGTTGGCTGCAGGAAAGGTCGAGCAGTGCACAAGCGCACCCTTTCCAGGTGGATTGTCTTGTGCATTAAGATCTGCTACTCCCTGGCTGGTAAGGAACCTCCAGAGGGTTTGAGAGCTCATTCCACTAGGGCAAAGTCTTCCACATCTGCTTTGTCTAGGGGGGTTCCTGTGGAGTGGAGGACATTTGTAGGGCGGCAACTCGGGCCTCCCTCCACACTTTCGCAAAACATTCTTGTTTAGACACCGAAGTGAGGAGGGACGGACACTTAGCTCATTCCGTCCTTCAGGACTTTCTGGTGTAGAAGGGTGGACACCCTCCTCCGGGAGCGGGACTGCTGTGGGAATCTATTCACAAGGTGAGGAATCCACTGGCAGATGTATCCATCAGAAGAACAAGTTACTTACCTTCGGTAACGCTTTTTCTGGTGGATACAGTATCTGCCTGTGGACTCCTCACTGACCCACCCGCCTCCCCGTTGTCCATCCTTCTATACCTATAGTTCTGTTGTTGGTGTTTCAAAATGTATTTATATCTCTCAAGGGCATTGTGGTATTTCTTTTGCCTTTCTGCTTATTCTCCACACTGTGTGTGTGTTGATCTGCATATTGTATACTGTGTATATATATATTGCTGTCAGTCCGTCCGTGTGCCTCGAAGGCACGGAAAAAAGGGGCGGAACGGACGTCATCACGCCGACGAAGTCTTCTTATGGAGCCGGTGACGTCAGCGGAGTCGCGTGCGGAGCAGTGTCTCTGTAACGTCGTCTTCGACCTCATCGGCGTGGACTGCTACAAAAGTTTCCGAATGTTGCTGGCGCAGAGGATATTCACAAGGTGAGGAATCCACAGGCAGATACTGTATCTACCAGAAAAAGCATTACCGAAGGTAAGTAACTTGTTCATCTATCCCTCAAAGTCTTCACTCACCACTCTACTAAGCGCTGCTTTCCATAACACAATACCTGCACCTTGATGGTCATCATGCACAACATGGAAACACTTCCCACATAGGCTCAATATTAAGATGCTCTCCTGACAGCAAACCCTACACGGTGTAACATGCTACCCATGTGGGCAAGTGCTTAAGCACCCCAAAAAGGGCCACATAAATACTAAATACAATGAAAACTACAGCAACCCTAAATTCGTACGCTGAATGAAAATGTTCTACTCTTGGGGAGCATTTTATTTTGTGATGTTAAATCTAAACAAGGTTTTAGTACAATACAGACATGTTTCTTTTAGCTTGGCAATCTAAGCATTAATCAATGTCACAAAATAATTACTGCGTCAGCGTAGTTTATAGTTTTGCTACGCAATTTCTATGAATTGAACCTCAAAAACATTACTCAAAAATTCAGAAACAAGTTTACATTAAACGAATGCACAAATTATGAAATATTTTATTTATTCCACCAACAAAAAAAAATGAACATTTTAATGGGAAGGTAGAAGTGTTTCAAAATCTGATTTTTATTTCTAAAAGACAGAGCAATATGCTAGACACAAGCCTATCACTGTTTCTTGGCTCCTAATGCATGCTCTTTTTGTCAATGCATAACAGTGCTCCATTTGAGGGCACCGCTTTTTCATAAGCCAGATTCAGTTTGCTGTGTTTGCATTGCTCCCAGGAATCAAGGTGAGGATACAAATTACTATTTAGCCTTCAATTTCATTCATGTTTAAAGAGAGTTTTACATTTTTCAATTATACATTTGCTTTTGTATGCATATACAATTTATTAATCAGTTCTTTTTTCATTTTGGAATAGTCAGACTCCCCATGAAGATGTTGAGTTTACTGGGATCCGCAGGTCCCAAGTTAAGAACTGCAGCTCTAGTCCTATAGCATCATCACAGCAATTTTAGAGAACGCCTACAATATTGCAGAAAGCTCGCACTGCTGGCTGGACTTCTGTAGCTTTGACATGGTGCTAGTGGAGGTATTCTTGTAGGAGATATCACTATATGAAAGAATTCACTTACTGTGAGTCTGCGTTTGACGTATCGGATCACAAGGATGGTATCGTGGTTCAAATTGCGTACCACAGCAGTGCAACCACCAAGCTCCGTGGGCCTCCCATCCCGACTGTGGTCATAAGTGAGGGAGCCATTGTTCACCATTGCAGAGATATATGGGAAGACACGCTGAAAGAAAAAAGTTAGACTAGAATAAATGTCAGAAGGGAAAGAAAAATGAAATGGGTCTCACATGAATGAATCCTCCAACCCTTTTATGATTTTCATCCTATGTGATAGGCAATGCTCCTTGTCAAAAATCCAAGTATCATCTAACCATGCCCACCATGTGCTAAAATGCCTCCATTCCTATTGCTTCCTAGTTGCTCCTAAGCCCTTTCCCCATTGCACAAAAGCCGCACTGCCCTAAATAATTAGTATGAAAGACTAACCGTGGGATATTGCCAGGAGGCTTTAGTTTGAAAATTCCAGAAGCCCTTCATTTACTTAAACGTTTTGCATATGTAGCTAGGTGGAGGACACTGACCCGAGGAGTGGTGAAGGAAGCTCTTTAAATGCAGAAATGTTTGAGAAAACACCTTAAAGTGCTCAATGAAATGGCAGCTATTAATGGGAGTGGAAGGTAGATATGTGAGAGGAGTGTTCCAGGAGAAATGCTAGCTGAATCTGGAGGGGAAGCAGAGATTAAAAATGGTAAACTGCAATGATTTCCTTCAGAGGTGGAGAGAAGCACAAAGAGAAGGATATGGTCTGAACAAGGTAAGGAGAGATTGTCCAAAAAATGATTTGAACACCAGTGTGAACATACATTGACCAAGCTAATAGGTCTCAGCTTAAAAATTGAGCTATTGGTTTCGCTAAATGTTAGAGGAAAGCCTGCATGGAGATTCATGCACACACATTGATGGTAATATTAAAAGGATTTTCAGTTTACTAAAACCCATTTCAATTGTGACCGATGCATACAAAGGTGTCGTTATTCATGGTCGGGCGTGTGTTATGTGCGCAAGAGTATTGCGAAGCATGACAGTCACCTTTTTATTTACCGTTTAATATATTGGATGACCATGTTAGAAAAGTAAATTGAAATGTTTAATTAGTGAAAAACAAGTGCATGCAAAGCACAAAAAAGGACTCATATTCCCTGCTGCAATGTCCTTGAGAAACAAATTAATGTAACAAAGAAGGATGGAAAAGCGATGGGAAGTGGGGTGGGAAAAAGTTAACAAGCATTTGCAATGTAGTAGGTCTCACATTATTGAAAGTTTGAGCTATTGACATTGCTAATAATAATAATTTAATGTCAATATCTTAAACTTTCAGCACCCGCGCTTTACCTTAAGATGTTTAAAGCTAAAGTGCAGGTTGCCGAGATTGTAACAAAACGAAAGAGAATAAAAAAGGCGTGCAGCCGCATTTTTATTCTATTTATTGACTTTTGAAGCAATCGTGGCACCCGCGCTTTAGCTTTAAACATCTTAAGCTAAAGCGCGGGTGCCGCAATTGCTTAAAAAGTAAATAGAAAAATATTTGCAATGCAATAGGTCTCGCATTACTGAAAGTTTAAGCTATTGGCATTGCATTATTATTAGCAACGCCAACAGCTCAAACTTTCATTAATGCAATACCTAATGCATTGCAAATGCTTGTTTTGCAAGGGCATTAACTGGAGGTGGACGGGGAGACAATTCCCTAGTTCATGGCTAATTTAAGCATTCCACATTTATATGGTCCGGCCATAAAGATTTGTGATGTTCCACAGGGCGGTGTGAAACAGGCCTGGCTTGCTTTAAAGTTAGATCACTAACCAAGAGAAGCGAATCAAACCCCGGACACTACAAAATAAATGATAACAGGCAAAGGCCGCTTTAATTGTTTTTAAAAATGGCACAAACACACACAAGTATTACCTTGCAGTTCACTCCCACCCTGGACTTCCAACATGGGGATGCTCTCCGGTAGAGAATGGGTACTGCTCTACTATTTACTAATTGTAACCTTTGCTCAGTTTTATAAAGAGTTCAACAATCAGCATCCTGTGAATCCTCCATGCTACACATAAAAGAAATGTGCGGCTGCCATTGTTGACCCTGAAGCGTGCCGCACTGTTAAAAACAAAGCTCATCTTTAAAAAAAGAAAAAATGCAAGCGGTAGTCGCAGCCCTGCACAACAAAGTTAATGACAGGCCTGCCATTGTTAAAGTTCTAGCGTGGCGTGTCTAATAAATATAAAGAAAGGTTGCTGTCCAGGTCTTATGGGCAAGCCGCGCTTAAGAAAAGACAGGTGCGCTCATCATTGTTGACCCCGAAGCGTGCCACGCTGGTGAAAAAAACAAAAGGTGCGTCTTAAAGCCAGAAGTGTCGCACGGCCTTAAAAATAATATATTGGTGCGTATGCAGCGTTAATGGCGCGAGCAGCCATCGTTGAAGAGCTGCTTGAACAAAGACTAGCAGTTGCAGGAAAGCAGGTCGTGCCTGCAATAGGAACAAGCATTTGCAATGCAATAGGTCTCGCATTTAAGAGAGTTTGAGCTATTGACATTGCAAAAGACAATGCCTTTTATTTTTGTTTTCGTTTTAAATACATAAATAAAAGGCTTTGTCATTTACAATGCCAAAAGCTTAAACTCACGTAAATGCGAGACCTATTTGCATTGCAAATGCTTGTTCTTCCAGTCCACATTCATATCTCCCTGCGTCCTTGTCACCCTGTCTGTACCGGTCGGGTTCAGAATTACTTTGAAACAGGTCCTTATAAGGGCTTCAATTCATGCAATTAACTTGAAAAGCAAAAAGTCTAAAAAAAATAACAAGCATTTGCAATGCAATAGGTCTCGCATTTACCAGAGTTTAAGCTATTGGCATTGTAAATGATAATGCTTTTTATTTATGTTTTACAAACGAAAACAAAAATAAAAGACATTTTATTTGCAATGTCAATAGCTGAAACTCGCGTAAATGCGAGACCTATTGCATTGCAAATGCTTGTTACTTTTAGTCTACAGCGCTGCAACAAGAAAGATTAACGTTGAGAAACTAATATAATGTTTTGACACTCACTACATTAATTGTATTTATAAATAAAAATCATGTTTGTGAAATAAAGTTGGGTTGGGTGTTTCGGTGACATGCTGTCAGAGACCGATTTTCTTTTGTCATGCTCAGAGCACTGCTGGGGGGGGGGGGGGGGGGGGGAGGGGGGGGGGGCATGCAGATCCTGGTGTCTGTCCAGCCGCTGGCATGCAGCTCAAGAGAGGAATTCTGGGAAAGCGAATACTGTTTGGACATGATGTCGAGTACAACTAAAATACGTCGTTCGTTATATATTCCTTGGCAGATGATCAGACAATCAGAGGCTCACAAGACTGCAACGACGTGACAGCCAGAATACATTTCAAAGATAATAATAGCTAATAAGCAATGGTGTTGCAAATGGCTGGAAACACGGTGTCCAACACATTTTATACCCCCCCCCCATGAAGTTTTTAGGGAGGTGAAGGGAAACATTGAGGTAATGTACGCTTTTCAATTGTAGAATTATTGGCCGCAAAAATAGAAAAGAATCCGCGTCGTGGGAAGGGGGGGGGGGGGGGGGGGACAGTGGGGGTCGGGGGTTAGAGGCGGGATCACGCTTTTTACAAATAACCATGCGTTCCTAAACAGCCATGCGTTGTAATGGCGTGCACTTTGGCTGTGTGCGAGGTATTGTACTTTCAATAGGAAACAACGCATTGGCGTTGAAACGCTGTGCGTTGTTAAAAATGCCAATGTAATGGTCATTGCGATGTTTTACACGCGTGGTAAATGCATGCGTTGAAATCGTTTGCGATGTACGAACATACATCCCTGCCATCTTTGTGACGCATTATCTGCCATTGGCTTGGCATTGCAGCACTTTCATAAGTCTCCGGCAGGACCCTCACATGCCAGAGGGGGCGCCATACCCCCACTTTCATGCTTTTCAGGCCCCCACCCTTCTACTGCATTTATAGCCTTTTAATGCAAGCGTGAGTTGTTTACTAGTGTAGTGGCAACTACCATAGCCCACCACTAGATGGTGGCAGATGATTCAGCTGCCATACTCTACTTTTCTCGAGGATATTCGTTTATACCTAGAATAAGGCCTCAGAGGGACCCTGCTTGAAGGTTGTGACCCAGACCCCGCGAAAGCCTTCGTCAGGCCTGGCCCAGGGATGACTTTCCAAACTGCCCCAAGATTTCCATATCACCCTAGAGCACAATTCAGCTTGTGAAGAAGTCTTATCAGAAGTGTCAATAGAAAAGTTCCTCTGTTAGGTGACTGTTAAGTACAAGTTGTGGGTGACATTTCTTGGAGTTTGGTGGATGAGACTGGAGGGCTGTACCAAATCACTTCCTCATCTTCTATAATATGTGT
Organism: Triturus cristatus; assembly: GCF_964204655.1. NCBI lineage: Eukaryota > Metazoa > Chordata > Amphibia > Caudata > Salamandridae > Triturus > Triturus cristatus. The sequence continues at coordinate 383,547,177 of NC_140594.1, forward strand.
TATGTTATGTCATGCTATGCCATGTTATGTTAAGCTATACTATGCTATGTCATGTCATGTCATGTCATGTCATGTCATGCTATGTTATGTCATGCTATGCTATGTTATTTTATGTTTTGTTATGTTATGCTATGCTGTACTATGTTATGTTATGGTATGTTGTGTTATGTCATGCTATGCTATGTTAAGCTATACTATGCTATGTTATGTTTTGTCATACTATGCTATGTTATGTCATGCTATGCTAGGTTATGTTATTTTATGTTTTGTTATGTTATGCTATGCTGCGCTATGCTCTATGTTATGTTGTGTCATGCTATGCTATGTTATGCTCTGTTATGTTGTGTTATGTCATGCTATGCTATGCTATTTTATGTTTTGTTATGTTATGCTATGCTATGCTGTGCTATGCTCTGTTATGTTATGTTGCGTCATGCTATGCTATGTTATGCTATACTATGCTATGTTATGTTTTGTCATACTATGCTATGTTATGTTTTGTCATGCTATGCTAGGTTATGTTATTTTATGTTTTGCTATGTTATGCTATGCTATGCTGCGCTATGCTCTGGTATGTTATGTTGTGTCATGCTATGCTATGCTATGCTCTGTTATGTTGTGTTATGTCATGCTATGCTATGCTATGCTATTTTGTTTTGTTATGTTATGCTATGCTATGCTCTGCTATGTTATGTTGCGTCATGCTATGCTATGTTATGCTCTGTTATGTTATGTCATGCTATGCTATGCTATTTTATGTTTTGTTATGTTATGCTAAGCTGTACTATGTTATGTTACGGTATGTTGTGTTATGTAATGCTATGCTATGTTAAGCTATACTATGCTATGTTTTGTCATACTATGCTATGTTATGTTTTGTCATGCTATGCTATTTTATGTTTTGTTATGTTATGCTATGCTATGCTGCGCTATGCTATGTTATGTTGTGTCATGCTATGCTATGTTATGCTCTGTTATGTTGTGTTATGTCATGCTATGCTATGTTATTTTATGTTTTGTTATGTTATGCTATGCCGTGCTATGCTCTGTTATGTTATGTTGCGTCATGCTATGCTATGTTATGCTAGGAGTTTGATATGAGGGAAGGTTGCTGGGCATCTTTTCCAGCCTGTATCAGCTGAAGGGTCCCACATGCCCATTTCTACATTTATTACTTCAGTGCTTTTAGGGATGTAAGTGCCACCCTGCTGTCACTGCACACTCCTACCTGGGCTGCTGAGACGTTGTGCTGGAAGTACAAAAATCCCCGCACCTAGGCTTCTCACAAGCTCCCGAGGGAGTTATCGGCGCCATCTTACGATCATACAGCAGCACACACACAGAGTTAATAACACCCACCCAACACCGTCCAGATAAATGACTTAAGGACATCAGAACTCCGAAGCGCCATCAAACACCTCCAGTTAACTCACACAATCTGGCACAAATATGGCCACCCATCTGTGTCAAGTTTGCAAATGACTGTTTAGAGATCCGTATGAAAGTAAAGAATAAAATATTTACTGTGTGATGACAGACAGTACTTAGCTTAGAGTAAAACATTGCATTACTTATCAAAGACGTGACTGGCAATGTGTCAAGCCAATGGCTGAAGGGTTCTAGGCCAGAGAAACAAATGGCTGAAGAACGATGACTCAAGGACCACTGTGTGTTTATATCAGGGGCGCAACTAGAGCCAAATTTCGGGGGGGGGGGGGGGGGGGGGTAAGAAAAAATTTCGGGGGGGGGCTGAAACTTTAAGCAATAGGCAGAATGGAGCTGCAGGGGCTCGTACATGGGGTGAAACAACAGCGAGGCCTCATTAACATACAAATGGTCTTTTAAAGACCTGTGAAGTGATCGGGTGCGGCTGTGTGTGTGCCCGGAAGCTGTCTCAGCCCGGGCTGCCACACACGACGGGGGGGGGGGGGCTGAAGCCCTTTAAGTCCAATGGGCAATGGGTGTTGCGTGCCTGGTTTATATAATATATTTTTGGAAAAAGAAACTCTCGGATTATGGCATAACCAAAAGGGCCAAAAAAATGCCTCCTTCTGTGAATGGCGTGTCGTATAGCTGGCAAAATTCTATTACGCAGCAGCACCGAATATCTTCACACTGCTTCTGGCTGAGGAAACAAGAGATGAGGGAAGCAACTGACGGATACATCTTTATGCGCAGTTGTTTTACAAAGAATGTTTGAAAGTTTAACGTGCAGCCCTACAACAGAGCGTGCTTTTTTTCCCCCTCTATAAAAAGATATTGTTACGCGCTGCCCACGTGTACTGTGCCTTTTGCCCGCCGCGCGCCACCAAAGAAATGTACTCAGTTACCATCTTTCTGAAGTCACTAGTTGACCTTTTGTTTGAGATATTTCGCCTTAGATGAGCTGGCTCTAGTATTCCATGCGGCGATGGCGCGTCTGAGTCGCCACCACCAGCGAGAGCCGTTCTTTAGGAAAGCTGACATCACAGGCGATGAACATGTCAGGACTGTGCGTAGATAAGGAACAGGGTAAAAGGGAGTGCTTCAAAGGCATGCCAGATAGTGAAAATGAAAGTAAAAGTTCAAGCATGCAAACATCTGACTTGCCCAAGAGGAAACGCGAGTGAGAGCAGAGGTGAAGACTAAGTAATCTGCTGTTTGTAGCTGACATGCATTTTATGCAGCAATTATGGATAGGAAGGGTAGGAGGGGGATTAAAGAAACCTTCTTTATACATGTTGTGAAGATCTTCTAGAGCTGAGAAAGAAACTAATGTCTTGTACTATAACCGAGGCTTGCACAACACCTAACTTCTGCGATTTATAACAAAGGTGAGCTAAAACTCCATACGGCAAGCTTGGCTCTCGGACGAAGCTCAAAGCTTTACTGTGCAGGAGGCGCTGGGTAAATGCAAGGCAAACAAGAAGGGCTGGGCAAGAAGGGAGGGGGGAATGTGAGGAGCCAGAATACAAGTGAGATGAGACAAGACAAGCCCGGCGGAGCGTGGGCGCGAGCGCTTGGGGGCGGGGGAGCGGACCCTTTGAAGTGCTTCAAAGGAGCCAAAGCTATAGAGAAGGGAGGGGGGAGTGGGAGCAGCTGTGCACGTGCATGTGATCGTGCACTCAAGGTTTAGGCCAGCTAAAACTGTGGGTAGCACTTTGAAAATCCCACATATAAAATGTCTCTTCGAGCCTTTGGCTCGCGAGACCTAAAAACACAAATTGATTTCCCAGCATCAATTTAAACCCTCTGGTAACTAATCTCACGAATCAGTTCCCGTTTTACTTTATCTCGCATTCCCTACGCCAATTTGCTTTTTCCAGATGTTGTGTTTCTGGAGTTATTTTCCATGCAACATAACTCTTGTATATCGCATACTGTGAACTGAGTCACCTCTAAGAGTTCAGGTTGCGAGTGGATATTCATGATGGGGGGCCGATTAAAAACTGTGGCAGTGGGGCTCGGTGCGGTGTGAGTTTCTCACAGTGAGTTCAGCGATTTAGACTGGTGTTCGGACCACAGACGCAGACAATCCTTGGCCTCACTTTAGAGCGATGGTCCCTTATGTGCAAACTGCAATTGTGACTTTATGAGGGAAGAGTGTAACAGAGGTACACAGCTGCCAAAATACTGACAGTGACAAAGGGAAAATAAAATACGATGCTTAAGCATGAATGGTTCGGTTTGTGAGTGTGCGTGTGGTGTATACGTGTATAGGATTAAAGGAGGTACATGCAGAAGAAGAATGAAAGATGGTGCTGAAGATGAAAGATGATATGAAAAATGCAGAAAGAGGATTTCAGAATGTGTGGAGAAAAGGGCGTTTTCTTTGATAATGCTAACATGCATTGGCAAAGACAAACTTTCTGGCTTGTTTTAGGTATAGGTCCGTTATATTACATGTCTGGATACAACAGAAACCTCACAGAAGCACATACATACCAGCCAGGAGGCAAACACTGATTCACCTGATAGTGGTTTACATGTTTTATGCCACTCTCTCATTGTATAGGCCACCCTCCTTGGAAACATTCCAAGTTGTGCTCCTTTTGTCGTGCCCCCTTTAGAGGCACCTGCCCCTGACCAACATATACATTATTCATCACATTTAAAGCACTGGTTTGGATACATGCACTTCTAAACATCCCAGGGTGTTACTCAGAAATGCGCTACTCAAGAGTAATGGAGGGACATGTGAATGCAAGTCAATAGTGAGGGAAACCAGTGTATACAGTCTGTGGTGGCAGGAAACTTGCCAGCTTATGAAGGAAGTCTACGTTAACAGGCAATATAGGCAAAAAAGAACAATTAGCCACAGACAACAATAAGGCATCATTATCTCTTATCCTGCAGCGCAACCCAGGGGCCAAATTGCAAAGTTGCAGCAATGTCATACGAAGCATTCATGTCGGACGTAGGTTCTCAGGCTAATAAAACAAGACAAGTAACAGATAGCCCCCCTAAAGATAAGAAATTGCTTTGCGACAGCCGCATAGCAGAGGAACAGGCCCGGATGGACCGTACGAAAGGGCAGTGGCCAAAAAGCATCCTTTGCAATGGCAAGCCAGCGTTTAGCAAAAACGCTGACAAGACCCAATGAAAATGATGGTTGGGGCTTCAAGTCCCCTTCTGAAATCTGCTCTCAATAGCTCTCGCCGTGCGAGCAGCACTTTGCGCTGCAACGCCAGGCGAGACCTAAAAAGTTATTAACCACTTCGATGCTCATGACGGAGCGGTTCCTTCAAGAGCATCGGCTGGGCTGTGCTCATGACGGAACCGCTCTGTCATGGCACCCGCCCACGCATGGGCAGCCCAACATGTTGCCACAAAGGGGGATGGCAGTAGAAGAGTTTCCGCTGCCACCCCCCCACCGCAATCCCATGACGTCAGCGCGCGCCAACGTCAGGAAGCGCTGGACGCGCTGGAAACCATGTGTTTCCAGCTCGTCCAGGATGAGCAGTTGAGTTTTCTTGCTCCGGTAGCGCGGGTGTTGGGGATTTTGTAAAGTATTGAGGCATCGGGGGGGAGGAAAGAGTATTTCCTCTCCCTTGATGTCTCAATACAGGGCATTCCTGCAGCACGATCTCGCACAGCGTCACGATCGTGCTGCAGGAACGCCCCCACTAGGCACCAGGGATCCCTTATTGAGTTAAAGGAAGGGACCCCTTGGGCAAGGGTCGCTTCCTTAGGGGGCCAATTTATTTTAAGACTTTTCTGCCCCCCCTGGGGAAAGATCGCCCACATTTGTTGGCGTTTCAAGCCTGGGGGGGGGCAGGAAAGCACACTAGACCCAGGGATTACTATAAAATTGAAATGGAAGCGACCCCTTGGGCAAGGGTCGCTTCCAGGGGGCCAATTATTTACTATGGGAATTCTGCACTTTTTATGGTGGGCAGAAACAACCACTAGACACCAGTGAGTTAGTTTAAATTGAAATGGAAGCGACCCCTTGGGTAAGGGTCGCTTCCAGGGGGGATATTTTTTGGTATGCGTATTCTGCCCCCCCCTATTTGAAGGCCCATCTGGCCGATTGACCATTTGGGGAGCGACATAGCGTGTTATAATGTTAATTGTTTTATTTCTTGTGAATTGCAATTGTAATGCTTTATTTCTCCCTTTTTGTTCTAGTTCAAGGCTTTTGCTGTTTAGACTGTTCCAGGTTGTGGTTTCGTTACTGGTGCCCTCTGCTGTTTGTATAGTTGCATGTGTTTGGTAATAGACTTTTTTTTGTACAATTTAAATGAGTTTCATTTCTCTGCATGAATGTGTTTTTTGCAAATGGTGTAATAATAGCAGTATGTTTGGCTTCTGTTTTTTGAGTGTCAAATTTTTTGGGGCATTAGTGCTCAATGTGTACTTTGTTGTCTTGTGAATAATTGGTTTTGTTTTTTTCTTTCTAGTGGGATATCGTTGGTTTTTGCTGTGTCTCTGCAGAGTAGGTGCTGGTGAGTGTAGCGGTCTCTTGCAAGCGAATCGTATAGTTTGAGTATATAGATCTTTGTGATAAAGGCACACTTTGTTAGGTCTCGCCTGGCGAACGCAGCGCGAAAGCGCTGTCTCCAGCGAGATCTATTGTTGCTGACTTGCCTCGGAAGTGGGACAGGAGATGGGCATGCGCAGGGCCTTTGGCGGATTGGAGCATGTGTACGCGCAGGTACAGTCACGCGGTGTGCACATCTCCTGTCCCCCTTCCATCCTCGCAAGCCTCATGCAGTGTTACTTTCACTTTCCCTTCCCCTGTCGGCTCCACGGAGACAGCTTTTCAAATTGGTCTCTGTAATATGAAGACCATAACTCCGTGCCTACAAGTCTTAAGTACTCCCAGGACATTCCCGTACCTACATGTTAAACATATACAAAGCACGTGTCAAGGTCTGCTGAAAGTCTCAAACGTAACAGGGGTCAATGACCGAGGCTATGGTAGCCTCCCGTTGCTGGCCCGTCACCGAGCACCAAAGTAAGTGCTCCTCTCCGGCAATCACAGCACACCTTGGCATCATTCACAAGTACCCACAACACCCCTGATCAGCAGCACCTCTAGGGTTTTACCTCCGAGTCCTCTTTAAACTGCGGCAGGGGTGGAAACTCAAGCTTCATATTCTCCATGTCCCAGAGCCTAGCTGGTGCGCAGGGTGGAAGAAAGGCGTCTGGGTTCGGCGGAGCAGTAATGACGGTAATACACGTGACGGCTTCCCGTGATCCAGCTCAAGAGCAGCTAATAATTCCAACTCGGTTGCCAAGTGTCCCCGCCTTGGGCGCCCTCCTCCCTGGGCCACACGAGCTGCGCAGCACCCATTCCAGTACGGCGAAGTCTGCAGGCGCCGCCACTGGGCACGAACCGCAGGCCACGCTGATGTGTACGCTCACAGCGCGCCTACAACGCACGCATGGCGCTCCCACACGTTCCCTTGTTTAGAAATGCGCCCTCTCTAGGAGATATCCCTTTCATTCTCTTCTTACTCTGGGCTGCAATGATTCACACACCTCCGGGGCTTCTATTTACGAGCAGCCTGGCCCCCCGAGGGAGAGAAACTGGGGCTGAAAGGGGCCTGAAGAGCACCCCGCGTAATATGTGGAAGAAACACTCACTGTGTGGAAATCAATATGGACAGCTCACACCAGTTTCGCAACACAAAGCTACCGAGACAGGAGGGGGCATTTATCGGTGTACGTAGGATGAATGAGCAGCTTGCAACACCTGGGATTGTTCGCATGCCTAAAGCGCTCACCACGGGTCCTCTGGGCACTTCAATAATAGGGATGGTTAATACACGGTTGTATTTAGCCACGGGGCAGACACTCTTTCATCGTTACACTCAATGTTTGATTTACTCCAGTCAATGTAAATCTGAATGAAAGTAGGGTGAAATAAGGAGCTATAGAGAGTTCACTGATATGGGGCAGAAAATCCTCCCCAACATTTCTGCAAACTACGCAATTTTTGAACGGCCGAAGTACTGTGTAGAGTATCTTTTTCAATGGCAGGTACTTCTTTCATACTGTAGCATTTATATAACGCTTCACTCTTCTATGCAGCGACGAAGCGCGCAAATGTGGTTAGTTTCAATCTGCCATTACAGCGCCTCGATGTCAAACATGTCCAGGTTACCTAAAAGCAAGGCATTCGCGTTATGTCTTGCAAGCGCCCGTTTCTCTGCACTTTTAACCTCAGCCCCGATGGGAGGTCATTAAGATTCACTGATTGACCGCCGATGCGGTAAAACATGCGCTGCTCGAGGGACTGAATTGCTGAGTGGCAACAAGCGAGGCCTCTCGGCGCTCTATAACAAACTACTCTGTTAAGAGCATTCACCTGTCTTTAAAGACAAAGAACGGATCGAAGAATAATTTCACCATATACACGGGAACTAGATTACCGCCTCAGGGACTGACCACCGGACCCGGATAACTTTGAAGGCCTCCTGGTTACTTCAAGAGTGACTGGACCGAAGGTGTCGGACTATCAGCCCAGGCGCTATTTTACCGCCATGCTATCCGGACTATCTGCACGAGCGCTAGGTTACCGCCACGGGAACTGAACTAAACAAACAGGGATAGATTACCATCCAGGGGGTGGATTACCAGTACTGGATTACTTTGAAGGTCACGGAATTACTTTTCAGGTGGAGTGCATTAAAGAGGTTAAACTATCGTCCCGGGAGCTATTTTACTCCCACGATGTCTGAACTATCTACACAGGTGCTAGGTTACCGCAGCGGGAAGTGAAATACACGGCACTACAGGGGGTGGACTACTGGATTACTTCCAAGGGAATGGGATTACTTTCCGAGGGACTGGACTAAAGGGATCTGGACTCTCCGCAGGAGCCTGTTTCACCGCCACACAGATGGGACTTCCACGGACACCCGCGTTACCTTCTCCGCCTCAGGGACGTAGTAACTAAATTATCCTAAATTGAACTGGTACCTAGAACTGGGGTTCAAGTTACCTCTAGGGCCACTTGGCCACAGTCCGTTACCGCCCAGTTATTACATCAGTTACGAGGCTGACATCACGGTAGGTGAATTAGCTGTCTGACACACCCCTCCCTTATGCGGCCTCTCCCCCTGAATTAACATAACTTTCTACCCTTGCACTGTCCCTCCTTTCCCTACACAGATCTCATAATTTACTTTTAACAGTCGATCCCTTTCACTATCTTCCTATCCCACAGTCTCCCTGTTAAGAGGTGTGGCGCTGCCGCCAGGGCGACTGGCTCCGGAATCTGGGGATCAAGGTTCGATCCCCGGCGCCGGCGGCAGATTAACCCAGCACCATGTGACTCTGGGCAATAGCTTGCTTAATCTTCCCGACGGCCCCCAGCGCCTAGAGACCCTTACGGGTGAATGTTCGCGCTTTACAAATGTGGATTATTATTATTATTATTATTATAACATCCATTTCAACCCCACCTCCATTAATGTGTACCTCATTTCTCTCAGCAATCTGCTCAATCCACTATTCCCCGGTCGTAAACACTCCCTTGGATCGCAGCACACGCTCTAGTGTTCCTTCCCTTGTCCTCTCCTCCTCTGAACTTCAAGCCTCCAGAGGGAACCGGGTCCTCTCCTTTATTCTCACCCATCGTCTCGGCCTCCCTCTTTGACGTTAGTGTCCCTCTTCTTAGGTTGCCGTTCCGACACGCTCATTGTTGCTCCTTCCTTGGAACTAGTTACAAAGCAAAATGCAGTTGTCGGGTGTGAAAATGCAGCACAAGTAAAAGTGTGAGGGGCCAAAGAAACAAAAAGCCTGAAATGCTCAGGAGTAATTAAAATTAGGTCAGAATAAACGTGAAGCTACAGATTAAGACGCTCATTTAGACTCCAATGAAAACAAGCATTTGCAATGCAATAGGTCTCGCATTGATGCGAGTTTGAGCTATTGACATTGTAAATAACAATGCATTTTATTTATGTTTTTAAAAAGAAAACAAAAATAAAAGGCATTGTTATTTGCAATGTCAAAAGCTCAAACTCGCGTCAATGCGAGACCTATTGCATTGCAAATGCTTGTTTTTTTTACTTACTTATTTTGCACAGTGTTGGTTGATGTGGACTTGTTTGTGCAGTCTCCTTTCTTAGTAAGGATAACGGCTAGTCGCAGGATTACTGCTCAGCAGGTTGTTGGTATGCTTTTTGAGTCTTCCTCTGACCATGGTTCAGAGACTGACTGCATCTGAGGCAGAGGATGGAGGAGAAGATTCAGGCAGTGGGTTTTCTCTCCACATGGAATCGGACGTTCAAGCTACTCAGTGCGGATCAAGCTATTCTTAGTGCGGATGAAGTGCCTGTGTTAGAGGATATTGATGTGCCAATAGTGCGGCAAGAGGAATCTGGCTGCAGCCTGGGGCTGCAAGGCTTCCCGTTGTAAGTGCTGACCTCTGGGTTGCCCCAGGCATGGTGCAGCCGGCATTGCCAGACTTTACTGGTGTTCCAGGGTGTAGAGTGAATACTGAAAACGTTTTGCCGATACATTTTTTTCAGTTGTTTATGTATTTTTGGCAGAGATTGTTGAGCAGACTAATTTGTATGCCAAACAGTTTTTGAGGGACAACAGTGCCAGCCTTAAGCCCCACTCTAGAGCCACCCGGTGGACTCCCAACAAATCTGAAAGAGATGAAGAAGTTCTGCCTGTCATTGACCACTTTGTTGATCGATTTTCTGAGATCTATGCACCAGGGAAAGAAATACAAGTGGATGAGTCTTTGGTGTTGTTCAAGGGTCACTTTGTTTTTAGGCAATACATTCCTAGTAAGAGGGCATGCTATGGAATTGAGCTGTATATGCTGTTTGACAGTAGGACTGGATATGTCTCTAATATCAGGGTGTACACCGATAAGGAATCCAGAATTAACCCCCCTGGTTGTCCGTCCACTTTTGGAGTGACTGGGAAAATTGTGTGGTAACTTGGTAGAGGACTTTTTAACAAAGGCCACCATTTATTTGTAGATAACTTCTACACTGGTGTGCGGTTATTCAGGGAATTGGCCTAAGTGGACACTATTGCTTGTGGCACAATCCGCTCTAACCGTAAAGGTTTCCCAAAATAACTTGTTTGTCAAAAGCTTGTGTGGGGACAGTGCAGTGGCGTTGCGAGGAACTTCTAGCAGTGAAGGTTTCAGACAGGAGAGAGGTCTACATGCTGACTACCATCCATGATGAAAGCACTTCACCTGTGACTGTTTGGGATCAGGTAGCTGAAGCGCGCAAACCTGTGTGCATTTTAGACTATAATAGGCACATGGGTGGTGATGACAGAGTAGATCAGAGGTTGGAACCTTACGCTGTTCTTAAGGTTTACATTTGGCATAAGAAGTTGGCTATCCATCTTTTCCACTTGGCAACCTTTAATGCTTTTGTTGTTTTCAAGGATTCTTGTCCTGAGTCAAAGATTACTTTTGCTAAGTTTCAGGAGTCTGTAATAGGCAGCCTTGTTTTAGTGGAAAAGGCAAGTATTCCTAGAGTTGGAGTGGTGGAGGATGTTGCTAGATTGAAAGATCGCCAGTTTCCTGATCACATTCCGTCACACACCCTCAAAAGACTTTCCCAGTAGGAGATGTAGAGTCTGTTGGCGAAGAGGTACATGGAAGGAGACTCGTATGTACTGCCCAGAGTGTCCTTCAAACCCTGCGCTGTGTGCGCCTGCTTGTTTTAGAAAGTACCACACGCAAAAGAACTTTTGGGAGCATCCATGAGTGGTAAAGTGAACTGCCTGAAATGTGAAAATTGTCATTTTTTCAGCTAAAATTGAGGTTTGCAGGGGATTCTGGGTAAGGAAACGTTGACAATGGGAACAAAATGTAGAGCTTCGAAACAGTAAATATTTGCACATTTCCGAAAGTGGGAATACTCATACTAGCATGAGAATTATAGGTCATTTTTCAAAATGACTTTTGAAAACACATTGTCTTTCAATTGGAAGGCAGAAATGCATTTAAAGTCAATAGGTAATAACAGTTGATTTACAAATCTGAATTACCCTAACTTTACACCACAGAAATGTGAGGAAAATGTTTTTTTTTTTACCATTTTTTAGGTTTGCAAGGGATTCTGGGTAACACAACCTGGTGAGAGGCAGTCAAGTAGCCCCATCTTGGATTCGCCTGGGTGTCTAGTTTTAAAAAATGTATAGGTTTGCTAGGTTTCCCTAGGTGCCGGCCGAGCTAGGGTGCAAAAACTACAGCTAGGTAAATTGCCAAAAAAGGGTCATTTATCATTGTAAAAATGTGGTGTGTCCACGTTGCGTTTTTCACGTTTATGTCGCGGGCACTAGGCCTACCCACGCAAGTGAGGCACCAATTTTTATCGGGAGACCTGGGGGAACACTGGGTGGTAGGAAATTTGTCAGCCCGGTGGTGCCACAACTTTCCCACACAAAAATGTGTGAAAAAAGTGATTTTTTTACAGCTAAAATTGAGGTTTGCAAGGGATTCTGGGTAAGGAAACGTTGGGGGATCCACGCAAGTCATACCTCCCTGGAATCCCCCGGGTGTCTAGTATTCAGAAATGTGTGGGTTTGGTAGGTTTCCCTAGATGGCCGCCGAGCACGGGGTCAAAAACCCAAGTGACCCCCCTTGCAAAACCATGTTGTTTGGTGATAGGCAATTTTGATGTCGCCTCAATATATTTTGGGCCGGCAGAGCTAGGGTTCAAAAACTACAGCTAGGCACTTTGCCAAAAAAGGGTCATTTTTCATTGTGGTGTGTCCACCTTGCGTTTTGCGCCGTTTCCTGTCGCGGGCACTAGGCCTACCCACGCAAGTGAGGTACCATTGTTCTTCGAAGACTTTGGGGAACGCGGGGTGGGTGGAAATTTGCGGATCCACGCAGATTCCAGAAATTTCCACCACAGAAATGTGATGAAAATGTGGTTTTTTTGGACAATTTTTAGGTTTGCAAGGGGTTCTGGGTAACAGAACCTGGTGAGAGGCAGTCAAGTCACCCCATCCTGGATTCGCCTGGGTGTCTAGTTTTCAAAAATGTATAGGTTTGCTAGGTTTCCCATGGTGCCGGCAGAACTAGGGTTCAAAAACTACAGCTAGGCACTTTGCCAAAAAAAGGTCATTTTTCACTGTGAAATTGTGGTGTGTCCACGTTGCGTTTTTCGCAGTTTCATGTCGCGGGCACAAGGCCTAACCACGCAAGTGAGGTACCATTTTTCTCGGAAGACTTTGAGGAACACTGGGTGGTTGGAAATTTGTGAATCCACGCAGATTCCAGAACTTTCAAACACAGAAATGTGAGGAAAATTTGGGTTTTTTGGACAATTTTTAGGTCTCGCCTGAGCCAGCACATGCGCCGCTCTGGCGAGACATTTAGTAAGTGGGCTTTAAAAAGTCCGACCACATGCTTTTGCTTGTGGCCTAAAGCTTGCGGATACGCGCACCGGCGCCATCTGGCTTTGCTCTCTTGATCTCTTTATTTATCTTGGTTTCAATCGCAGCACTCGTGCTTGAACTGTAAAGATCTTAAGCTAAAGCGCAGTGCCACGATTGGTCAAAAAGTAAAGAAATTGAAAAAATAATTTTTTCAATTTCTTTACTTTTGAAACATTCGCGGCACCTGCTTTAGCTTAAGATTTTTACAGTTAAAGCGCGAGTGCGGCGATAAAACCAAAGTAAATAAAGAGCAATAAAAAGCAGATCCGCAAATTTTTCACTTTATTTACTTAGCTTTCAATCGCGGCACTTGCGCTTTGGCTGTGAACATCTCAAGAAATAGAAAAAAAAAATCTATTTACTTTTGAAGCAATCAGGGCACCTGCGCTTTAGCTTAAGATGTTTACAGTTAAAGCGCAATTCATCTATTGCACCCGGACATCGACTTGTGAACCTAGTCACCTTTGCTTTCTTTCCTTACCGGTGGCCTCACACAGTACTATCAACTTTTAACTCTTCAGCATTGCCTACCAGCAGCACTCTGACTAGTATGTCCACTTCTCATTCAAGACTTGTGCTTTTTGGATGCATTGTAATGGGGGTAGGGCTACGGCGCACATGAAGTGCAAGGCACCATAAATCCCTCAGACTCTGTCTGTAATCAGCCGTCCTGTCTCCCTTCAAGTACATAATACCTGGCACTGACACAGCGAAACGACCTTACAACATAACCAGGTTGGCGTGGATAAAAAACACCATTAATGCACTTCGTAGGGGAGGGTTTGTGGAGGTGACAACAAAACATGCCATGGTGCGTTATTGCAAGGAAACAAGGGGTCTTCGATCTCAGATTATCCCAACATACGACGACTTAAACGAGGACCTTTTGAATATATGGGAGAAAGAACTTATCTCCAGTTCTATGAAACTTATGGAGATTCTTATTGAAAATGCAGACAGGAAAGTAAACAAATTACAGGCAGAAATTACACAACTTGAAGGGGAGATTGTCTCAATGAATATGCCGGAGGTGGCTACAAAGAACTATAAAATTCTTAAAAGGAGTACTCACGGATCATCAAAATGATATCAAACAACGTAAAGCGCGGAAACTTAAGAGAGATGAGGTGGACTATAATAATGGCAGGGTCTTTACCTTTTCTAAAAAATATGATTATCTCATCTCAGGAGATGCAGGTAAATTGACTTCTCAACCACAATCCACTAGTTCTAGCAATACTTCTTTAAATAATGTTCCCTCAATCAGCAGTGATGCTGAAGGAGGATCTGGTGTGGAAGGTAGACAGAGTAACCCTTTGGGGAACTCGTCATTTTTACAAGAAGTTTATCGTATCAAAAGGGGCAATCGAGAATTGAACCAAAGAACAGACAATTCAAGACCACAAGGAGGGGCAACAGGGCCAGGAACAAACAGACAGAACAGGAATGAAAACAAGATCATGGGACAAACGGGATCGGAAATAAATACATGTGATGAAATTGAGGTAATTAATTTATCCAACTGCGTATTGAATGAAGATATGATAAAGCTATTGAAAAAGAGTCTGAGTTTCTGCCCATATTCTAAAGGTGATGTTTGTGACACTAAAATGGACTTATTCAAGTTCATACGGCGGTTAAAATTGAAAAAACATTTTGCGATGAATCCTGTACCCAATAAAGAGACGTTGTCACCCAGCAGTTCTGCATCCGATATTATTTCCATTAAAGATATACAGGACACTATGATGTTACTGTCAATCACTGAATTGGAGGAGGACCCTGTTACAATAGGGAAAGTATTATCAGATCTAGATATTAGATCAGACTACTCAATATCTAGTGGTCTGAAAGAGAAATCTCGCTGGTCCCCGAATTTGCACAGTGGTAATAACATAGAAATATTCCACACCCTTGTTACCAATGATCTAGATAGGAGTTTGAGGAACACTATCTCTGTTCATAGACCTAATCAAGATAATTTGACGATACCAGAGAGGCAAGCGCTCACAAGTTTAATGCATGATTCTAATCTAACTATTAAAAAAGCGGATAAAGGTGGAAACCTGGTAGTAATGAATACATCAGATTATGAACAAGAATTATTGTCCCAACTGAATAATGTACAATGCTATTTGAAAATCTCACATAATCCGGTATTCTCTCTTACTACCAAAATTAATGGGTTACTAAGGCAATGGCATGATAATCATTTACTAGATGATGAAGAATACTTGTATTTGAAGGTTAACCGTCCAAGTTATCCATGCATATAAACATTACCTAAAATTCACAAGGGCCTCCCCTTTCCACCAGGGCGCCCAATTGTCTCAGGAATTGGAGGAACAACTGAGCGATTATCCCAATATGTTGATCTGTTTTTGCAGCCTTTGGTTGTCAATTTACCATCTTATATAAAGGACACTCGGCATATTCTAAATGTTATTGGTGATGTTAACTGGGAGACTGGTATGTTATTGGTGACACTTGATGTAGTGTCTCTTTACACTAGCATACCTAATGATTTGGGTTTACAAGCGATTTAATTTTTTCTATCAAAAAGAACGGCCAGTCAATGGGAGCATACCCAAATGTTGCTGACTATGATCGAGTTGATACTCAATAATAATTTTTTTCTTTTCAAACAAGATTGGTATAAACAAACCCAAGGAGTAGCTATGGGTTCAAAAGTATCACCAGCCTATGCTAATTTATTTATGGGCTGGCTAGAAGAAAAGGTGGTGTGCGGCCCTTCAGCTAATAAATGGATTGACTGTATCCTATTTTGGGGGCGCTACATAGACGATTGTCTTATGATTTGGACGGGTACTGAACAGATGTTACTTGAGTTTGAGTACCTTAACAGTAATGAACTAAATATTTGATTCACAACAACTACTAGTGCATCTAAAGTGGTATTTCTTGATGTTGAATTATATATTGTCGACAACGTGATCCACAGTAGAATGCATCGTAAACCCACATCTTGCAATTCTATTCTTCACGCAGATAGTGCACATCCCAGACACCAGATCAAAGCAATTCCATTTGGAGAAATGGTTAGAGCGCGACGCAACTGTAGTGATACTATAGAATTTGAGAAATGTATAGATGATATGGAGAGAAGATTTTTACGGCGGGCCTATTCTAACAAGGACATTTCATTGGCGAAACAGAGAGCCATGAGGATTAAAAGACCATCCACATTGCAATCTAAAACAAGTATCCACTTAGAGACAACACCCATTAGAATGGTTACTGATTATACTCCCATTAGTAATTTGTTACGCAAAAGCTTGGCGAGACATTGGCATATTCTGCAGGCAGACAGTACCTTGAAAGAATTTCTAACAGACAAACCACAGGTGACGTATCGTAAGGGTAGGACTCTAGGATCATTGCTATGTCCTAGCTACCCTTGCAATAAGAAAAAAGATACTTGGCTCACGTCGCTATCAAAAGGTTTTTTTAAGTGTGGGCATTGTGGCATGTGTAAACATGCCAAAGACAAAACTAAACAATTTCATGATAACTATGGTCACAATTTCACTATTCAGTGTAATTTCAATTGTAGCTCTAAATATGTTGTATATGTAATTGTATGCAAATGTCAAAAAATCTATGTGGGAAGTACAATCAAAGCCTTAAAGGATCGTGTCAGTGAACATATGCGAGCCATTAAGAATTGTAACATGAGATACCCGATTGCAGAGCATGTATATAATTGTAAAGCTCAAGATCATCACAAATCATTTGAATTTTATGGTATAGATCATGTAGCAATTGACCCACGTGCTGGGAATAGAGAGCTGAAACTACGTAGACTTGAGACACGATGGATCATGCGCTTACGGGCGGTTGAGGATGGGCTTAATTATGATAGAAAACTGCAATATTTCCTGGGTGATTGAACTCTGATTAGATACGGAGATTTGTTTAACATGTATTTGGACTAGCTGGTGACCTAAGAGATATACGGTAATACCTTTAAACTGCACTACCTGCCTGAAGTGATTCCGTATTTAACCAACTTATTTGGATATTAAGAATCCCTTCAACAGTGGGATAATGACCCCTTCAATTGTGTGAAATCTGTGTGAAACGACCTTTCATCTTAGTAGGATCTGTCAAACTGAGGCACAATTATGTAGACATGGGAATGTTGTATTTATTTATAAATCATGACAGGTCAGGTTTAAAATAACTCTGATCTATTGTATTACTTGAATTAGATGTGCATAATTTTATATTAGCACAAATGACTGGATACGGTGTAGTGCGTATGATCTGATGTGATATGAATTGATTTTCATACCTATCTGTCTGGGCGAGAGTAGATTTATTAGAAGTATCGTCATAAGTTGATAAACAAAAAATCCTTATCATTGGATGTAGAGTATTTTAAAAGATGGCATTTATACAATTCATGAGCTAATAGGCTTTGATTTACGATGGAGGATGTGCGTGTAATACGTGATTATACTAATTTGGCAATTCAAACATGGCGCGTTTCAGTACAGATCTTGTACTAGCGAGTACTCTGTGCTAGTATACTTAGTCCTGTAATATATATAGAGTGTTCATAAATTAAGTGGTTGTTTCAACATGGTGTATTAAAGTTAAATAACTCTGAATAACAATATATGGAGGTTGTTGGCGGAACAATATATCACTTTGGATGGATTCTCTCAGTACTACAAATTAGCTGAGGAATTCCAATATGGCGCGTGTTATACTGAATAGCGCCTTCACCCTTTTCTATGTTTATGTCCTTTGAACTGAAACTATTTTTATACCGGAAGAATAAGCGGCTGTGCAGCGTTAGTACTGATTACTCGTACACGAGTTTTCTCTTTGTTCGACAGGTAAGATATGGGAATTGTGGCAGATTTGGAGGTTATTAAATAGTTGGGGAGAGGTGATATAGTGATTGGTTGCTAGATAAACGTGGTTATTTTTGTCACAGATCGGAATTTACTTGAAGCATTGGATATTGTGAGATGTGAGACTTGGTGAAAAAAAATTCTGGCTGACGGTGACCCGTAAATTCGGGTAAGCACAAATTCTTCTTTTTGAGCACTACTAGGCTGATGTGGCAGAGTGGATATGTACGCGGACTATTGAGTCATCTAAGTTTCGCTACAATATTTTTTTAGGTGTTATGGGACCATGATATTGGCGTTTAAGGACCGAAAATACATGAGAAACGATATTTGAGATTACTACTAGGAATTACACGGAGCTTTTGAAGGTATTGTTGTACATTTAAATATCCTGTTGGCATTGTGATACATCGTGCCTCAAGTGAGACAGAGTCAGTTTATTTGTGAGGTAATTAGATTTCATTTATTTATTTTGCAGGTTGAATATATTCCAGTTACTCAGGTATAGATTTTTATATAATATTGTTTATGACCATAAGAAGCATGTAACTCATGAGGGTGGTGAGTAAATAATGTAGGATTTAGAGAGTATTGGATTGACACAAAATTATTGAGATACTGTATTTGTGTATACAAAATGAAAGAATTGATATGTTTATGTCATAACAGTTATCAAATGCCTTAGGTTATAGGTATATGTAATTGTTACAGGGGTAATGTACTACAAGGCACCTGTATGCACGTGTGATTACTCTGCACTTGGTACACATCTTGGGGGCACATTATGTGTGATGCCCATTATTAATACTGAGTATTACAATGGTTATTCATTACTTCCAGCCCTGAAGAAGTCGTATGGGACACACCCGTAAAACGACGAAACGCGTTGGGATTGGAAGGATCTTACATGAATAATAAAAGAAGAACAGAAGTTCATATGTGTTAATATCGTTTACTGTGTATCTTTATTGTTAACAGCGTGTGCATCAATATTATTGCAAGGAAACAAGGCCTGCAGTGGTTGAGAACAAGAGTTTGAACGCCGCACTTGCCACAAAGTTTTTAATTTATCCCCACGCCTTCCCCAGACCACCAGTTTGCAAAACTCTTTAAAGTTTCAGGTATCATCCTGGGTCACAGGAATTGTGCGCTTCTGCGGCCGTGGCGTTTTAGGTGTAATTGTGGGCTTGCCGCATATGCCACATAATCCATTATTTTCTACATAATCTTCAGAATTTACCCCAAAAATGTTTCTAGATCAAACTGATCAAAAGTTGCTTAAATTGCAAGGACTCGTGTTTCCATGCAATGGAAGGCTCTTGGCAGAAGTTGACTGGTCACCTTTCAGTTTCCAATTGTTTTATGTGGGTGTTAAATTGGTGTTACTGGGGTGAAACATTTAGGCAGAGAGTGCTACTGTGTAAAATAAAGTAATACGGTCACAAAATGTGGCGCATTAAGCCGCATAATTTAGTTCACCCTGACGCATAATTTGATCATTCCACAAGCCGCATAATTCTAGTGGCACGGATCATACCCAAAACGAATTTTCGGCATTGAGGGCAGTATCCTATCGAACACGCACAACCCTTGAGGTATTCATACACTTTAGGACCAATGTCATGCGCATGGAGTGTAATAAAAATGTGGGCGCTAAAATGAGAACTTAAACGATCTCAGTACTGGACGTGCACCTTCGGGGTTCCAAACCCGTGGGATACATTGAAGACACGGAGCACAACGGAATATCCGTCCGTCAGCAGACCTAAATTATTTTAATGATGACAATGGCTTTGCGCTGCCTTGCTAACGGCTTTAAATAGCAGGCGCGACTATTACTAGGTTTAATTATACGTGTGGGAACTGTGGAAAGGTACCTGCAGGTTTAATTGGCGCACAGTTTGTAGATTCGAACCGCAACAATAAAATGGCACTAGGCGATTTTGGGTCGTGAATCTAGGTTTACATCCTCTTCGGGCCATCATCGGTTACCTAACCCTCTTCTCGGGGTAGACTCAGAAGGAGGATTGTCATTCTTATAGTGCTCGCAAAATTCTCTCTGCCCACATTGTCTAAAATAATACATTTTATTACACTTTGTTACATGCCCAAAATCCGCTGCGCTCGGTTAATTAATTCCCCTGGTGTTGTTGGACAAATTACAACAGAATGCACAGAGGCTTTATCTTTTAAATGCATCAAATGCCACCGGGGTAGACGTGATCAACGCATACACCAAAAACACTTCTCTTTAGTTGGCAGTTGGTCCTTTTCGTCTTGTATTTAAGACATTTGAATATTTCTTCGTATTTTCTGTTGGGTTTTGTCTTCGGTATTAGTTGTACCACTTCGGGCAATTGAATATGTGAACTAGCAATGTTCTTCATAATAAAATGCAGTAAATTAGCCAACAATCCTCTATATAGTGTTTTTCATTAGTTCCAGAAAAACCTAAAACATGTAAAAGAGCGAAAACTGGTCTGCAAGGAGGAATTAAATATCTAAAAAAAATATATAATCATTTACGTGAGTGACACTGTCCTTTCATTTTATACATGGCGTTCATGAGTCTTTATTGCATTGAATATAATGTTGGATATTGAATTTTTTACTACCACATTTAATTACCACAACTTGTATCAAAAAGAACACGCCTCCAAAAGCCCATCCTGGGAACAAACACCCGGGTAATCTTGGTAGTCGCAGGAGAAGGCCATGGCTTGGGGTACAAATGCAGATGTGCCGTGTCTGCCTCCCGGAGATAATGAGCAGAGGAATATCCTGGGTGTCGGGTGCCCCAATGCAAGAAAAGAAAGTGATCCCCGGGTCGGTATTAAAATACAGATGTATGTGGCACCGGCTGCCCATTCTACCTGGCTTTCACTCATTTTCTCCATCCATCTCTCCCCTCTTACACACTTCTCCCCCCCCCCACCCCCCCTCTCTTTCCTGTTTCTCACTTGGATTTATTTCCTTTTTCGTGCCCCTCTAGACACCCCCATTTCTGGCCAATTAAGTTTCCTCTCCTTATATCATTTCTGTTTCTTGCTCATTCTTACCTCCATCTCACTTTGTCGCTTATCCAATTTGCTTTTCATCCTCTCATTTTCTTTCACTTCTTTCCTCTCTCCTCTCAGTTTCACACTTATTCTGTAGCACGCCCGCCCCTCGAGAGTAAACACGGAAGCAGACCCCCAAACATGCACCAAGTCTAAATAATTCTTCCAGGCAGCCTTTAAAATAACTGCAAAAGCCGGATGACCCGGTACCGCTGCACCAGATGCCCCGATGGTAGCTTTTCCCCTACTAGTGAGCAGAGCAGACCCTCTCTTCAGGCACGTGCAGCACCGAAAGCCACTGGTTGGCAGCCCCTGCAGAGCGCCGACGGATACACCGCCATTTGCAGAGAAGGCAGGATTGGGGTCGTTGGACTGTTCTATCTCCTAGGAGCCACGCCTTGCGCCACTGGCCTTTTCTGACCCTTGACAAGGGCACTTGTTCTGAGTCAGCGCTGCTTCAGCAACAACTACGACGAGCTGAAGACCGAAATGCGGAGAGCTCTTAGTGGACGTTTACGTGTTTACTGACCTGGACCCAGGGGGCCAAATCAACACAGACCAATGTACCGGGTGAAAAAAGCCACATTTAAGTCTCCACAGATGCATTGATCACAGCTATAACATTACAGTAAGAAAAACTAAACAAGCATTGGCATAGCCAATAGGTCTCGCTTTTGGGACCTTAGAAGTATTTGGTTATGCAGCACAATATCCTTGGTGCAACATCAACTGTTGCATGACTAAATACTTAGGTTCCAAAGGCGAGACCTACTGGCTATGCCAATGCTGGTTTAGGTTTGCAAGGGATTCTGGGTAACAGAACCTGGTGAGAGGCAGTCAAGTCAGCCCATCCTGGATTCCCCTGGGTGTCTAGTTTTCAAAAATGTATAGGTTTGCTAGGTTTCCCTAGGTGCCGGCAGAGCTAGGGTAAAAAAACTATAGCTAGGCACTTTGCAAAAAAAGGATAATTTTTCATTGTGAAAATGTGGTGTGTTCACGTTGCGTTTTGAGCAGTTTCCTGTTGTGGGCACAATGCCTACCCACGCAAGTGAGGTACCATTTTTATCGGGAGACTTAGGGTAATTCACATTTGTAAAGCAACTATTACCTGTTGACTTTCAATGAAATTTCTGCCTTCCAAATGAAAGACAATGTGTAAAAAAGAAGTTAGTTTGAAAAATGACCGATAATTCTCATTTTATTACGAGTATTCCCAATTTCGCAAATGTGCAAATATCTACTGTATCTAAACTCTATATTTTGTTCCCATTTCAGAAATACATAGGTGTTTTTCATACCGATTTTTCCATGTATACATTTTCCAAGAATAATTGCTATATACCCGGTACATAATAAAAAACCATTGCAAGTCGCTGCTCAGTTTTTGGCTCTGGGTTCGTCGGGTTCTTGGTGCACCTACAAGTCCTATATATCCCCACAACCAGTAAAGTCCCGCGGATGTAACGGTATATTGCTTTCAAAGAGCTGTCATAATTAGAAAAAGTTAGAGGTGAAAACGTTGACACAAAAGGCTGTTTTTTTCAACTAATTTTCTGTTTTTTCTACATTTAACTGTTAGTTTCTATAAAGAAACCTTGAAGGATCTACACAAATGACCCCTTGCTGAATTCAGAATAGTCTCTACTTTACTAAAATGTAAATCTTTCTAGGATCCATTATTGCTTTCATACCTATTTCTACCATTAACTGGAAGGCGGTTGAAAGCACAAAAAATAGCAAAAATAGGCTACGTCCCAGTAAAATGCCAAAACTGTGTAAAAATGTTTGGTCTTCTGACAAAAGTCAGTCATTCCCTAAAACCTGGGGAAATGGTGATTTCAGCCCCACAAACCGTTTTTTTGATACCATTTGCAGGGAAAAACCCCAGACGCTTTCATTTGCAGCACTTTTATCCCATTAAAAAAAAAATTATAATAATTAGCTGTATTTTGGCTAATTTCTGGGTCCCCTCCAGGGGAATCCACAAACCCTGGGTACCTTTAGAATCCCCATGACGTTGGAAGAAAAGGACGCAAATTTGGCGTGGATATCTTATGTGGTCAAAAAGTTACAGGGGCCTAAGCGCGAACTACCCCAAATAGCCAAAAAAACGCTTAGCACAGGGGGGAAAGGCCTAGCAGCGAAGGGGGTTAAAGGAAAAAGTGCTGACAGACTGTAAATAAAATATATCGACTAACAACACCTGTTACAGGGGCAGTCCTCATGGGAGGTTACAACATGAAGGAAGGAGGTACGATGGAGGGACTACTAAGCCTATTCATGAAACAAAGGCCATCATAATCAAAGGACAAGAACAGAAGCCAAATGAAAAGAGGGACAGAAAATGGGCGGAGCACATGTGCTGCCTACGTGAGACCCAAAAACCATGCAGGGATGTAAACAAGCATTGAAAATGCAATAGGTCTCGCCTTTAAGTTAAAGCCATTTGCTTTGCTAATGGTATTGTATAGAAAAGGAAATGGCTTTAACTTAATAAAAAGTTAAGAGACCTATTGCATTTTAATGCTTGTTAGACTCTGTTGTAAGAGGCTAAATGATAGGGAAAATAACAACTGTGTCGACTGGAAAATATGATTAGAAAAGTTTGATTGTACTGAGCCCTGATAGTGAAAATGAATTAAGTTTTACTGATTGCAGCATGATCTGATGCATTATCATAATAAAAGATATTTTTAAATGCATCAATGTCTGTTATTTTCATTATATCATTTCCAATCATTGGTGTATGTATGACAAATCAGCCCTCTTCTTACTTAGAAGCATGTGTCCATTCCGCAGTTAGTTATGCAACTTAAGTTCCCCATACTGAGCATGGTTATGCAGATCGCCTCCTTTGGGTCTGTTACTATAGGGCATTGTCTGTACACTATCTCCAAGTAACCGGGTATACTGTATTATTTTTGAATGTGCGGTTGCTGCATGATGACCTAGGTTGGAGGTGAAGATTGGGGATATAATCTTGAGCCAATGATGGTAACTCACTGGCAACAAAAGCATGCTAATCAGGTTGTATTTAATGTCTCCCATAAAACAGCTCTTCTAAGATACCATAACCCAACATGTTGTAGAAGGAGCTCTCTATAACCGCCGACCATATTTTACTCCATATTTCTTAAGTGACACTGATTCCACATATTAATGTCAATTTCGTTTGACTCCTGATACCACATTAGCTTCCTGACACCTACACAGCTGTACCTGATTTTGGAATTGATGACAACTTATGTCTTTGTTAACATTGAATATTCTCTCTCAGCTCATGGGAGAGATACCATAATGACAATTTTACGCCTGTGATTTTTTTTTTTTTTTTACACTTCTCTTTTCTTTAGCTCTCAGAATCAAACTTAAGCTGATTTGTGCTATTTAAAAAAAAAAACTGAAGTAAACAACGGTCATTCCTTTCAGCAAGATATTCAGTATTTTGTAAAGATAACGGTTATGATTTGCTGATAGGATAGAACATGGCAATGACAGAGCCCAAAAGTAATTTGTGGAGCATATAAAATGCTTGTGAACCAGGCAGCAGTGTTTGTTGATACGGTAAGCAGTGAAAGGCAAAGACAGATAGATGAACTCACGCCTTAAACGAGACTTTAGAGAAAACATTTTTAGTTGAGTAATACAGGACTGAAATGATACAATAGTTGGGCTTAAACATGTTCGATGTCTCGATCAAAAATGATTTGATGCGTGGGTAAAAATACTATTTAAATGCAGGCTATTGTAAAGAATGAAGTTTCATTAATGGAAAATATCCCTCAGCAAGGTTGTTACAGTTTAGTATACCGGTGTGTTAGCGTACTCATTTCCCCACTGAATTCCTTAATATTTGATGTCTTAAGAGCCCAGCAGATGCCCTGTTCAGCTGTTTAATTTATGAGCTACGTAATATGAGAGTGATGATGGCCGATCTCTACGGATGCAGAGGGAAATCCCGTTAAATGACAAAAAGGTCGATTAGGAAATGATTAGGAAATGATCTGCCTCAGAGATAGCTTCTGCATGTATAATTCATTTTTCCCCAAATAATCTTTGTCTCCGTTTGTTTGCATGCATGATGTACTGTACTCACAAAATAGCCAAACAAATTAAAACACCATCACAATATCAAGACACTATATATATATATTTTTTTTAAACAGTTTTTATTAGAAACAGAACTGCAGCAATAACGACCTTACATAAACATCTCAGTTGGGGATACAAGCATTTTAGCATTACAATGTGACTTGCAATCCATCGGGAGCACCTAAAAGTCTGCAGAGGAAAAGGCTGAACAGTAAAATAAGGGTTAAAATTACACCTTTGGGCCTGGGAACACCACTTACACACAATGTTCTTGGTGGCTCGGAATCTCATGACATGTCTACACTTGCCTCCTCCAGTAATGTGAGTCTCTCCGGTCTAAGTTCCACCGTGGGCGACATACAAATGTCCCCCCTGTATTTATTCCAGCGTCCCCACTTTTGATCCCATTTCCGTGGGCAACCTTTACCTTTATATACAGTTTTCTCAGCTACCATAGCGTGGTCCGTGTCCTTAGCCCAATCACGTAAATGTGGCAGTGTCTACCCCCCCACTTCTGGGCAAGGTTTCGTTTAGCTATGCTCCAACCCATGGTGGCCCACGACTGTTCAGCTTGGGTGAGGTCTGTTGCCTCCCAGATGATGAGGAGGCACAATGAGGGAGATGGGTGTATGGGTTTGACGCAAGACCTTGACATTTGTCGGTGACGTCAGTATTGGTGTACATGGGGGCATTCCCAAAGGATATGTATGAATGTCCCAATTTGGTTGCAGTGTCTAAGACAGAGTGTACCTGGTCTCCTGCCCAGTTTAAATAACAATTTAGCATCAATCAGAGTACTTGTAAAGCACGCTTCTTACCCGTGAGGGTCTCAAGGCGCTGGAGGGAGCGGGAGCGCGGGGGGGGGGGGGGGGGCGGGGGGCACAGGTCTTGAGGAGTCTTCTGAAGGTGAGTAGGTCTTGGGTCTACCGTAGGTGGGTAGGGAGGGTGGTCCAGGTCTTGGTGACGAGGTGGGTCAAAGTACACCTGATAGAGAATCTTAAGCTGGATAAGCCTGAGTCGCATCTAGACCGCCACCTCTCGGGGGGAAGCAAGTGCCTCCACCCAGTCGTCATCAGCCACTGCCCCCCAGATCCACCTCCCAACTAGCACGCAGCCTCTGCATTGGGTCGGCCTGGTTGTTGATCAATTTCTTAAACGTGAGGGAGATAGCTTTACGGTCCATTGGATCCAGAAGTAATCGGTCCTCGAGAGGGGAGGAGTCTGGAAGTGGGGTGTATTTAGGGAGGGCACAGTCTACGGCATGGCTGATTTGGAGATAGCGAAAGTTCTCTGACTGCGCCAGCTGATATTTAAGTTGAAGGTCCGCAAAGGACGCTTTCTTGCCCTTGATCCACATATCCCCCAGTGGAAATTCCGATCATGTCCCACTTGTCGAACCCTGCACTGGCACTCAGACGTCCCAGGATATCAGGTACCCACAGGGGGGTGGCTTTCGTGAGGCGCCCTCGCCATCCCAACCGTCGCTGAACATCATGCCATACCTCAACTGTGCGGGCCGTGGAACCAGTAAACCATAATTTCTTGCGGTTTGTGTATAAGGCTCTGGAGTAGCCTCCCTTCCCCATTAACCACAGGTCGGTGCAGAAACTGGGGTCGTCGTGGGGCCCAAACACCCATTTATTGATGGCAATTAGTTGCAACGCCTGGTAGTAGAAACACATGTCCGGCAACCAGATACCCCCATCGCACCAGCCCATAGTGAGCTTACTTATAGCTATCCGAGGCGGCCTATTTTCCCACAGTAGGTCTCAAACTACTGTCTCAATCTGCAAAAAATAGGTTTCAGGGACCGGAACGGGAGAATTTTGTAGGGCGTAAAGAAAACGTGGCAGAGCAAGCATCTTACATAAAGACGCCCGTCCCAGAATGGTAAGGGGCAATGCTTTCCAGTGGATGACATCAGATTTAAACCTATGCAACGGTCCTAGTAGATTCGGTTCATAAAACACTGCTGCGTCAATCGTTATAAAGATGCCAAGGTACTGGAAACCCTGGGTCGCTACTGGAATGGTATATCCACGAGGACTTTGGAGGGTCACCCCAGAGGGAATACATCTGAGATTTGTACCAGTTGATCTGGTAACCAGAGTGGGCCCCAAATATGTGGAAAAAATGGAGAACACGGCGGAGTGTGCGCGCCGGTGAGGCAAGATAAAGCAGAATGTCATCTGCATAAAAAGATATGTGGTCTTCATGTTCGTTCATTTAAGGTCTCTAATACCGGGGTCCCCCCTGATCCATACAGCTAAAGGTTCAAGGACCAGGGCAACGAGGAGCGGCGACAATGGACAGCCCTGCCTCGTACCCCGACAAAGGGGAAAAATCTGACCGATGGTTGTTCACTGAGACGTGGGCAGTGGGAAGCGTATATAGAAGTTTGATCCACCCAATCAGCTTGGGTCCGATCCCTTTGCGAGTCAGAACCGCAAACAAATAAGTCCCATGCCACGGAGTCAAATGCCATTTTTGCATCGAGCGCGAGCAAGATCAAGACGCAATATTTAAATGTCAAAGATACCATGCAATGCAACCGAAATTGGTAGCGGTGCTGCATGCAGATACTTTGTTTTAATTGGCTGATCCCAAGTATTATGGATGAATGATGCTTTGGTCCACGGCGGGGTAACGTCATCCGGAGCAGTGTTGTCTCTTTCAGTGCAGCATGGGAGACGCTTCTGCTTTGTTTTGTGTGCGTGGGACCGTCTTGTTTGTGGCTCATGTGAGGCTGGGTAACCTCATCGGAGGCGGAGCAGTTTTGTTTCTTCCGGTGCAGCAGAAGAGACAAGCACTTTACTACCCGTCCTTGCTATAGTGTCCGCGCTATCAAAAACTGAATAAAAAACGTGTGCTCCAGTAGAAGTGGTAAAGCCCGAGAAGTGTGAAGGTCACCACTGATGTCATCATACCATGCAATGAAGGCATGATGTGTTTTACCTACATCCTCCCACGACTCGACCACAAGTGGGTTTAAAAGTACTATTACCACAGCACTTACACCCACGCCCTTCTGTGCCTCAGGAGCACCGGTGAGACAGATGGGCACTAGCAGAGGGAGGTGTCAGTGTTTTCAGACTGACTGTGGTACGCTAGATAGGCACGTCCTCAGAGGTTGATAAAGGTCACAGTACGCAATAATTCGTTTATGTAGCTTCTTAATATCACATTTACCCATTTGAAAGTGCTGTGCCCTGGGCAATTTACTATTATCCGATTTAAAGCTATTCAGTTTGTCGACCTCTGAAGCATAAGCGGATAAGTTGGCCCTGTAAAAGATTCAACCTCATGAGCTAGCGGTCACCGCTGAGGTCATCCTCATATAGGAACCAGGTGCAAGCGTAGTGCTGTGATTTACCAACACTCTCTCCTAAGTCCTCTCACGTCACCACCACAGCACTTACACCCACACATTCTCTGTCCAAGGAGCACAGGTGGAGCGGGTGGGACTAGCAGAGGGCGATGTCAGTGTTCTTAGACTGACTGTACCGATGTGCGGCCGGAGATGAACGAGCCTGCAGTCACTTCACCTGCATGCAAATGTAAGTGATAAGGAGCAGGCTTCGCGAGGACATTCAACAAGCATTGGCAAAGACAATAGGTCTCGCTTTTGGGACCTTAAAAGTATTTAGTTATGCAGCACAATTTCTTTGGTGCAATAACATCACCTGTTGCATGGCTAAAAACTTATAAGGTCCCAAAAGCGAGACCTATTGCCTATGCCAATGCTTGTTTAACTTCCCTGCCTGTCATTCTGCACAGCTATTGACCTATCACACGATTGACAGCAGTGATAATCATCCCGCTAAAAAGCCATTTCCTGTATTATTCCATATTTAAAAATAAATATAGACAGGAAAATAGATTGTTTTTCGTTTGTACTTATCTATACAAATCAGTAAAATCGGAAAACTGTGGGCCTTAATTATGAATTAAAAGTAATGGGTACAGTGCCCCTAAGCAATAATTGTGAGGCAAAGCAACACGCACATTGTTCTAGTGGTAGGGACATTCTCTGAGGTGACCCAATGACCCTTGCTACTCATGAACAACCTTCAAAGGAAAGCGACGAAAGAAGTCATAAGAGTGCCGGAAGCTCTCTCCTGCTTAGGAGAGAGGTCCGCGGAGGAACCACTTCATGGGCGGCCCTCGTAAGGTAGGAACCAGTTTACCTGGTTCAGAGTTAAGAAACCAATTTTGCACTGGCTGACTGAAAATGGATTTTCATCATTTCATACAACCTGCCCAAACTAGTCAGCCTCTCACGTCACTCCAGTGGGAGGCGGTCTCCTCCGCTGGTACACCAGATCCTGCGGCATGAGGGGTGGTTGTGTCCACAGTGTGAAACCACATCCGCCACCGAGAATACAAATAAATATGACACATGAGTGGATACGATAAACCCCGCAACTTTACCACTAACCAGTGCCACAGGCCTGCAATATTTATTTTCACTGCAAAAAAAAACTCAATGAAAGGCCCCTGGGTAATCACAAAGCGCGCCAGGGCCGACGAGGGAGGGGGTAATATGAAAGAGGCAGATTAGGGGAAACTGCACTGCTCCAATGTGCTGAAGAGCCTATTTCACGTGCAGGGGACAAAAATAGTTCAGGAGTTTCTTCTGAGGGGGTATTCAGAAGAACTTCTGACAGCTAGCAATTTAATCAATATTTTCGGACACCCGTGCTGTTAATTGAGCCAATTAACCCCGTTAAAAAGTCCAAATGTTCCGAATTTGCCCCCTTGAAGAGGATCGACCTCATCATTGGTGCAATATGACCCTGGAGTAAAATTATTTCCCTGGGTAGCTTTGAGATTCCAGTTCGGCCCTTGGGGCTCTCAAAGCTACTGACAGTGCATGACTTAGGTGTGCAGTCCTTGTATGTCATGTGGATATAGAGACTTACATACCAAAGCATGCCATTTCTGCCTCATTTGCAATGTGTTTGGTTGAACATCAGAAAAAAAGTGGATGAACGTACATCATAATATATCCAATATAGACCATGAATGTAACCACTGAAGTGCCAATCAAGTAGACAGAATCTTTATACACACTTATGATTAGAAAAACACTTTTATTTCTTCATTTGATATTCTTTTTTGTGTATTATTTTCTATCATAGTTTGATGTAGCGTATAACAATTAAATATATGACAATATTTACAAATCAATGAGCAGAAAAATACAATAAAGTTATTTCAACAAAAAAGACAGAAAGATGTGATATCATGAAAACAGATAAAGGACTTAATAGACATGTAGATAGTAAAAACAATGCGGTAGGTAGGAACTACGCGCGTTTCGGCATAACTGCCTTCATCATAGATATACATCTATTCTTGGAACGTTTTGACACTAATCATCGTATTTAAACCATATTTAAGTAAGTACAGCAGGAGGTTTATTTCAGTTACTTGTATATTTGGGCCTTATAAAAATGAATACATCTGTATACATTTATTTACCCAATTATATATTGTATAGCTCATTTGCCTAGATAGAACCAGTGAACCATACCCTCTTTGACTGCGCAACATTTGCCTTCAGTCATATAATTGACGCTCCACCTATCCCAAGATAATTCAGCTTTTCATTTTTGCTATTAAGTAAGTGAAGCAGCCACCCCTTACTCTTTTTATTTGCAGCAATATGTGATGTATTAGTGGGGACTTTAGCTATATGAGGCTGACTTGACTGTTTCTATATCTGTTTGATTATTCTTCTAATCACTTTTCTATGTTTTACCAATTTATTATTATTTTTCTTAAACTTCTTCGTTTTGACTCTGTTCACTTTTTTTTTTTTGTTTTGTTTATCTTTTAAATCAGCCGTTGTAAATATAGGATCATTGTATTATTATTTTGCGATTTATAAAGCGCCTGGTGACCCGTAGGCATCCCCGCGCTATAACTTTGTGAGAACCAAGAGAGGAAGACAGAGCGAACTATTTGGGAAACAGGAGGGTTTTTAATTTTTTTCGGAAAAGAGCGTGACAGGGTTCCAGACGCAGGTTGCGAGGAAGAGAGTTCCAACCTACAGAGGCTTTGACAGAGAAACGTCGGCCACCGGTGCGTGCCTTCTCAAACCTGGGGACTGTGGCCAGATGTTCGCCGTCAGAGCGAAGGAGTCTGGGAGCCTTGTAGGGGGTGACCATGTCTTTCAGGGCTGCTGGACCAACACCGTTGATGAGTTTATGGGTGGTGCACAGGGCTTTAAACTCTACACGCTGGCGGACAGGAAGCCAGTGAAGAGCTTTAAGAGCAGGCTTGGCAGAGGCTCTGGGAGGAAGGTTCATGATGAGCCGCGCCGCCGCGTTTTGGGTCCGTTGGAGTTTGGCCAGGGTAAATTCGGGTGCGCCGAGGTAAACGGCGTTACTGTAGTCCAGCCGGGCTAGGATGAGCCCTTGAACCAATAGTTTCCTGGATAGGGGAGGAAGGAGGGGGAGAATCTTGCGAATTGACCGCAAGAGGCCAAAACAAGTTCCAGCAGTTTTGGTAGCCTGGGTCTTCATGGTGAGTTCAGGTTCAAGCCATACCCCTAGTGTCTTAATTTCTTTTTTAGGTTTGGGGATTTCGCCAAAGGCATCCGGCCATACTGATGGTGGGATGGAGGTCCATTTGTTGCCCAAGAGCATGATTTCGGTTTTTGCACCGTTCAGCTTCAAGGAAGATTCGCACATCCAGGTGTGAATATCCTGGAGACAGTTCAGCAGGCTGTCTGGGTGTTTATCCAGGTGGGACAAAGAGACGACAAGTTGTGTGTCGTCGGCATAGTTTACTATTTTTATCCCATAAGGGGTCACGATGTCTTCAAGGGGGGCCATGTAGACATTAAACAGGGTGGGACTAAGCGAAGACCCCTGAGGGACACCACACGTGAGTGGGAGTGGGTCTGATCGTGAATTGCCGTCCCACACCTGAAATGAACGACCGGATAAGAAGGAGTTAATCCATGCGTGTGCAGTTCCCGTGATTCCAGCCCTGTACAGGCGGTGGAGAAGGACACGGTGATCCACCGTATCAAAGGCGGCACTGAGATCCAGGAGGATCACTGCCACTGATCCTCCTGAGTCCAGGATGCACCTTGCCTCCTCGATGACGGAGAGGAGGGCAGTGTCCGTGCCATGGCCGGGCCGGAATCCTGTTTGAGATTGACGAAGAAGTTTGTTAGTCTCAAGGAATTGGGATAACTGCACATTCACTAGTTTCTCGGCCATCTTGCTGATACACGGAAGGAGCGATATGGGTCTGTAATTGGCCATGTCGTCCGGGTTCAATTGGTGCTTTTTCAGTAACGCCTTGACAACGGCGTTCTTCCAATTGGGAGGCACTGTGCCTTGGGAAAGAGAGGTGTTGATGAGATCCCTAATAGAGGGGGCTATACTGGGTGACACGGTTTTTAGGAATCTGACCGGGGCTGGGTCAAGGGGGGATCCGCTTTTCATCTTGGCCAGCGTGGAGGTGACCTCAGTAAGAGAAACTGCTCTGAAAGACTGCAGCTGCGGGCTGTTGGTGAAAGTCTCCATAACCGTATGGTTATGGAGGCTGATGGTAGGGAGGGAGTCCAGTATACGCGATATTTTGGAGACAAAAAAGGAGGCCAGGTCCTTGCTTCTATCTGGGGGAGGGGGGCAGGCAGCGGGTGCCACAGGGATGTTAAGAAGTTCTTTGACTATAAGGTAAGATTCTTTGGAGGAGTTGGTGGCATTTTTTATTCTATTGTCGTAGAATGCGGCCTTGGCTAGCTTTAGGGCAGATTTGTATCGTCTTACCGAGCGGTGGTACATGTCCTTATTGTTATGGAGCCAGTCCTTTCTCCACAGTCTCTCTGCCTTTTTGCACTCTTTGCAAAGAGCTCTGAGTTCAGAGTTGTACCAGGGGGCATGGCCCTTTGTCTTGTTTTTGTACTCACGATTTTTTATGGGGATGATACTGTCGAGGGAGGAGGAGATCCATTCTCTAAGTTGGGTATCAGCGGTGGAGGGGTCCTCCGAGAGACTAGGGGTCGAGGAGTCCAGGGCTTTGGACCAGTCCTCCACCGAGAGTTTGGCCCACGATCTGTCTCTGGTGAGGGTGGTGGGTTTTTGGGGTTTCTTAAAAGCCCCTGGTAAGTGGGTTGTGACCAGAAAATGGTCCGTCCACGGGAGTGGTTGGGAATTAATGAATTGGAGAGAGGGGATGTTAGAAAACACTGGATCAAGTAGGTGTCCTTTCGTGTGTGTTGCCCCGGTGTTGGCAAGGAGAAGGTCATAGGCTGCTAGGTCGCGAATTAGCTCCGATGCGCCTGTGTCTGAAGGGTCCTCGAAGTGCATGTTCAGGTCTCCTGTTATTAGGAAGTTAGATGTCAGGTGGGCCGAGGAAGAGACGGTTTCCAAAAGGGTGGCCGAGAAGGGACCGGGGGGCCGATACACCAGGAGGCCTGACAGGGAGCTAGTCGAGGATAACTGGATCGTGAAGAGGCAGCTCTCTGACTCCTGGGTCTGAATCTCGTTGGATCGACAGGAGAAGTGATCCCTGTGGATAATAGCTAGTCCACCTCCTCTGCCTAAGGGGCGTGGTTGAGACGTGATAAGGAAGCCTGGGGGTAAAGCCAGTACTATATCAGAGTTAGAGTGCTCGGTGATCCACGTTTCCGTAAGGAAAAGTATGTCCAGGCTAAGATCGACAATAAGGTGGTTAATGAGCAGGGCATGCTTAGGAAGCGATCTGCAATTTTGTGTCGAAATTTTAAGGACAGGGGGTGGGGCTGAGGGTTTGGGAAGGAGTAGCTCTCCTGGTTTACACGTGCTGCAGCTGGTAAAAGGACCATTAGGGTCGTGCATTACGTGACAGGTGTTGTTTTTGGAGGGTCTGAGGAGCTCTCTGCGAGAGTAGCTTACCTTTGTGGCGGTGGGATTAGGCAGGGATTCTGGCCCTAGGCCCGGTCGTGCGCGGACGGGCGCAGACGGGCTTGCCTTAGGCGCGCCTTCGGCGCGCCTTCGGCGCGCAAACGGCGCTCCCGCTGCGCTCGTCCGCTGCGCTGGTATGGCCGGCACATTTATACTCGGTAGAGGGGGCGTGTCCTCGCAGTGAGCGTGGCAACCGCCTATGGGCGTTCCCTGTTCAGCGCTGGGTCGCTGTCTCAGGGGTGGTCACGAAGGGCTGTCAGAGCGCGTTAAGATCGGCG
Organism: Triturus cristatus; assembly: GCF_964204655.1. Classification (NCBI taxonomy): domain Eukaryota; kingdom Metazoa; phylum Chordata; class Amphibia; order Caudata; family Salamandridae; genus Triturus; species Triturus cristatus. Next base: position 383,581,253 of record NC_140594.1, read on the forward strand.
CTTTTAAGCAGGTGAGCTCAGTGGTGATTAAAACCAATAGAAGTGGCGGACAGTGCAATTTTAAAAACAGTGTCAAATACAGTCCTCCGGCTTCCGCCTCAGAGGATAACAGCACAAGAGTGCCAAATCCGCTCTCAATCAGCGTTTTTGTACTCGGTAGAGGGGGCGTGTCCTCGCAGTGGGCGTGGCAACCGCCTTTGGGCGTTCCCTGTTCAGCGCTGGGTCGCTGTCTCAGGGGTGGTCACGAAGGGCTGTCAGAGCGCGTTAAGATCGGCGCTTTTAAGCAGGTGAGCTCAGTGGTGATTAAAACCAATAGAAGTGGCGGACAGTGCAATTTTAAAAACAGTGTCAAATACAATCCTCCGGCTTCCGCCTCAGAGGATAACAGCACAAGAGTATTATAGTAGTGTTAATAATGATTAAAATATGTTAAGAAGAGTGTAAATATGTATATAACTAAGGGAATGCTCTATAGATGAGGCACGCTCTGTCCTCATTTGGTCATGCAATCTTTTTCACCAGTTATCAAATAGGAATGGTCATAATTAGTGGTTTTATTCCAATGCCTAATATATCATTTTGAATCTCTTCTGTCCTGTTTCAAATAATTTAGTTATATATTATTAGCCGTCCGTAGTGTATTATATTATGAGCCCAAAAAAAGTGTTTAAAATCTAGGTGCACATGTATTTAAAACATTAAAATGTAACCACTTTCTTATTTTTTGTTTATATTCTTTACAGTTTCAGTACAATAGACTGTTTCCTGATGAAGGCAGTTATGCCGAAACGCGCGTAGTTCCTACCTACCGCATTGTTTTTACTATCTACATGTCTATTAAGTCCTTTGTTATCTGTTTTCATGATATCACATTTTTCTGTCTTTTTTGTTGAAATAACTTTATTGTATTTTTCTGCTCATTGATTTGTAAATATTGTCACATTTAATTGTTATACGACACATCAAACTTTGATAGAAAATAATACACAAAAAAGAATATCAAATGAAGAAATAAAAGTATTTTTCTAATCATAAGTGTGTATAAAGATTCTGTCTACTTGATTGGCACTTCAGTGGTTACATTCATGGTCTATATTGGATATATGTTATGATGTACGTTCATCCACTTGCTTTAGCTTTTTACCTACATGGTCATTTTCTTTACGTATAGCAAGTCTATTAGTTGTAGGGGTCCCCTTTTTTCCAATTAGATCAGAAAAACACACACACACACACACACACACACACACACACAACGCGCTTTTGTAAAGCGCCCTTTCACCCACAAGGGTACCTTGGCGCTGCATAACATAACATATGTTTATTGCTAATCAACTCAATGATACTCTTTTATCAACCTCGGAAGGAGGAACGGCCGAGGGTACCCGCAAGATCTGAACTTGTGACAATGTCAAACGCAGATTCCTCCGATGGATGCAACGGTACTGAGCATCTTTTTTAGATCTACTGAGCCACTGGCAAGGTCATAAGATGTTTTATTGTGCAAATAATTTTGTTTTGGCAGCACTTTGCAGGAAGTACCTCACGTAAATTCACGGCATATTTACATGACAATAATTAACCATTTTTCTAGATAGGCCTGCCGCCATCACAGACGTGTGGAACCCATGAGGAGCCGGGTACGACACAGCCATGCACTGGCACTACATTCAACACTGCACGCGGACAAAAGCCTTCAGGGCAATAAAACGCAGTGAAGCACAGCTCCTAGGCACAGAATCAGATGATGCAACACTCAACAGCACGATGGAAGGACACCTGGGGTCAGAAATTGGACAAACTTGAAATTGCCATAGGATAATGGCCCAAGAATTGATCGCTTGATGTCATCAATTGAAATCTGTAGGTGAAAATCTGGCGCTCGTCTCAGCTGTCCATCTTTCTGAGGTCGGCAACTAGAGTACAATTCGATGGGATAATTGTAATGCTTGTTATTTACCGTCAAAACGGTAAATGGCCAAGTGTGGTACAAATCACTACATAACAGTATTATTAGTGAAATGACTGACCCAAACACGCATACAGGTTCAACAATCACGAAAGTGAAAGCTCATTGAGGCACGCAAGGCTTAATGAGCCTTGACAGAAACCCACATGGCGGCTGCCCACGTGCACGCTCGCGTGAACGCAAGCGCTAGGCCACCAAAAGCCTGTGGCAGCACTTTGAAAACCCACACACTAAATTTCTCGCACAGCAACGCATGCGCTGCCTCAGCGAGACCTAAAAAGGACGAAAAAAGAAACAAGCAGTGCATAATCACGCAGGGATGCCATAGTAATTAAGTAAAAAAAAACACATTAAAGACCTTCTCTGTCCAAGGATCGCGGGAGGGCGCTAGCAGAGGGAGATGTCAGTGTTCTTAGACTGACTGTGCTGTTGTGCGGCCGGGGATTAACGAGCCTGCAGTCACTTCACCTGCATGCAAATGTAAATGACATGGAGCAGGCTTTGTGAGGACATTCAAAAAGGACATTAACAAAGGACGAAAAAAAGAGAGGCAGTGCATAATCACGCAGGGATGCCATAGTAATCAAGTAAACAAGCATTAAAAATGCAATAGGTCTCACCTTTGATTAAGTTAAAGCCATTTGCTTTGCTATACAATACCATTAGCAAAGCAAATGGCTTTAACTTAATCAAAGGCGAGACCTATTGCATTTTCAATGCTTGTTACAGTGGCTTCTAGGTTACGTTTCCGGTCCAATAGGATTCCAAAGAATTTGGCAGAGTAAACAGTTTGATGCTAAAAACCAGCAGACCTGCTTATTTTTATTCAATTTTCATTCAGAAGCCCGTCAGGTTTTGGGGATAAGAGAAACAAATTCTGTTTGCTCAGTTTTATATATTTACTTTTTTAGTCTTTTTCTTTTGGGTAGACAGTGCAGCACTGGGTGGGCAGAGACTCCGGACACCTTAAGGAATAACTGGGTTTCATGTTCACAGAGGTAACAGACTTTCTTACTCTGCTAGTGGTGACCCCAGGAGTTCCAAATACATATTGACATGTGAAGGTACCACTATTCGGCCCTGGGGTGCACCACAAGAAACGGGGGTTGGTTTGACGGGAGGCGCCACACAGAGACACTGGTGAATTAGATACATTCAAACCATAGTAGTGCCATGTTATCAAATGTGATCCCTTCTACGGGGGTAAAAAGTAGGCTTTGGTGAAATTTAAATTACTGCTGTGAAATTTCTAGGAAAATGCATTACACTGTTATGTGGAATTCCTGAAATGACTCCATCATGCAATTTCACATAATTCTGTGCCATTTGTGGTAAAAACCGACCGGGAAGGCATGGGAACAGAACACGAGTGGCTGCTGTTCACGGTGCTCTTGTTAATGCGTCCTCCTGCCGAAATTTGACATGAGGGCTCATTTGCCACTAAAATATAGCTCAGAATGGCGAACTTGTCTTTTCCATGAGGAGGAGTAATTTTGTGTTAATTTTGCCAAAATTACGTGCAGTTATGCAAAATCAAATTTCATGAATTTCACAGACCCCTCGTGAAAAGGAGATCTTTGTTGCCAACTCTATCCATGGCTGCGAATGCCACTCTTTCCTGCTTCCTCCCTCTTAAGTCCCACCTTTCACCACCACTCTCCCTCATTCTTTTGTTACTTTGATTTTTTCTTTTTTTTTCTTTCTTCTTTCCATTGTCTTTTCTTTCTTCACCTCCTTTTTCCTATATTTTTTTCTTGCTTACTTTTTTTTTTCTTTCTTTATGCAGGGCGCAAGGCATCTTTCATCCTCCATGTAGTGATAGCAGTCTGACCTCTAGAGATGTGTAGTGGGGGGTGTAGGAGTAGGGCCTAGAAGGCTTAAGGGAGAGCAGCTGGGAGAGAGGACAGCTGTGGTTAAGACACAAACAGGCCCCCACCTGTCCAAAACACACACACAAGGAACACAGTCCACACGGCAGCTCAGATAGCAACATACACACAAACACAGAACATGGACAGCAACATTCAGAGCCATACACACAAACCACCACACAACAAAGCACACAGTAATGCAGATAGTAAAACAGAGAAACACAAATAACACGCAGAATGCATAGCAACATCCGCACAACACCCAGTCTCTCTCTCACACGCACACACAAGTCCAGCGCCATTATAATGTGAGCAACAAGTTTTAGTGATATGCAACACGAGTCGACCCTTCATTATTGTGTTTGTGGTTAGAATTAATTTCACACTGACACCTTAAAACCACATAAGCATACATGTTAAGACTAAAAACACACGAGGCTTCTCGTGGACGGCTTAGTCACACAATCATTTAGTGCACTGCTCACTAGTGTGTGAGCCAAAGTATATTTTTGGCAGGTATCAGCAACAGCTTCTAAACAAATAGCGACTGCACAACACTCAGAACTGAACAGAAACACAAGCTGACACACACAGGGGTGGAGCCCGCCCGCAAAGGCGAGATGCATTCTGAAGGAGGGAAGGGGGGGGGGGGGGGGGGGGAGGGACACCAGAAGATATTGGATCTCACAGCCCCCACCCCACAGAGACAGTCCCATAACCATCTGGTGACCCCCACCTCCCAGAATCAGAAAGCTATCCCAGGAGAAGTAAACGTTTTGGAAATAACAAGTCTGGCAGACACACGACACCAAGCCCCCCTCCCCCCACCCCGACCACCCCCCAGATCCGTGGTTTTGTCTGGGTATTCATAGAGAAAAAAATGTGCCCAGCGAGATACATATACATATCAACAGAAAAGTATATGGATAAATATGCGTACAGATCTATACACATGTGTATAGATACTTGAATACACGGACATTACAGAAATATATATATATATATATATATATATATATATCTCCATTCAACAAAACGCCCAATGTGAAGACGCCACTAGACTAGGGTTGAAAGCCTTGAATGTGAGGAACTTCTGATCGGTAACAGCGACAGTTCAAAACCAATGCATCTCCAGCCCAACGCGTTTCGAGGACTCCTGTGCTCTTTTTCACAGGCAATAAAGGCGAAACACGGCTGCTGAAAGGACGCCTTGATAAGCAATACAAGTCCCGCCCATATGGGCGTATGCCGAAGGCATGCTGGTACTTGATGTCCCTTCATCATTAATCCCAGTGGATGCCGGGGTTCGCCTCGATGCTTAAAGTAAGAGTTACTTACCTTCGGTAACGATGTATCTGGTAGTGAGGATTCTAGCCGCAGATTCCTTCACGTAGCAACCTACTTAAACACCATGGAGAACAGGCACCCGAAGGAGACCAGAACCCTCTAGCAGAGCGCAAGCCATATGACAGCTACCACTACCCCACATAGGGTACATTAAGTCCCAAGATAAGGGAACCCTCTTTGGAAGAACTTCCGCAGCAGAGGAAAAAACAAAAAGAGCCACGGGGAAAAAACACCCCCGCTGAAGGCTTGACAAGCAGCCCAAGCAAAGCAGAAGGCCCAATCTCAGGGCCAAGCCTGCGCAACAACTCCTGCAGAACCACACACAATCAACACAAGGGCCGTCCAGCAGCCAACAATGCCAAAGTCCCAAGTACATAAACAGCCAGAAAACACACTGCACAGCTAGAACAGCCACCTTAAGAAGGCCCAGAATCAACCCAACTCAGAAATCACTGAGGGGATGGAGGAGGATAAGGCGGAGGAGGAGGAAGGAGCCCTGCCAAGAGCCTTTAGATGGCGGTGTCGGCCGGGGCATGGAACAACAGGCTGCCATCAAACGGAATGCCGATGAGTCGCTCCCGAATATTCTCAGGGAACACTCCGTCCCGAAGCCAAGCATGGCGACGGAGAGCGACTGAGGAAGCCATGGCCCAGCCCAGCACCGCTGAGATGTCCAGAGCGGAGCGGAGAATTAACGCCGCAAGCTCCCGGCCATCCAATGCATGATGCCTTTAAGTCCACCAGGCCAGACTCCTGGGAAGCTGCAGATCCCCGAGACTCAGCAGAGTCCCACAAACAGGAGGAGGCCCTAGCCAGCACATACAAGGTGTTAAGGGCCCTCAGGGCTGCGCTGGTCGAGGCGAACATGTTGCGTCCCCAAGAGTCCTGCCAGAGGGCCCTCTCGGGACAGTGGAGTCAACTGTGGGGGCAGGGAGGGAAAAGTAGTCCGCAAAAGGGGGCTGGCGGCTGAGGGGTGAAGGGAAAGACATGCCTGGGCACGCGGTGCCGGTGCAGAAGCTGCTGAGGCACTGGGTTCCCTGAGGCAGGACGCCTCCTAGCCCCCGTCAAGGAAGAAAGGAGCGAACCTTCAAAGGGAAGTAAGATTTCCCTCCCACCAGAGCCCTGGTGGAGGACCTCCAATAGATGGTCCGTCGGAAAGTGAGCCACCGGGTCACCCATGCGCAGAATGCCCACAGCCGTGGACACCGCATGAGCGAAGGCCGCACCTGCCTCCGTAGGGCCCCGCGGTGGAGAAAGCAGCTCCTCCGTGGGCGACAGCTGCAAACTAAGGCGGCCATCCCCGAGACCAAGCGGGGCAGGCAAGGGCCAGACCTGGAAGTCAGAAGGAGCCGAAAAATGAGGGACCTGCCGCTCTTCCGACGACCACCTTGTCAAAGGACCGGGGCTCGGGGATGCGACCCGAGCCCCGGCGACCTCCCGCGACACCAGAGGGACCCACGCGGGAGTTTGAAGCGAGGCAGAGACGCCGTGGCCTGAAGGAGGTGCCCAAGAAGAGCCGCACCCCAACAGTACCACATCCTCCAAGCCTGGATCCGAAACATCCGGGGCCGGAGCCACCGGCAGCGCCACAGAGGGCCCTGCGCAGAGCGAGGGATCCGCCGACGCCCCAGTCGGGGAAGGAGGAGGAGACTCCAGCAAAGCCTGCAAAGCCGCCGCGTATGTCTCCATTTGGACTCTCGACATCCCAACACAGGGAAACGGTGGATAGGACGACACGCGGGACCGCATCACCTGCGGAGAGTCCACGCCCCCGGTAGGCCGGAAAACTGCCCAAGGGGACAAACTGCGACACTTGCTCACCGGGGAGCGACAACCACGTGACATCGGAGAATGGCGAGGACGACGACCACAGCCGTATCTGAAGCCATCCGCCAAAGCAGACCGAGGACGACGTTGACCTGGAGAGACGCGCCGAGAGAAGTTTCATCCGGCGCTCCCGCCGTGACTTCGGCTTGAACTGTTGGCACGCCGTACAATCTGTGGTGTCGTGATCCTCCCCCAAACACCACATACAAATAAGATGAGGGTCCGTCGCCGCCATAAGATGCCCACAAGACGTGCAAGTCTTAAAGCCCGAAGGCATTCGCACACTGTTCCACCAAAAGAAATTGAAGAAAAAGGGGGGTCCCCAACAGGCCCGAAGCAAGGATCGGATCCGCGTTGCACGTGGAAAAGGAAAAAACTGATGTAGGCATGCCGGGGTGGGTCTTATGTGACCTCACTGACGTCACGTACGTGGACGCCTGGGCGGAGTCGCGTGATGTCGCCCCGTCCCCGGCGCGCAGGGATGATGTGGCAAAAAAGTTTCCAGATCCAGTCTCACACCTGGGGATAATTCTACGTGAAGGAATCTGCGGCTAGTAGTCTCTATCAGATACCAAAGTGTTCCCCCAGTGGGTTGGGTAAGTGCTGCCATTCTCACCATCTGTTGTCATACTCCTCGCACCGGCCCCTCAGTCCCTTGGTGCTCAAAACTTCAAAGCACCTGGTCCGTGCATTTGCGGCAGGGCGTCTCCGCGACCTAGGCCAGGCCGCTTCAAATCAATTTATAAAAACACCCAATGTGGAAACGCCACTAGACTCAGGGTTAAAAGCCTTTAATGTGAGGAACTTCAGATCGGTAACAGCGACAGTTCAAAACCAATGCATCTCCAGCCCAACGCGTTTCGCGTATACCTCGCCTTTAACGAGAGGAAGTTGTGCGATATATAGCAGTTGATTTTTATAATCATTTATTGTTGATTCTGCCCTACTGTCCATATTTCTACAGACGCACCTATGAGCGCAGGAGAAGCCTTTACTACACACAGTAGCTGAGGGTCTCTGGCCATATGTTCACCCTTTCTGCAGACAGATCTAATCAGTGCCTTATTTCACATAGTAAACTATGCCAGTGCACAAAGGATGTTGTGATGGGATACAATGAAATGCATAGTTTAAAACTGCGAGTTAGCAAGATCGCCGATGTGTGACCAGCTTTCTGGTTCAAAAATAACGGAGCTGATGCGGACTAACACAGCTCTGACTGAGGTGCTGTCTCTTATTCTTAAAGGATGCTCTAAGCGTTCTCAAAACCAAGAGTGGAGTAAAGCATTTCCACATGAGGTAGGGTGGAGCTGGCACATACCTGCATGCCAGGAGTGTATCTCTTCTTTTGTGACTGATGTCCCGCAGCATAGGCAAAAGGGGCAGAGATGTCATTAGAAAACATTTAGAAACTAAAATCAAATTACGCGCACACACACACACACCCTTCAACCCCCCACCGCGGTGCAAACATTCCCAAGGATCAGCATAGTCATGATTACCTAGGAAGGCCTTACCACTAAATGCATGCCACCTTGGAACAACCTTCGGGGGGGGGGGGGGGGGGTGTCACCAAACATTCAATTTGTGGATTGGTAGAAAGAGTTTTATAAAAATTAATTAATGTATTTATTATTTTTATGACCGACCTCACTCATGCCCCTTATGGTACCCCGTTCACATTCAACCCCATCTCTATATCTCGTCCATCCTATACAAATCCTCCTACCTCTTGTGTTTTCTCTTCATTTGGATAGGTGTCTACGAATACACCGAGCCCCAAGAAGTTATCTTTGCTGCCAAACACTGGTCCTAAAACAACAGAGAAGACAATAAAAGACTGGAAAAGAACATTGGTGCCACGCATTCTAACTCACACTGAGAAAAACATCTGCAACTAGCACCAGACAGTAATATGCAATAGACAAGGAAGATTGTGTGGATTAGTCTATATAGCTTGAAACAAACCAACATGAGGGGGGAGGCGGAGGTCAGACAGGTTATTCCATCATGCACCAATGCGTTGCACACGGTTGGCTCTGGGGTGAACACTGTTTTGTCAGACGAAAGTGACAGCATGCAGGGGGAAAATGGAAGAATCGAGCAAGTGGGAGACTAGACATTATAACGTTTTTGAATCCTGCAGCAAGACTGCGGAGCATGTACTATGGCAAGAAGGAAGACCCTGTGTGCAGTCAGGCAAGTCCTACTAGAATGCAACAGGGAAAATAAATAAAAACACATACACTTTAAAGAACCTTCTAGGTCCGGTTTGACCAGGACTGGGATTTGATAAACAGCCCCGCCACTTGCAGGGAATGAGTTTAGAAGCAAAATGAGGAATAACCCTTCAGGCTGAGTGGATGTTGAACCTTCTAGTACCAAAAAGGGCACCCCAACAAAGCATGGAACTATGTAGCCATTTATAATAGAGAATGTAAGTCGTGTTTGGATTTGTTTTGTGAAGTGTTCAGCATTTCGAAGCATCTAATCGTCTATCTTGAATTAGAGCAACCAAAACACGTGTTTGCAATTTATATTTATTGTGGGCTTAGCCAAAACTAGTAGGAGAAGGATAGTCAAAAGGAACAATATTCTCACAGTTGAGGTTCATAATTACAGCATAGGAAGAGTACACCTATATTGGACAGTCCTTCAATATCAACCGGGAATATCAACAGACCCAAAGACAATAGAAGAGTAAGCGACTCTTTAAGAAGAGGAGAGTGGTTACCTTTTAGGGAATTTCGTCTCAAGTCTACAGATCAGACTCCACAACTGTGCACTGGTGCTAGCTAATGTTTACACTCCCCAAACAGTCCAAAACTACGCAACCTATTTTATGGAAGAACCTGAACCATGTATGCAGAGACAAGGTAATAGTTTTGCCACTAGTAGAGCATCTCGTCTTGAGGACAACACCCTCCACGACAGTACAGATCTTTAGTTTATGGCAACATCAGTTGCCCCTGGTTGAAATTTCTTTGCTTTGAATGGGATTGCCTCAAGTGGGGGGGGGGGTAAAAAAAAAACACGCGTTTCTTTGAAGAACATAAGTAACTAATGCCAAGCGTCTGTTGGATAAAGTCTGATTGAATTACTACTAGAATGAAAACATAATGTGGTAGTGAATGTTTATCTTGTAACCCCACTAAAGGTGAACTACAAGCACAGTCTCAAAATAAATAATTGAAATACCATAAAATAGGCTAACAATAGGGGAGGGGTGAAATAGCAATACAAAACACTCATGATTACAACTATGTGGTCCTTCTACAATTGTTCAACCCCTTTAACTAGGGTTCGAAGTCAGAAAGTAAGGTGGTTGTTATCACTAATCTAGCAGGACACTGAATTATTGCAAAATCGTATGGCTAGAGATAATGGGAATCTAGTAAATTTGCCATAGCCTACAAGATACAACACCAATAACCCGGGGTGGAGAGACAATCTCTCTGCCTCTCTCAGAGTCAGGAAACTGGGTGATAGGGGCTCCCTGGTATAAGGAGGAGTACGGGCAGGTCACCAACTCAAAGGCTCACCACATGTGCAAACACAGAGCGAGACTCTGCAGGCCTGCCTGCTAGTCAATAAGTTGCTTCTTGGTTCGGTTCTGGTTAGCACGGCTACACTTTGAGATTCCAGGGTGACTTACTTTCTTGAGGCACCGTCCATGTGGCTTCAGCTTGATATGCCTTTCTTGTTGAGGAGTGAAGCAAACAAGGGTGTGGGAGGAGCTTTTAAGCTCCTTTGAAGCCCACTGGGGGTGATTTCTTTAGTCACTAGTTTTTTGGGTTTCTTTTAGACAGCCATATGTCCCTGGTAAGCTGCCCCTCTGAATTGGTGAATAGAGCCCCAGTCCACAACCAGCACAATGTGTTCTACATAATCTAACTCGTTGCTAGCAAATTGTAAGCCCCTATGTAAATATAGTAGTGCATCTTCCAATGCTTTTTCCAAGCATGAAAGACAGCTAAAAAGGAAAAAAATAATTTGGTCAAGGTTCTCTTTGTGGACTCCCACAGACCAACACAAGTTTTCAGGCCTGAACATCTTTTAGCACAAAACCCTGTGTTACCCTTCTCTTCATTTCAACATTTTTTACTAACAAATTAAGATTCCCTATTTAGGACACCAATTACAAGCCCCTAGATAAGAACTCTTACCTTCTTTAGTACAAGGTGTTCCTATGTGGAGCACTCAGTTCTGCCGACAGTGGTATTTATCCAAAATAAAACGCCTTTTGCTACAGCTTGGTCTGTATTGCTCCACTCTAAAGCCCCCATGAAACTTGTTTCGAATCTTTACGCTTCGGTACAAACTACCACCAATACTTCATATACCAAAGCCAGATTGGCTTGGCAGACAGAGCTGGATACCCCACTCACTGATGTGATCTGGCGCTATTGTTCAGAAGTTACCCAAAAGTGTTGCCTTAACGGCCGACATAGATTAGTTCACTTCAAGTTTTTATACAGAGTACATTACACGCCGAGGCGATTATTTAGATATGGGTTGCGTGACACTGATCGATGTGACCGCTGTAACACGTCAGGTGCTGACTTTCTTCAAGTGGCCTGGCAATGCCCCCCAGTGGCAATGTATTGGATGCATATTTTTCAGTCTCAACACTATAACAGGTTTGACACTCACTCCTGATCCCTTGTTGGCATTGCTGGGATACACAAAACCACTTCGTAAGGGTGTCAGAAAACTGGTTGACATGGGCCTCTTGCTAGCAAAACGCATAATAGCTATACGCTGGATGCGGGGACCTGTTCCTACTGTTGCAGAATGGGAAAAAGATGTTTTGTAATACCCAATCTGATGTGTATAATGAGCTGTTACCGCCTAGACACAGGCTGAAAAGCTTCTGGGGGCTATTTACACAATATCAATTAGCACGTCAGTGTGAGGATGGGGCACAAGACTAAAACTCCCACTGCAATGGATGTGTTAAGTAACACTGTAGGGTTTGACGAATGTGTGGGCTACGTCCTAATATCATTTCACTCATCATGTTGGACTTAGAATTTATCATGTTACTAGCTGTTTGTGCAGTGGTTGAGAACTTTGAAAAGTGTTAAATCTTTTACCTGGATCCCCTGTCAATGTTCCATGCTGTGCTGTGTATTCATTAATACAGTGATCATTACGGAATGTCTTTGTCATCAGCGAATGTGTTATTCTTTGCCCATACCAAGATAACTGTAAGAAGTGGGTTCCTTTATCATTTCATGTATGTTTCAATGTTTTTCTTTTTGAAAACCAAAAACAAAATGTATATAACAAACCCCCCGCCTGACCCAGCTCGAAGCACAGGCCGTGTCTGGAGCTGCGGCGAACGCCCACTCAGACAGACAACTCACACTGCTTCGCAAGGAGATCCGCCAAATCTCCCTTGACTCTGCCAAAAAACTGTGGCGTTCCTCAGTGGCCTGTGTCTATGTGTGGGGAGACAAAAATGGTAAACTGCTTCATAATTTGGTCTCCTTTCCTAGAGCCAACAGGATTGTCCCTGAAGTCCAGGATGCCGCCGGTACCCATCACTGTACCTCCGCAGCCATAGACCAGACCTTCTCTGGGTATTATGCCCAGTTCTACACAACCCGACCTCCCACAACGTCCTTGGCCTCGGTAATGGGACGTGCGGACGTACGCCTTCCATGCCTATCCCAGTCTCACTCAGCAGACGTAGACCGTCCCTTCACTCCGGTGGAGATCCAGGGTGCTATTTCCTTGTTACACTCCGGGAAGACACCAGGGACGGAGGGTTTCCCTCTAGATTATTATGCAGCATATTGGGACCTACTGGTTCCCCATCTCCCTACTCTCTTCCAGCATGTGGTCAAAAAAGGGTAATTTCCTCCCGAGACTGATATGCCCACCATCGTGGTCATTCCAAAGACCCAACCACCCTCCCTCTCTTGTGCGGATTATCGTCCAATCTCCCTCATTACCACCGAAATGAAACTCTTTGCCACAGTCCTAGCCCAACGTCTTCACCCCTTGTTACACGGCTTGATCCACCCAGACCAGTGCGGCTTTATGCCTGTACGCGGCACCCGACACTGCATACGGCACCTCGATTTGGCCCTAGTCCATCGCGAGCCCCATACTTGGCTCTGCTGCTAATAGACTTTGAGAAGGCCTTCGACACTGTAGACTGGTCCTATTTAGGGGATGTTCTGACAGATGGGCTTCGGCCCCTGCTTTCGGAGCTTCATTCAGGTCTTGTACTCAAGCCTTCGGGCAAGGGTCCTGATTAACGGCGTCCTTTGTGAGGCGTTCCCCATCCGACGAGGCACCTGCCAGGGTTGCCCCCTTTCACCACTTTAATTCGCTCTGGCGATGGAGCCGTTGGAATGCCTCATGCGCGCCAATCCTCAGATTCAAGGGTGGTCTTGGGGTTCCAAGCAGACCGACAAAATTGCCTTCTATGCAGATGATGATCTGCTCTTCTTGGCCGAGCTAGAGAATTCCGGTCCTCGCGGTCTGGAGGTACTTCGGTCCTTTGAGAACATATCCGGCCTGCGACTCAATCCTGCGAAATCCACTTTGGTCCTCCTTCACCCCTCACAATCCTGCTTTGATTGGCAGTCTACAATCCCTCTGTGAAGACAGTCATTTAAATATTTGGGGATTTGGATAACCCTGCTCCCTGAACTGGAGTGGGCTCTTAATCCTACCCCCCTAGTCACAAAAGCCAAATCTGATCTCAAACGTTGGCAATGCCTCCCGCTTAACCCTTTCGGTAGATAAGCACTTTTTAAAATGATGATCCTTCCCCATTTTTTATACATTCTACAAAACACTACTTTTCATCTCCCAGGTAGTTGGTTTCGTGAGTTCAACGGGGTTATTATAAACTTTTTGTAGGGGAATGGCAGACCACGTATGTCCCTGGCCCGCTGTCGGATACCTCCCTATGATGGAGGTATGGGAATGACCAACCTCCATCTCTACTACCTTATTGTTATTCATGACTGGTTCGCTGGGGGCTGGTCTGGTCCGGCTTACCGGGTCGAACTCGGGATCATGGACTTTCCTCAGCTACAGGCCTACCTATACGGCTCCCCTATCCCGCAGACTATTCCTCCCATCACCAGGGCGGTCTTAACGGCATTGCGCTCGGCCCTGCGTTACACACACTGGGACAAGAAACTCACCCAACATACCCCCTGTGGCATGGGACCTGGCTGCCGGAGATATCTACCCTCAATGGGTTTCGCCAGTGGGAACGGATTGGAATCTCACTCCTCGGGGGCATCTGGGTTGGGGACCACATCCGAGCCTTTTCATATCTGCAACAACGTCACTCCCTCTACCCTACACAGTTTTACAAATATTTGCAACTTCGCCACGCCCTCCTTGCACATGTTTTCCCCGGTACCTCACTCCCCAAATTTAACCCGCTTGAGGCGCAGGTTATGATGGGTGACTTGGGGGGTGGGGGGGGGGGGGGTAGTGTCACGGATCTATCATTCACTGGTGAATAACAGTCCGGCCCCCCTAGATGCGCTGCAAACACATTGGGAGGGATGGGTGAGCCCCCTAGAGGAAGCAGACTGGCAAAACGCCCTCATGGCACCTAAAACCCTAACTACCTCCTCCAAACTGCGCCTTATCCAACTCTACTATCTCTACACTGCATATCTGACTCCGGTCCGCCTACAAAGGGCGGGCTTGCGTCCCCTTGCGGCCATGCCCCGGCCGATTTCTTTCATATGGTCTGGCAATGTCCCGGTCTTACCTCCTTTTGGGCGGGTGTAGAATCTGAACTTACACAAACACTGGGTTAGCAGGTCCACCACGACCCCCTACGTCTCCTCCTAGGAGTCTTTGATGGACTGGACGGCTCTCGGGCCGACAAACACTTCCTGGGTACGGCGGTCGCAGTGGCGGTTGCTAAGCGGGATATTGCCACTGCTTGGTCCCAAGCTAGGCCTCCTACAGTTCGTAAATGGCGCAGATTGGTGTGCGGCCCAGGAGGAACCCCTCTTTGAGGCCAGGGGATGCCCTGAAAAGTAAGAGAAGATATGGGGCAAGTGGTTAAATCTATTGTTTTGATGTCTGTGTCAGCTTCTCCTTTCTATGAATGTTCTTTTTCCCTTTACAGGACGCAATGTGCTCATGGACGTTCTTCTTGGCTTGTGACTCCTAATGTCCGAGGGTGATGAGTGTTGCTATATTATGTACTTCATGGCTGCCTTTCTTTTGTTTTCAGAATTGAAAATGTCAATAAAAATTGGTTATCAAAAAACACAAATGCATATCCTGGAATATACGCGGTATGCACACTATGTCAAAAAGATATAAAGTCTTCTCCTATCTCAATAGGAGAGGAGTGCAGATAGTACTACTACAAGAAAGGCACCTCATAACGAAAGAGGGATAGGCACTGAAGCAATGATGGAGCAGACAGGCGTTCTACACCACAAACTCTGCGTACGCTAGAAGGGTGATAATTTGGATTAGAGCAGGGGGTTCCATTCCAGCACAGACACCCTAACAGACCCAGATGGCCGTTATAGTAGTGCAAGGCCGATTAGAGGCCCGGGCGCTGAATATTGTGCACATATATGCCACCAACACTAATCAGGTTTTTTTTAAAGACACCCAGCACACCACCTGGCCCCGTACCAGACATCCCCTATGCTACTGGAAGGGGACTTCAACTGCATGACTGACATACATCTGGACAAATCCCACCCACCACTGCAAGACTCTCAGACGACCCGCACAGGCCAGACCTTTGGGGGACTGCCGGCGCCACTGGGGACTGGCTGACGCTTGGAGAACCCTGCACCCCCACGACCATTCCTACTTCTCTGCCCTACACAAGGTCCACATCCGCCTGGACATATTTCTATGCACCACAGACATACAAAGCCTAGTCCAAACGGTTTAATACTTGGCTCGAACGATAATCGGACCACAACCCATTCTCCTCATCCTGAAGTGGGCACACCCCAGGCCCTCCATTCGTACATGGAGACTCCGGCCAGAATCTTTAGAAGATCCGGTCTTCAGAGAGGGGATCCGAGAGAAGATAGTCCAATACTTTAACAATGACAGAACGGTCTCATCTCCCCTGGTAGAGTGGGATGCCTTTAAGGCTGTCTTACAGGGCCAATGCATAGCAGAGACCAAAGGGATTAGACACACGCTCCCGAGTGAGGTACTGACTGCGGAGCGAGAGCTTGAGCAGACACAGCCAGGGCACCCGGAACTGCAGGATGCTAAAGAGGAAGTAGGGAAACAGACGGTACGACTTGGATGCTTTGACTTGAAGGGATATTTGGACCGCACACATGCCGAATGGGACAAGTCGGGGCCCCTGCTGGCATAGCAGGCATACCTGACCAGCCGGGGCACGCCCATGGTTGAGCTGGAAGATGAGGAGGGAGAAGGGAGGTATACGATGCGTTTGCTCAGTACTACTCCAACCTGATCATAGCACCCCAACACAGAACGTCACTAATCCGAGACTACCTGGAGTGGTTACGGCTTTCAAAACAGGAACAGATGAGGCAGAGGCGGAGGGTGCCGACATATCCCCCCCCCAGGAAGTGAGAGCGGCCATCAAGCAAATGGCACATAACAAAACCCCAGGAACAGATGGTTCTATGCCCCCTATTCGGGAGAGCTAGTGCCACGGTTGGTGTCGCTATACACGAAGGCCCGGACTGCTGGGGCACTAAATGGCAGCACCAGGGAAGCACTCCTAATCCCGGTCCTGAAATCGTGAAAGCCAGCCCATGACCGCACAGCCTATAGGCCGCTGTCAATGTTGAATATTGAGTAAGATCCCCAGGTTGCAACTGATCCACCTCTATCAGGCGGGTTTCATTCCTGGCGATTTACATCAGACGACTGCTAGCCATAACAGGCGCTGATGATTATGATAAAACTACGGCGGCTGTGTTTGCAGTGGACATTCTTGAATGGCACTTCCTCTATGAGGTGTTACGAAAGGTGGGTTTAGGTGAAGGTTTCCTAGCATGGACAAAATTACTGTAAGCGAACACAACCGCCTGAGTGCGCTCGGGGAAGACGATCTCCTCGAGACAGAGTGGAGCGGGGAACGCAACAGGAATTCTCTCTGTCCCCCCCTGTTCTTTGCACTTGCTATGGCGCCTCTGCCCTGCTGCGTGCAAACGGAAGGAGACTACCTGGGACTGACAGTGCGGGACTCACAACACTGCATCGCTTTGTATGTGGGTGATCGCCTCCTATTCCTCCGAGAAATGGGAGAGGACCTGCTAAGAGCGAGGAATATCCTGGAATGCTTTGGTCTGCTCTCGTGCTTGAAAGTAAAATTGCCCGAAGAGCCCCGACTCTTCCCCATGACATCCAACGGGCTCCTCGCAGACTAGCTAAAACGCCTCCAGTGGGAACCCAGATGACTGGCATACTTAGGAGTAAATATAGATCATGCATTATGTCTCTGACCTCTTGGAGAGCAATGTAGGTAGAACGATTCGCTCCCTCCGCTCCTCTGGAAATCGCTACTGTTGTCAGTGGCGGGAAGAGTGGCCCTTCTAAAAATGGTGGCGTTGCTGCGATTGTTATACCACTTCGGCACGCTCCGAGTGTGGATCACCAAGACAATGTTCAGGGGCCTAGACTCGCAAATCATATCTTATATCTGGGGCACAAACTGCAGATGAGTGGCAGTGGCTACATTACAGCGCTCCACAGTAACTGGAGGGCTAGCAGTCCTGGACTTTGAAGCTTACTATACTGCGGCACAGCTAAATTGGCTGATCCAGTGGACGGCATCCAGAGAAACCCAGACAGGGCCCTAAACCCATTCACACCAGAGTCTTCGGACCTCACCAAAATATTCTTGCGTGCAAGACGGTGACCCACTGGAGAGCTCAGAGTCATAGCCAAATGGTCCAGATTCTTGCAAAAGACTCTTAGTAAAACCCACTAATTTCCTGATTTACCCTTCACCATGCTTGGATACCTGCCCCATAGGGGGAGCTGGGTGGGATTGAATGCCTGGATAGAGACTGGGCAACTATGGTAGGAAATCTGTTCAGAGACTCAGTTACTCCAGTTTGAGGAGTTTAGTGCAGAATTCGATCTGCCCTGAGTCCACTTCCTCCTACACAGGGGACCCCACCTTGGCATTCAGGAAACACTGGGGTACCGGGTCCACAGAGAAATTTTCCCTCTAATTTGTTTTCTTCCGTGTGCGGCAATAAAAGTGCTGTGTGCTTTGCAGCCAAGTCTGTGTGTGCTGATGACAAGCAACAACTTAATAGAATATGAAAGCCCAGGTGGTGTACAAGCTACCAAAATCAGCGGCTTAATAAAGGTGCGATAGGCCCTAATACAAACCAGAAAAAAAGCCCCACTCACCACTGGGTCGGTATTAAAATACTCCCATAATAGGGGCACAGTGGGCTACCCGCGGGGTGGGGGGGGGGGGGGGGGGGCGCTAGAGAGCCCGGAGCAAAATCTATGCCTGCCGCCGCTTCACTCGGTCTTGCCAGGCCTCGCCTGCGGCAAAATGGTGGCACCAGAGGGCATTGACTGATCATCTAGTCCCCGATTGCACCGGAACATCTGCTGTGGATTTGCGGAGGGTTGCCGCTCTCTTGGATGCCTGCCTAGCTCCCGGCGCCTGGTGTACTCTTAGTCAGTGGCCCTGCTGTTGGTGTGGCTGGTCGTGGCTCCGGGTGACAGAGGGGCGGAGAGACGCCGTCTGCCAGCCGGCCCCTGCCTTTGTCTGCAGCGGGGGGGCAGGGCCTCGCTCCTGGCACTTGCGGACGCCGGCCGGTACTGGAGGGGAGGCGGTGCGGGGGCCCTGCGAGACTACCTGGTGTGCCCTGGGACCCCCACGGGACTGTCTCTGGCGGCCCGTGCTTGCGGGCTTTGGGGCTGTCCGCTGCCGCGTCTGTCTGTGACGCGGCGGCCGCTCTCTGGCTGACAACGAGAGATCATCATGCGCATGGTTCAGGCCTAGCGGGTATACGGCGGCGGATGAACCTCTGCTGTGGCCTACTTCTGTGCCCAGATCGCACCGGTGAGTGCGTTATATGACTTCACTCCTGCATTTTCCCAGTGATTAGCTGCACGCTTGCTCACGCACTGCCTGGGGACATTTAGATGCAGTGCCTGCTGGCCGCCTCTGATAGCTACCCCTCCATGTCTCAGGATCTTTTGGCCTGCTGTCTTGTGTATGCCTCGTTCATCCTGCAGTACATGGTATAGCCCACCTGCCTGCCATCTCTATTGTGGGTTCTGTGAGGTTTTGGCACTGCATGCGGACCCTCATTTGCAGCACTTACTGTTTGACGCAGATAGCTGCTGATTGCATATTTGGAGAGGTTGGGGGCCGACTCTGCGCTAATTGGTGGACTGATTGCCTGCCCTGCATGTACCATACTGGGCCATGGTGCACAGCAATCCTTACGTCGCAGTTTAGCTCCCGGGCTGTGGCTGAGACTTTTGCGGGTGCAGAGTGCTGCTTACTTCATTGCTACAGCTGGGCGGGGCGGCGCCTGCCTCATTGCTTCTGCACAGTGGTAATCTTACGTGAGTGGTAACTCTCTGCGCTGTGTGCTGTGCCCTACTACCGTTTGGCAGCGCTGGGGTCTATGGGCTGTCGATCTGGGGCATTTTGTGCACGGGGCCAGCTTATGAACTCCGCATTTGATGTGGTCACTGGAATACCGTGGACATCTGGCGTTAGATTGTCTCTGCTTGAACTGATCTGGTTGCGACCTGGGGTGAGCTGGTCCATTGTGCTTATTGTCCTCTAGTGCTTCAGGTGATGCCCCGACTCACGAGTCTGCCAGCTAGTAGTCTGTCAGCATGGGCAAGACCGACAAGCAACAAACCAAACTGCAGTTGGAGGCTAAGAAACACACTAAGGCCGCAACGTCTATTGCCTCGGACGCGGAACCGGACCTGGAGGCGGGTGCGACTACAAAACTGGAGCGTATGATGCTCAATATGCAACAAAGTCTACACACTATTGACGCTAAGATTGACCACATTAACTTGCGTATGGATACCATGGCATCGAAGATTACGACACATGATTCGCAGATCGCAGAAGCTGAGCAGCGCATTTCAACCGTGGAGGACCGCGTGGAGGCGGTCAGTGCGACATGTACTAGTATGGAAAAAGTACTGGAGGTATTCAGGGCAAAGAATGAGGACATCGAAGCCCGCTCCCGCAGGAATAATCTATGCATAACTGAGGTTGCGGAGTCCACCAACACTGGCCCCATGGAGTCGTACGTCAAAACACTGCTCACGACACTGCTGGGTGCGGAGCACTTCTCAAAGGTGCTGATAGTTGAGCGAGCCCACCGCTCACTCGCTGCTCGGCCGGTCCCGGGCGCTCCTCCGTGTCCAATAATTGCCAGACCACTGAACTATAGGGACAGGGACACTGCACTTCGGCTGGCTAGGGAAAAGGGACCGCTAGAGTACCAAGGGATGAAAATAGAGCTATTCCCTGATTTCACGGTAGCAGTACAACAAGCTCGCTGGGAATTTCAAACGGTCAAGAAAAAGCTACAAGCCCTTCAGATTCAGTATGCCATGTTTTACCCTGCCCGTCTGTGCATCCAACACAATGGGAAGGCGCGTATTTACACAACGTCAGAAGAAGCTCTTCAATATGCTCCGCGACTTGAGCAGCAGGAGATGCCGCGTGAGAAGGGTGGGAACTGATTCGGAAGGCTGAGCACGAGAGACTATGTTGACGTTCCTTATAACTGTACTGCTAGTCCTGTGATGCTGGCCTTTTATATGCAAAGGGCCCGATAGGTCTCTGCTCCAGGAATAGCATCTGCATTAAGATAGACGTCCATGTGATATTGTTTTCTGTTTGATAGGGACTGTTCATAGATTAGCTTTAAGTCGACATAAGTTCAGGATCGGGGGTGTACTGCGCACCCGTTGCTGATTTGAGCGGTTGAGCTTATTAGCCACTAGTACTTGCTGGTAGGTCATGTATTGGTTAGCCTCTTTCGACCTATCTCGGCCCACCCTGTTTATACGGGGGGCCGAAGGGCTGCTAGCGACCCACTCTATGGGAATAACCTAAAAGGTTTCGTTTATTAGTGAGGTTGGCGCCCTTACGGGGGTATTGTTTTTCTCCATTTCTTTTTTGATGTGGGTTATGAGAGAAATGTCCTTTTGTTTTTGTAATGTTCACTGGGGGGTTTGCTTGCAGTGTGTGTTTTATGCTGCTGTGGGTGGGAGGAGTGGTTGGGGATCAATGTTGTGTTTTGGCATTGACTGGAATGGCATAGCGGGTGCAGCTTTGTGTAACTCATTTTTTCTAGCTTGTGTGAGGGGCTATATGGCTAAAGGGCGCGGGCATGGCGGATCCGCAACGGTCTAATGTTTCCTGGATTAGCTGGAATGTGCGGGGTCTTAATAATTCCAAGAAGGTACGACAGGTACTTTCTTATCTAGACCGGCATCACATCCACATTGCCCTGTTGCAGGAGACACATCTCACTAAACATACTGTCTCGCAGGTTGCCACCAGGTGGGCGGGAGTGCGGCTGGCTGCCTCATACTCCTCGTATGCGTGGGGAGTTAGGATCCTAGTAAAAAGGGGTGTCCCATTTGTGCCAACACATGTGGATGAAGATGACGAAGGGCGCTTTATAATAGTACAAGGTCTGCTATATAGCACAGAACTGACCATTGTGAATTTGTATGGTCCTAATGTGGACGATCCTGCCTTTTTTGATAAAATATGGTGTAAGCTCTGTCAACTATCTCCTGCGGCGATTATATGTGGAGGCAACCTCAACATGGTTTTAGATCCTGCATTAGATCGGGTGTCCACGACAGTTCTACCCCCCCGAAGAGCTGCTAAAGCTGTACAAGATGGGATGTGGTCGTTGGGCCTTACGGATATCTGGCGCTTAAGGCACCCGCACACTACAGAGGGCACATGTCACTCCTATGCGCGACAGTCTTGGTCCCGCCTGGACTACTGGTTAGGTACGCAGGAAGTCTGCACATGGGCTAAGAGGATACGACATCTGCCTCGAACGCTGTCAGATCACTCGCCGGTGGCTCTGGACGCGACTTTGCCGTCTCACGTTCCTCCTCCCTTTCAGTGGCGCTTATAATCGTCCTCATTACTAGACCAGGTTTATAGAAAGGGGATCCGGGAGGCTGTTTCTGATTATTTCACATTCAATACAGTGTCCGTTCAGACTATGGAAACGCTGTGGGAAGCGTTTAAGGTAACCATACGGGGGAAGTGTATCAGTCTGCAGGCCGGGGTATCAAAATCGTTATGTCGCTCCATGAACATGCCAGAAAAGGAATTAAGTGATTTAGAACGCAAATATGATGTCCAGGCAGACCCCAGTATGTTAGCGCTCATTAACGGAAAAGTAGTGGAGTACAATGCAATAGCTGACCAAGAAATAAACCATTTGTCACGCCAGGGCAAGGCGCGTTATTATGGGGAGAGTGGCCGGCCGGGCCGAGTGTTGGCTAGCCATATCCTGGAACCCCAGAATAGGACGCACATGATCCAAGCAATCACTACTGCTACTGGCACACATTATGACACGCCGTCTATATTGCGTACCTTTACAGACCATGATGCCAGGATGTATGCCCATAAGCCCACGGCTGATGCGGCCGAACTTGAGCAGTATCTTGAGGAAATTGCTTTGGTATGGCTGTCGCGTAGGCAGCAAGATTTCCTGATGCACCCGCTCACATTGGATGAAGTGTGCGATGCTATAGCAACTCTGCCCAATGGGAAAGCTGCAGGCTCTGACGGGTTGCCGGCTGAGTTCTATAAAGAATATGTAGACCAGTTGGCCCCGTCTCCTGCAGTTGTATGAAGAGGCGTATGATGCCCAGTGCTTGCCGCCCACCATGCGTGAGGCGCTAGTGGTTGCGCTCTTAAAGCCGGAGAAGGCGCCAGACAGTTGCGACTCTTACCGTCCCTTATCTCTCAAACACGGATGTTAAAATTTTAGCGAAAGTGTTACCCACCCGGCTGCATTACTTCTTCCTGTTATGGTCCTTCCGGATCAGTCAGGGTTTGTCCCCACTCGATCCACGTCGCATAATTTACGTACGATTTTTGCCGTTATGCATGTCCTGGAGCCCCAGTTGCCAGCGGTGTCGGTCCTGCTAGACGCTGCGAAAGCGTTCGATTCGATATCCTGGTCCTATATGATCACGGTCCTGCATCGCATGGGGGTTCCATTTGCCTTTACGAATTGGATTAAATTATTATATACCAATCCGGTGGCCCGGGTCAGGATTAATGGGCAACTATCGGAGGCAATCCCTATCCAACGGGGCATGCGGCAGGGATGCACATTATCGCCGCTGTTATTTGCTGTTGTGTTAGAGCCCCTAGCTTGTATCTTACGACAACGTCACGCTCAGACAGCTTTGCGGTTTTTGCAACGTCCGATAGCAGTCTCTCCCTGTATGCGGATGACATGGTGTTGTACGACCAGGAGCCGGCTAGGTTTCTTGCGCAGCTTATCCAGGAATATGTTCGGTTTGAGTGCTTCTCGGGCCTGGGCATCAACTGGTCCAAGTCGACCGTTCTGCCACTCACCGAGAGTACGCAGCAATTTGACGTAGATTATCCCTTAACGTGGTGCTCAGATGCTGTAAAATATTTAGGTATTTGGCTGTGTAGAGACCAGCAGGCCGTCATACAGGCTAACTTTGGCACGGCCATCGTACAGCTTGAGGGGCAAGTAAATAGGTGGATAAAGTTGCCGCTATCGTTCGCGGATCGGATAGCGCTGATGAAAATGGTGGTTCTCCCGCGTTTTTTGTACCTTTTTTTAAACATCCCGGTGCGCCCGACGCGGCACTTCTTTGACAGGCTTCGCTCTCTCCTGGTCACACTAGCTTGGGGAGGTAAAAAGCCTCGCCTTAAGTGAGAGATTCTAACCCTCCCATATGATCAAGGCGGCTTCTCAGCGCCTGGCTTTCACCTTTATTATCTCTGTGCGCAAGCGCACTATGCCTATTATTGGCAACAAGATCCAGCTTATATTCCGCATGTGGCGGTAGAGGCCGGTGCGGTGCGCCCTATACCGCTTAAGGCAATGAAAGTAAACAACTATACAGTATTTGAAAAGGGGGCAGTTGATACTATACAAACTACGGCTAAGGCCTGGTGTGACCTCGGTCAGCGAGCGCACAAGTTACCGTTATATGCGCCCGGCATGCTGCTCCTCCCCCACTCAGACCTCTCGGTAACTAGTGAAGCGGGCATGCGACAGACCCTCAAAGATATGGAGTTGGTCACAATGGCGGATGTGTTCCCGAGTGGCCAGTTCATAACCCCGGATCACGTAAACACCAGAGGCAATGTCTCCAACATGCACCTTTTTGCCTACACTAGATTACGATCAGCAAAGTGAGCCCTTTATCCCACTTTCCCTATGGAGCCTCCGACTGTGGAGGCGCTGCAATTGCTATACACTACTACATCAAGGGCCAAGTTAGTCACCAGACTTTACAACGCATCGCAGAAGGATGTAACACCTGGAGAATCGGCTGCGTTGGCTCGGTGGAATGCTGTGCTGCCAGAGCCCCTCTGAGAGTGATTGGGTGTATAGCTGCCGTTTAACGAGTCAACTGACGACCAATGGTAATCTACGATTAGTACGCTATAAATACCTGCATCAGCTATATTACACGCCGACGCAGCTTCATCGATATGGGCTGCAGCCGGCTGACACTTGTAGGCGCTGTGGAGCCCCGGGGGCTGACTTCTATCATCTAGCATGGGCCTGTCCCAAAATTAATGACTACTGGAGCTCACTTACAAGAGTACTTGGTCTGATGGTTGAGTTAGTCTGTTGCCTGTGACCCGAGAGAGTGTGTGCTGGGGGGTGGTGCCAAAGTGAAACCATCCATGTAGAAAAAACACAAGGGCACCCAAAGGAATTCGACAGGGACCTTGGGAGATTATATGTTACAGAAAACAGTGGTCCCTGAAAGCGAAGAAATTAATAATCCAATGAATATAGCCACAATTGGTTCTATATTGCAGCCCGTGTCCAGCCGGACAGAGGCACCTTTAATAAGTGAATTGGCTAAAACTAATCCAGAGGATGTCAATACAATCTTAGTGGGATACAAGCCTGTATCCTGAGACTTACATATCGTAAGGACAACATGTGAAAGACATTCAGACAATTTCGAGGATGTTTCTAACTGAAAAATATGTAAAATTGCGAAACATCGGATACATATACTGTCACCTTCACAATACTTTATATACAAAGGATAGAGTGTGTAAGGTAGACAACTGTGTCGACGGCGTTTCGATCCATATCAGGGGGATATCGGATCATCATCAGGACTAATCAATTAAATTGCCCATGTTCAAAAGCCTGAATTACAATAAATATTTACAACATAGTAAAACAAACAATAAGAAAAATTGAGAAAAATGGAAGGGCGGGGAAAGGGGGATAGAATAACACAATGATTAGTTCCAATCTTGTCAAGAGGACCAAAAGGACAAAATGAAAACATGCGTCAGAGCAAGCAGCTAAATACATCTGAGGAAAACATTCCAAGGCTCGAGGAAAGGTGGCGATTTGCAATATTACCGGGTTATTGTGGACTGAGGTGTCCTTATGAAAAACTATGAAGACGCGTGAATAAAGTTAAAGTTAGAAGGTGAAATTTAGACAAGCTGCAACGTTAGGAACACGCGCATGTTATAAGAAAGATGTCACAAATGGCTAGTTGAATTTTAGCAATCAGTGGGCTGTGCGTAATTACAATGCAAAATTTAAAATTCAGCTGAGTGATCTTTATAAACAAGAATTTAAGAAACATGTGGGCTATGCACGCACGGGTTCAGCAGCAAGGAGGAAGGTATAAGGAAAGCCAAGCATTGGCAAGGAGGTAAAACGGTGTTACGGAGTGAAAAAGTGAATCGGAAATGCCGTATTCATGCTGGGAAGTCAGTTTAAGGATATTACCTCGGCAGTCAAGATTAAAGGTCTTAGATCATTGCGAGGGCGTCATGGACGGGAAGGATATCCGGAAAAGTCCAGGGGACGCGTGTCTGAGTAGGGCAATGCCTGTGGAAAAGAAGGGTGACGTGAGGTAGTGATAAAAGCGGTTGAGCGAGTGAAACCAGGGTGGATGAGGCTTACCTATGGGTTTGAAGTTCCAGGAGTGCAGGTCACGATACGAAATTAAGTACGTCTAAAAAGAAGGATAAGAGTATAATATGGGATAAGGACACGTAAGAGGTGTGGGTATCGTGAGGGGAGGGGAGGTATAACGGTACTAATTCTTATCTCAATAATATGAGAGAGTGGAGTTCCGTGGCCCCGTCAGATACGACTCGCTCGGACACCGCAAAAAAAGAAAGTGAAGCGAATGTGAAACTCCAGTGGTGTTATTGGTATAAGGAGTCATGTGGTCGGTCATGTGATCCGAGAGAGGGGGCGTGTGAACCAAGGGAGAGTGCATGCCTGTAGGGAAGAATCTGGTCGTCCTAGAGCGGGCGCCATGTTGGGAGGGTAGAAGGCAAGAATTGCCAGGAAGGTGAAGGAGATTAGGGATGTAGTTATCGTGCCCTGACGATATACATAAAAGGGTACATGGAAAAAATTTGTAGAGATACAAAATAGCTTGTTTAGCATGAGCTTGTAATACAGATCAATACCTTTAGGAACTCGGTCAATAGTGCAGCACATGAGTTAAGGATGGACAGCAACAAGGCACTACTACAGTTAATGTCCAAGAAATTAAAGTGGAACAGTCCAGGAATTTATAGCAATGCAGTCCAATCCTCAAGGCCGTTCAACCCTGTATGGATGCTACCGGTTTTCAGGATCCATTTCAATTCCTCTTTGTTCAGCAATTGTGAGAGATCTGCGCCTCTCGGGGGGATTTTTACAACGGCAACCACTGTCCAGCGTATGTCATCTTCAGTATGACCTAGAGCCCCAAAATGTTCAACCAAAGGAGCATTTGGTGTTCTGCATCGTAGTCTGCTCCTGTGTTGGCAGATTCTTATTCAAATTTTTTGCGTAGTTTGACCTATGTAGATTTTATCACAAGGGCAAAAGATGGCATAGATAACATTGCATGTATTACAGTTGCTGAAGTGCTTGTGTCCATAACGAATATTCCCAAACAAACTCTTTACAATCTGAGGTAAATCTACACGTAGAGCAGTTGCCACATCTAGTGTGTCCAATCAGGGGTGGTAGACCCCAGTGGTCATGGAGGGTGCCAGTATTGGTCGGACTCGGAAGTGCTGCTCTTACCAGGTGCTCTTTGATGTTCTTGCTTTTTTTGAAAGCAAAGAGAGGTCTCTCAAGATTAAGTATACCTGCGTTCACCACGTTCCAGTGTTTGAGAATGCTTTTCCGCAGTTTGTTGGAGGAGAGGGAGAAAGTGGTAACGCACACAATGCGGTTCTGTGTTTTTTTGGGTTTAGGTTCCAAAAGACAATCCCTTGGGCAATACCATGCTCTTTTAAGGGCCCTACGAATCAGTCTTTTTGGGTACTCTCTAAAGGTTAGTTTGTTACTTAAGGTTTTAGCTTCTCTGAAGTAGTCTTCTTTGAGGGTGCAATTACGTCTTATACGCAAGAATTGGGAGTATGGTAAGGAATCTCTTAACGCTCTAGGGTGGTTGCTGCTATACTGGAGCAGAGTGTTGCGTTCCGTGGGCTTCCTGAAAAGGCTAGTAATTAACTGTCCATCTTTGTGTACAATATTCAGGTCAAGAAATGGTATGGATGTTTTGTTATGTGCGAGTGTAAATTTCAGACCGCCGCAGTTGTTGTTGAGCCAATGAAGGAAATGTTCAAGCATGATTTGAGTGTCATGCCAGATCATAAAGATGTCATCTAAGACACTGGAACGTGGTGAACGCAGCACTTCCGAGTCCGACCATTACTGGCACCCTCCATGACCACTGGGGTCTACCACCCCCGATTGGACACACTAGATGTGGCAACTGCTCTACGTGTAGATTTACCTCAGATTGTAAAGAGTTTGTGTTTGGGAATATTCGTTATGTACACAAGCACTTCAGCAACTGTAATACATGCAATGTTATCTATGCCATCTTTTGCCCTTGTGATAAAATCTACATAGGTCAAACTACGCAAAAAATTTGAATAAGAATCTGCCAACACAGGAGCAGACTACGATGCAAAACACCAAATGCTCCTTTGGTTGAACATTTTGAGGCTCTAGGTCATACTGAAGATGACATACGCTGAACAGTGGTTGCCGTTGTAAAAATTCCCCCGAGAGGCGCAGATCTCTCACAATTGCTGAACAAAGAGGAATTGAAATGGATCCTGAAAACCGGTAGCATCCATACAGGGTTGAACCGCCTTGAGGATTGGACTGCATTGCTATAAATATAAATTCTTGGACTGTTCCACTTTAATTTCTTGGACATTAACTGTAGTAGTGCCTTGTTGCTGTCCATCCTTAACTCATGTGCTGCACTATTGACCGAGTTCCTAAAGGTATTGCTCTGTATTACAAGCTCATGCTAAACAAGCTATTTTGTATCTCTACAAATGTTTTCCATGTACCCTTTTATGTATATCGTCAGGGCACGATAACTACATCCCTAATCTCCTTCACCTTCCTGGCAATTCTTGCCTTCTACCCTCCCAACATGGCGCCCGCTCTAGGACGACCGGATTCTTCCCTACAGGCATGCACTCTCCCTTGGTTCACACGCCCCCTCTCTCGGATCACATGACCGACCACATGACTCCTTATACCAATAACACCACTGGAGTTTCACATTCGCTTCACTTTCGTTTTTTGCGGTGTCCGAGCGAGTCGTATCCGACGGGGCCACGGAACTCCACTCTCTCATATTATTGAGGTAAGAATTAGTACCGTTATACCTCCCCTCTCCTCACGATACGATACCCACACCTCTCACGTGTCCTTATCCCATATTATACTCTTATCCTTCTTTTTAGACGTACTTAATTTCGTACCGTGACCTGCACTCCCAAAACTTCAAACCCGTAGGTAAGCCTCATCCACCCTGGTTTCACTCGCTCAACCGCTTTTATCACTACCTCACGTCACCCTTCTTTTCCACAGGCATTGCCCTACTCAGACACGCGTCCCCTGGACTTTTCCAGATAGCCTTCCCGTCCATGACGCCCTCGCAATTATCCAAGACCTTTAATCTTGACTGCCGAGGTAATATCCTTAAACTGACTTCCCAGCATGAATACGGCATTTCTGATTCACTTTTTCACTCCGTAACACCATTTTACCTCCTTGCCAATGCTTGGCTTTCCTTATACCTTCCTCCTTGCTGCTGAACCCGTGCGTGCATAGCCCACATGTTTCTTAAATTCTTGTTTATAAAGATCACTCTGCTGAATTTTCAATTTTGCATTGTAATTACGCACAGCCCACTGATTGCTAAAATTCAACTAGCCATTTGTGACATCTTTCTTATAACATGCGCGTGTTCCTAACGTTGCAGCTTGTCTAAATTTCACCTTCTAACTTTAACTTTATTCACGCGTCTTCATAGTTTTTCATAAGGACACCTCATGTCCACAATAACCCGGTAATATTGCAAATCGCCACCTTTCCTCGAGCCTTGGAATGTTTTCCTCAGATGTATTTAGCTGCTTGCTCTGACGCATGTTTTCATTTTGTCCTTTTGGTCCTCTTGACAAGATTGGAACTAATCATTGTGTTATTCTATCCCCCTTTCCCCGCCCTTCCATTTTTCTCAATTTTTCTTATTGTTTGTTTTACTATGTTGTAAATATTTATTGTAATTCAGGCTTTTGAACATGGGCAATTTAATTGATTAGTCCTGATGAGGATCCGATATCCCCCTGATACGGATCGAAACGCCGTCGACACAGTTGTCTACCTTACACACTCTATCCTTTGTATATAAAGTATTGTGAAGGTGACAGTATATGTATCAGATGTTTCGCAATTTTACATATTTTTCAGTTAGAAACATCCTCGAAATTGCCTGAATGTCTTTCACATGTTGTCCTTACGATATGTAAGTCTCAGGATACAGGCTTGTATCCCACTAAGATTGTATTGACATCCTCTGGATTAGTTTTAGCCAATTCACTTATTAAAGGTGCCTCTGTCCGGCTGGACACGGGCTGCAATATAGAACCAATTGTGGCTATATTCATTGTATTATTAATTTCTTCGCTTTCAGGGACCACTGTTTCCTGTAACAAAGTGAAACCATCCAACAAAAAATGTGTTTCCATAGCACTGATAATGGCTGAACATAGGATTTCCCTGTGACAGGGCTGTACCCACCACTAAGCTATGTTTGCAGGATCTGGCCTACTGCCGGGATCAATTCACGTCCTATGCAGAGGAACTGCCCGCCAAGTCCAAGCCGCGGGATATGTGGGGACCGCTCACGTCTTATCTGTTGAAAATTACTGACATCTGAGGCCTGAAAGCTGTTTGTTCGACTACCTTGCATGCACTCACTCTGCACTGTATTTTATGTGCCTGCCATGTCTGAGGTTCCACATGCCCTGGATGTTGCACAATGCCGGACTATGAGTTACGTAATGTATGTGTATGTACCCTGCATACTATGTCAATGCCGCAATTTGAATGATTGTATACTGTTTGCTACAGTTTTTGTATGGAAAACGAAAAAGCATAAATAAAATTTTAAATAAACAGTGGGCTACCCGCACCTCTGTCCATGGGTTCCATTGAATCTTGTGCCCTAATCATTCTACCTACAATACCTCTCTATTTGATATCTCCATGCCGCTCTTATCTGCTCCAAGAACCTTTCCTTATTCCTATCCGCTATCACTCTCTCTCTCTAGCTTGTCCTTATTTCCTTCCTCTTTTTTATTTTTTTTTTTATTTTTTTTTAGCTTTTTCTTCTCTTTGCTCCTCCTTACCCTTCCCACTTTTCTCGATCAATTTCTGCTCCACTTCTCCCTCATCCAGGCTTCTCTCTTCAATCAATGTCCTCCTCTTCTCTCTTCCACAGACTCCCTCTAATATCCATGTTCTCTCTCATTCCAACCTCATTCTTTAAAATATATATCTTGAATATGCTTCTCTCACCCACCTCATTCCTCTTCTCTTCTACGACCTCCTTGTTGTCACCTCGTGGTCTACCTATTCCCTTTTGGTTGTTTTATCATCCTTTTCTTATTTCTTTCCCTCCCTTTTTCCATATAACTCCCCTTTGTTTTCCTCTCCATTTATTACTTATTCACTTGTTGCTTTTTCTATCTCACAACCATAGCTCATCCTCTCCATATACGTCTCTCTCTCTCTCTCCAGTCAAATCTCCCCGCTACCTCGCACTCCCAAATCTTCATTCTGCTCCATCTTTCTGTTGTAGTCCCCATTCCTACCCAGTACCTTTTCTTTCTTTCCTATTTTCATACTTATCTTTTCTCCACTCTGCCATCTTCCTTTCTATTCTTTCTTCTGTATCACCCTGTTCATTTTCTAACGCTGTCTCTCCTCTAGCTTTATTCTCCCGACTTCATATCCCGATCTCACTCCTCCAATCTCTCTCCCTCCTTAATATCTCACCTCCACAAGGGACCTCCCCCTCCCAACCTCATTCTATCCACTTCTTTTTAATCTCACCCTTCAATTTACTCATTTGTTTACTTTTCGCCTACTCCCATCAGCTTCCACCCTCCTATCCTCTTTTCTACCTTATGACCAGCTCCTGAACAACCCATTAAATTAATGTTTGGCCTCTTCTCTGCTGTATACTCTCTTCAGAATTTTACCAGTGCTTGCCTGGGACCAGTTTCACTCTGTTTGAATGACCTTTCCCCAACCCCTCCCAGAGGAAGAGACCACACGGAGCTAAACCCAGGGAGAGACTTCAAAACATTCTTAGCAAAATCAAGGCACAGTCGTTTTTTGCTTCCATGTGTCCTGGTTCAGGGAGATTCTGACCTAGTAGTTTGCCTGGACTGTTTCTATTGGAGCAGAGTCAAGACTGATTTGCAGATGACTGGGTCCAAAATGAGTTGGCATGGTGTGCAAAAGAACAACGGTTTGGAATGCTGCCCTGAGTGATAGCCAGTAGTTAGACCTATTACAAGCATTCCTCCCATTACCTTTTGTGTGTTTGATATAACGCATTAAGAAGCCATGGGTATGCAGCGATGTGGGCTCCTTGCGCACTGTGCCACTGGAATCAAGCTGACAAGAGAGAAAACTGTGTTGGATTACTTTTGTTCCATTCAAGGAGGATCTGGCCTGGCTGTTCAAGCTGGACTGTTCCTACTGGAGCAGGCTCAAGACTGATTTGCATAGGGCTGGGTCCAATCGGAGGTGGCATGCTGGGCAAAAAGAATGGGTTGGAATGCTACTGGAGTGATTAGGATTAATTACTAACCTGTAATCCTAGTCCTCTTCCAGGGGTATCCTCATCAAAGTCATAAGCACATGAATATTCCCACCCATGCGCGGGAACCCGAAAAGATATAAAACATATGTGGAAACCATACATGTAGCTATATATTTTACAATAAACACACAATGCAGCCTTCCTTATACCAAAAAACGCTGAGCAATGTTGTAATTATTTCCCTTGCATATAAATACAATTTGAATAAAGCAGGGAGAAAGAAACATTTGAAAACTGCTTTAATGCACAGCAGAAATATAATCCTGCAGAGGAATGAAAAAAACATTGCCAGCACATAGGCTGCATTGCAGAAACATCAGTGTAGAAAGCTGAAAAGCTAACCCACAGAAACACACAGAATAAACTGGCACCGTGCCTTTTAGGCAGCCATGACCCCTAGCTTCCCATCATGCCTCAGGGCTGACAGTTATTTCAGTTCTTTGCAGAGACCCGAAGGCCATGGCACAAAGAGATGACATGTATCTTGATCACTTGTCCGGGGAGGCGAGCGGTTTGCTTAGGACTTTGATGAGGATACCCCTGGAAGAGAACTAGGATTACAGGTAAGTAACTTATCCTTCTCTTCCAGGGGATCCTCATCAATAGTCATATGCACATGAATAGAATAGCAAGCTTATCCCCCTCAACCTGCGGGCAAGTGACCAGAGTACAATAAAAATACATTGTAAGAAAAAAACATTACAAAGACTCCAATCAAGCTAGCATTGGAACAGATTCCTCAAGGAGGCCTGGCCTACTTGGGTATCCGCTCTGGAGTCAGAATCCAGACAGTAATGCCTGGTAAACATATGGATCGATTTCCAAGTTGCAGCCTTGCAAATCTCGGCTATTTGTACATTGTGTAAGAAAGCTGTTGTAGCAGCCTTGCCCCTAGTAGAGTGAGCTTTAGGGGCGGCTAACAAAGGCTTGTTCGCTAATTGGTAAGCCAATTTAATACAAGACACTGTCCACATTGAAATGGATCGTTTGGAGGCTGGAAAGCCTGTTCTAACAGAGCCGTAGTTTACAAACAATTGGTCTGCCTTTCTTATGGATTTCGTTCCCTCCAAACAGAATTGGAGAACCCTCTTGAGGTCTAATGAGTGAAGAGACCTTTCTGCTGGTGTAGCAGGATTTGGAAAGAATGAGGGAAGAGATTGTCTGATTGACATGGAAGCCAGACACTACTTTGGGAAGGAAGGAGGGGTGAGGTCTCAAAACCACCCTATTGTGATGCGGACAGCTCGAGAGCTGCAACAGGTCTGGATACCACCATTGGCGTGGCCAGCCCAGTGCTATGAGGATCATCTTCATCCTGGATGGGATGAGCTTGGTCACCACCTTCGGGTTGAGAGGAAGGGGCGGAAAAGTGTATGCAAACGTCCCGGACCAGTCTATCAAAAGAGCATTCCCTCTCGTTCCTGGTCGGTAAAATCTGGATGCGAAGGCGTGGCATTTTCTGTTTCGATCGTCTGCAAATAGGTTGATGGATGGATGACCCCATTGATGAAAAATGTCCGCCACCACTTCGTCGTTGAGCACCCAGTCTTCTTGTTTTTCGAAGTGTCGACTGAGGGTGTCTGCTCGCATGTTCTGTTCTCCTGGCAGATGCACTGCCGTGATCGAGAGGTTCCTGGCCAGCAGCCAGTGTCAGATCACCTGGGATTCTAGAGACAGAGGGCAAGTAATACAAATGGACAATAAAACCACCATGTATCAGAATTGATTCAGACTGAATCGACAGATGGAATGCCTGGAGGGCTAAATGAACCGCCCGCAGTTCTAGCATGTTGATATGATAGGTCTGCTCCTTGCTAGTCCATCTGCCCTGAGTTTGTAGTTGACCCAGATGCGCCCCCTATCCCTGAAAAGATGCATCCGTAATCAGAGATAGTTTTGGCAGAGGTTGATGGAATGGGACTCCCACCAGAAGATTCTTTGGCTGAAGCCACTAGAGAATGGACTTCTTTACTGTTTGAGAGAGGAGAATTTGGTCGTTCCAATGACCCGAAGATTGGTCCCATTTGTCCTCCCGATCCTGCTGCAAAGGTCTCATTCTCAATCTGGAGTTGGGTAAGAGAAAGATGCAAGAGCCCATCGACCCCAGTAGAGACGCCACTTGCCTTACTGATGGTTGATGTGCTTGAAGGATGAAGTTGCATTTGTTTCACATTGATAACAGTCTCTCCTCCGAAGGAAACACTTTTCCGAGGTCAGATTCCAGAGTGGCGCCCAGATAGTGGAGCGATTGAGTGGGCTGATGAACATATTTTTCCACGTTCACATGAAGGCCTAGGCGTTGAAGGAGATCCAGGCAGATGTGAAGGTGCTCTGGCACCATGTGAGGAGATGATCCCTTCAACAGCCAGTCGTCCAGGTATGGATCCGCAAACATGCCTTGGCAATGTAATGCTGTCGCCACTACTGCCATGCATTTCGTGAATACCATCGGGGCAGATTTTAGACCTTGAACTGGTAATACTTTGTGCCTACCATGAACCGCAGGAACTTGCAATGCCGTGGTGTAATTGGAATGTGTAAGTACCCATCTTGGAGATCCACTGAACACATCCAATCTCCTTTCCTCAGATGTGGAAATATTTTATGGAGCGCCAACATTCGAAACTTCTCCTTTCTGATGAACTTGTTCAGAGAATGTAGATCTAGAATCGGTCTGAATTTGTTTGGTTGGTCTTTTTTCGGAACAAGGAAGTATCTGGAGTAGACTCCCTTTCCTCTCTGTGCAGGAGGGACCTCTTCTATGGCTACTTTCTTGAGAAGGGTCGACACTTTCTGATGCAGCAGTTCTAGGTGTCGAGGACATGACTTTACCGGAGGAATGTCGTTTGGGGGGGGGGGGGGGGGGGGGGGGGGCGCAAAAACGTAGTGCGTACCGATTGCTCAGTATATTCAGCACCCACTGGTCTTTGGTGATGTTGCGCCACTCTTGTATGCAATTTGAAATACTTCCTCCCACTGGAGTGAGCAATGGTGCTAGAGGAAGCAGAAAATCATTGCTTCCTTAGAGTTTTTGCTGCGGAAGAGGACTGTCGATGTCCTTCTCTTCCTCTCGAGGAACGACGGCCTTGAAACTGGGACTAGTTTTGTTTGTTTTGCAACCATTGAGGGGTTTGAACATTCTGTTGGTAATTTTTTCGGTTGTAGGGCCTGTAGCGTCGTTTGAACTCCTTTTTCTTCGCCAGGCCCACAGCCTTTAATGCGTCCAACTCAGCCTTCATTCTCGCCATTTCCTCATCAGTGTGTGATCCAAACAGTGACTTCCCAGAAAACAGAAGATTCAAAATGCGTTGCTGTGCTTCCGGTTTCAACGCTGTCAGGTGCACATATACCATGTGCATACGAGTTAGCAGCCAAATACGCCACATCCGCTGCTGTGCCGATTACCTGGTTGGCCACCAGCACCCCTTCTTGGAGAATCTCTGAGAAGTCCGGTTGATCCCCCTTTGGGAGTTTGTCTTTAAAACACTCCAGCGAATCCCATAAGGACCTATCGTAACGGCCCAGTAGGGCAGCAGCGCTAGACACCTTAATAGAAGACGCTGCAGAACCACAGGCCTTTCTACCCCAAAAATCCTGGGCTCTACTTTCTTTATCCGGAGGAGCTGAGAAGGAAGAAGCCACTGCATGTGTCTTCTTTGCTGCTGCGATGATGACAGAATCCGGTGGTGGATCCGATTTCAGAAAAAGAGGATCTGATGCAGCAGGCTTATATTTTTTCAGGATCCAAGCCAAAGCCGCTTTAGCAGATGGAGTGAGGAAGGTATCCATTACCGGCTCAATGATACCAGGAAGCAGAGGAAGCAAAGGCCTAGCTGCAGATCTCTGATGGAGAGTTTCGAAAATGATGGAAGTGGTGATCTGAGGTGCTGACATGGCTATGCCTAGCTTTTGTGCTCCTCTAGCGAGAACATCGTGAAAGGTATCATCATCGATGGGTGACACTCTAGAAGGTGGACTATCCGTAAGGGTAGGCGAGTAGTCACTTTTGGATGAGCATGTTGAAGACTAGGACCAAGATGACCCAGAGTCGACCTGCGCTCAGGAGATCTGCCTCTGTGTTCTCTGGTCTGAGTAGTGGGGGACCTGTCCACTTCTTGCACTGGATCTGTGCAGAGGACTGGAATAGACTGCAGGCCGATGGGCATGACCAGAGGGTTCTTTCCAATGATTGAGAGGTTGAAGCCATCTGGGCAAAAGGTGAATTGAAGGAGATCGCCATCTCCTTGGAGTCTTTTGGAGGCTCAGGTGAATGAGCAGAAGAACTGTGTGACTTCGCAATTGTCTGAGGTAAGCTCCTAATAGAATGAGAGGACTTTCTGCGACTTCTGGAGCGTGATCGGCGTCTCGATGAATGATGTGATGTCGATGGAGTGTCTCGACGTTGACCGGCTCTGCGTCACCATCACTGGCGAATCCCTAGAGCGTGATCTTCTCCTCTACATCGACCTCTCTGTGTGCTACGACGTATGAGGTGACGTCGAACACCTAGAGCCAAAAGACTTCGCCTTCGACGTTGAGCGTGCAGGAGACCCCAACGAAGTACGGATCGACGGAGAAATCCTTCTTGACGTCGTGTCTTGATGCCTTTCAGGTCTCTCTCTCTCGACGCCGATAGTCTACTGGAAGCCAGCGGAGTCGAGATCGGGGTACTTCTTGCCGTCGATGGAGATCGCCGTCTCGACATCGAACGACGCCTGGTGTATTTGACTCTGGGTCTCGAAGACGAGTCTTTCTTCATCGTCGGTGAAGATAGAGCCCTCAATGTTGAACGTCGCTTGGATGACAGAGGCGATGAGTGCCTTGCCTCTGGTGACGAGGCGCGTCTCTACGTTGTCCGCCGCCTGGTTGATGGCAACGGAGACGCCTGCTTCGGCGCCGATTGCCGGTAACGCTGCGACGGCGGAGCAGGTCTCGACGTTGAACGCCGACGATCTATCTCGCGACGTTAGGCGAGCCCGCACCAACGGAGAGCGACTCCTCGATGTCGATCGTCGCTGGGTTGACGACAGAGGAGGATCCGACGTACCTGTAATCCTAGTCGCCGACCGGTGCTCTCGACGGCGAGCCCGCCGTCGATGGTCTTCTCGTTGACGTTTTCGTTGCAGATTAAGGTATTTGTGGTGCCGAGCCCGACGCCGATGGAGAGCAGACTGGAACTTTACTTCTAGATCGAGTGGTGGCTCTCTCTTTCCTCTTCTTCATCGGAGACCTGCTTCTTGAAGGTGTTTTCCCCTTCTCAGCCAGCCCATAGAAGTGAATCCTCTCCCTGTCCTTCAGAGTTCTTTTGGACAGAGACTGGCAATGCTGGCAGGTCTTGGGAGCATGATCAGAAGGAAGGCAGAGAATACAGACAGGGTGGGAGTCTGTTTTAGCCTTCTTCTTGCCACAGGAAGGGCAAGAGTCAAAAAGAGAGGGCATTTTTGACTGGAAAATAATGCTCAACCCTCTTAAAAATAGTAGAGGAATACTTCAACAACAAAAAGACCAAGTAAAATGTTTTTGTGAAAAAAAAGTAATTTCTGACAGAAATCAGAAACAAGCATTTACAATGCAACGGTCTCGGCATTGTTAAAGTTAGAGCTATTGGCATTGCTCATGACTTTTATCTTTTTGTTTTTAAAACATGTAGAGAAACGGCATTGTTATTTACAATGTCAATAGCTTAATCAGTGTGTGTGTGTAGGTGGCTCTGTGTGTGGGTGCAAATGCAATAGGTCTCTCATTTGAGAGTGATTAAGCTATTGACATTGTAAATAACAATGCCGTTTCTTTAAATGTTTTAAAAACAAAAACAAACAAAAATAATGTCATGAGCAATGCCAATAGCTCTAACTTTACCAATGCCGAGACCATTGCATTGTAAATGCTTGTTATGGAAGGTGAGAGCCAACTTACTTGGTATGATGGGAGCGGTGGGGGAAGGAAGGATGGTGGCAACACACCTCCTTGCAGCCCTCCACGCTAGGCATTTTATTTGCGTGGAAAACAGCCCCTGACCTGTGAAGTACTCTGGTGCGGCTGTGTGTGCGCCTGCCATACAAGCCAGAGAGAGAAGCCGAGGGTGGTAGGAGAGGGGGGCTGCACTGACCAGCCAGCCAATAGGGAGCTAGGAGGGGGAGGGGGTAGATCAGCGAAGAGAAGGACCACCGCGTGGGCGCATCCTCTCGCCTCCTCCCTGGCACTCTTGGGTCTTTCAAGGGGCGCAAACTGGCCATGGGAGAGGAGCAAGGCAGCACCCTGGTGCGGAACCTGCATTGCGCCGGTTCAGGGCAGCTGTCCGGGGCACGGGGTGGGGCCAGGGACAGTTGGGGACAACGTGCGTAGCGCCTACCTGAAAATGATGCACCTTGTGGTTCATCGGACACTGATTTTGCTCCTCTGAGCTGCTGGGTTTACGCAGCAGAGGGTTCAGCTCGGCGCAGGCCAGCAGCTTCAGCGGCTGCCACAGGCCACCTGACCTGGCTTGACCCCCCAGGAGGGTGGCCAGCAGTGCGGGGGCCTGGCCAATGTCCAGCGCCTGCCGGGCCCCTCAGCAAGGCTCCTCCTGCTGCCTCGGGCCAGACTCCTGGCACGGCATCCCGCAAAGTATAAATAAATATTTTAAAAATGAGACTCGTCCTCTTTACAAATAAATAAATGATCAAAATGTGTTTAAATATAGGTTCACGGGCAACGGACAGAGAATTGGATGAAAAAATGAAGCTCAGGTCAATAATGGAGGAAAACCCGGATTTGAGCGAGGCACCACCGGAATGAAGTATCGACGAATTTGGCGGCGGCCTCGATGGGTGAAAGGCTGTGGTCCCTCCTTCGGGGTCACAGCTCTGCCAAATGCCAGGGAGCAGGGCACAGTGACAGATGGAGCAAAGAATGGAGGCGGGCAGTGAATGTCTCATCGGCCCCCACCGTACAAGCCAGAGAGAGAAGCCGAGGGTGGGAGGAGAGGGGGGCTTCACTGACCAGCCAGCAGGGAGCTAGGAGGGAGAGGGGGAGATCAGTGGAGATAAGGACCACCACGTGGGCGAATCCTCTCGCCTCCTCCCGGGCACTCTAGGGTCTTTCAAGGGGCATAAAGTGGCCATGGGAGAGGAGCAAGGCAGCACCCCGGTGTGGAACTCGCACTGTGCCGGTTCAGGGCAGCTGTACGGGGCATGAGGTGGGGCCCATGACACCCTGCTGTTTGATGGGGTCTGGTCCTGTCCAGATGCTGATTGGTTCTACAGTTGTCTAAATTCCCGCATCACTCTACAATCAACCCGGGGTTGTCATTAGCTCGGTTTTGTACACTCCTCCTCTTCAACTGCTCGACTGATGGACGGCGATCACTCTCTGTCCCCCTTTAATGACCCTGATACCGCGTCTATTCACTCGCAGTGGCGAGGATACTCCTGTAATCATCAGAAGGACACGCGCAAACTGCCTTTTAGTCATGAGAATCTTCCTTGCCAGATAGGGATCTT
This sequence comes from Triturus cristatus, assembly GCF_964204655.1. Lineage (NCBI taxonomy): Eukaryota > Metazoa > Chordata > Amphibia > Caudata > Salamandridae > Triturus > Triturus cristatus. Next base: position 383,621,161 of record NC_140594.1, read on the forward strand.
CTTTGCATTTAGAAGAACTTTAACAACACTGCGCAGCTGTTAACACGCTGCCGCTTACACTAAACAAGCCGGAATGACAATAAGTAAACACGGTGCGCCGCGCTCCAGCCGGAACGACAAAAAAGAGCATTTACAATGGCCACACTAGCAGCACGCTTTCTGAAAACGTTAACCAAAATGTCCCGCGAATACCCTGCCAGGGGTGTTGGTAACTCCAGAGGTCCCTTAACAGTTTGCTGATATATAACAAGCACACCACTGCCTTTCTCCGAGGCAGAGCAGAAATGCCTCGGAGAAACGCAGTGGCGGTTTCTAATTCGGGGGCGTGTTTTCCTTTACTCTCCTCTTGCCATTGGCTGGAGGAGATCATTAGACTTCTTGAAAAAAACACGTCCCCGAATCCGAAAAGGACGGGGCCTGTTCGGAGTGACGGACCTCTTCTCCAATGGCTGGCCAGCATTCAAGAGGCCAGCCAATGGAGAACAGGGGAGAAGAGGGGCGGGTTCAAGCCCCTCTTCTCCAAGTCATTAAATCTCGGATCGAGACTGCGCAAGCGCAGCCTTCGAGCCGAGACCTAAAAACTAAGAGCTGAACTTACCAGGGTCCCGACAGAAGGAGCCGGAAAGAACAACTGACCTGTCACCCCTGAGGCATTATGGGAAGCTAGGAGTCATGGCTGCCTTAAAGGCACGGTGCCAGTTTACTCTGTGGGTTAGCTTTTCAGCTTCTACACAGATGCTTCTGCAATGCAGCCTATGTGCTGGCAATGTTTTTTCATTCCTCTTTGCAGGATTATAATTCAGCTGTGCGTTAAAGCAGTCTTTCAAATGTGTTTCTTTCTCCCGGCTTGATTGAAATTGTATTTATATGCAAGGGAAATTATTACAACATTGCTCAGCGTTTTTTGTGTAAGGAAGGCTGCATTGTGTGTTGAGATATAGATATATATATATATATATATATATATATATATATATATATATATA